>NC_042514.1:8607500-8915000 GCF_900963305.1 Echeneis naucrates
AGTCATTCTGCAGATCAGGAGTGATACAGTCAGAGGGGCCACAATAAAAACATACATTAAACCTGCAGCTGCATTTTCCACTTCTTTTCTGTAATCCAATGACGTCAACCGAGCACATTGTTGCCATGCCAGTTGAATGCATGAATGAACATAATTGACATATTTACCTCACTTTAACAGTGTCATATAGCAGAGTTAAAGTGTGCTGAAGTCCATATTTTCATATTTAGTCTCAGAGAGAGTGATGAGGTCACCCGGGTTGAGTGATTGCTTTGAAGGTTAAGATGCGTCCTTGTTTTCCATTTATATTGTCTTTTACTTCCTTTCACTGCATGACTCCATAAATGAAATCACATTCAATTTGACAGTTGCATGCGGTCTGTAGTAGAGGAAGCACATTAACCTGCCTCAGTCTGTCTATGAACACAGGTCAACAAATAGCAGGGACTGGAAATGGAGTAGGAGGTAGGGCAATTATTTCGTATCCACTGCTGTTCCTCAGAAAGACCCCAACCAGCCCATCATTCAGTCAGTCAGCAGACAGAGAGGAGGCAAGTAAATAATTTTGTGCCGCGAGCCGTTCCTATGCATCTCGTTCAGGTAATAACTAGAGACGGCCACATGAATTGAGTTCTCTCTCCTTGGCTTTTCATAGCAGAATTGAAACTAAAACTGGTAGTTGGTTTGGATTTCTAATGCAGAATGTGTTGTCAGGTCAAGACCCTGTTAGAATGAGGAAATCAGCCCCATCGCACTATTCCGTCTGCCTGTTTTTCAACCCCTGTCCCTCTTCCTCTCCATTTGTCTTTCCTCGTGGCCCTTTGGATTCCTCTCCTCCATTTTCTCTGCCGTTTGCATGATGAATTAAAAGAGATAACAGCACCTGAGCTGCTTCAGAGAGTCTCAATAATTTGGCAAGTGACACAATGCAAGGGGTGTGCTGCTTGTTCTATCGTTCTTTGTTTTTTTTTTTTTTCCTCCTTATCAGCATTCATTTTTTATTCCTTCTCTACAATCCAGCAGCTCCAGAGTGCAAGTGGGGGGGGGGCAACAAAATCCTCCAGTTGGAGGCATCAGGAGACAGCAATGTCCTTCAGTTGGTTTTCTGATTTCTAATTTTATTTATCTATTTATTTTTAATGTTGCACCACCTCACTCAGTCCCACCTCACTTCCAATCACGGTGATCAGATTTGAGTTTTCTCTCCCTCTTCCTTCCTCTCTCCTTCACCAGGTCCCTCCTTTGCATTTTTTATCACATCAAACCCCCCCCCCCCCCCCCCCCCCCACACACACACACACACACAAATTTCTCTGACTGCATCTTCACGGCTTTGACCCTCTTGCTGCTCATTTCTTCCCTTTCTCCTGAAAGTCAGCAGTTAAGGGTAAAAAGGCAATGAGCACAACCTGCAACTGACCCAGCTGCAGAAACAGACTGTTTTATTAATATCCTTTCTCCTTTCTCTCTAATTTTATTTGTCCCACTTCTATCACTCTCCTTCTCATTTTTCACTCCTTCCTGTCTACTCCATCTTCCTGCCCCTCCGTCTTCCTCCCCCCACACCCTCAGCATGTTGCTTTCTGGCAAGACGTACTGTATAGCACCGAATTAAAATTGCTCCGCTCTGCAGTGCAGAGATAGGGGTGAAACAAGCCTGCAGCCCCACAGCATTTCTCCCAAATAACACATTTCATTTCCTGCCACACTTCCCGACTCCTCCGCAACCTCTAACCTCCACCATCTCTAACCTAACCTCCAACTCCCCCCCTCCACCTCTCTGGCTTTGTGCTGCTGTGTCTTTCACTCTCTCTTGCTCTGTCAAAGGGCAATACAATTAGTCATACAAAAATGCCTCTGCACTCAAGCATAAAATGATACTTATTGAAGCTCATATGTTGGCTTGCCTGCATACTTAAATTCCCACCTATACTCACCAGGATTTGCACAAAAGGCATTCTCTTTTTTACTCAGTGTTTGTTAATAACGCCTCTTCTTCTGTCTCACACACGTAGGCTCTCACACAGACTTGTGTTGGGTCTTCTAACATAAAACCAATGTGTAGTCAAGACTATATGAAGAGTAAATGCATGACTGATGTTTAAAGAGGCCAAGAGAAATGCTCCTGCTGGAGTCTCTATTGGCTAATTCATCCTCTGGGACCCACTCTTCTCACATCAGCTCATATGATTGAGCCTGAAAGATTCATGAACTTGAGGCTATTAATACCGCAGCGCAGCAGCCCACCTTACCAGCGTGTTCACAGCTCTGAGCGATGAGGTCAAACGTGACAAAGGGGAACGGGAGGGAAGTGTGGATGAGGATAATGGATGTCTTTTCTTGTAGATACACACAGGCTGTCGAAATATTTGTCAACATGTACCCAAGAATATGGAGATTTGGGGATAACTGAGGCAGAAAGTGGAATTAGCCTGCTTTGATCTACAGATATTGTATGCGACAAAGCAAAGAACCCGAACCAAAAGTGTGGAAAAGAAGAAAGAAAGAAATCAGAATGTAGATAGATTCTCTGAGTTGAGGAAGACAGATGGAAGGGGCCAGTGCTGCCATACTGCTTCCCTCAGGACATCCCAGTCATTCGTTCATTAATGATGGAATAGATTTATGTGTTTGGTTCCAAATCTCCCAAGTTCGAGCAGCTGGGTCAATATGTTGGGAAATTTCACAGGTTTTTCTCGGTTTCAATTTTTAATGTGATATGACATCGTACTGCACCTTTAGTGAAGGATGATTCATGCGATGATGAACACTTTGATAACTCGTACATAGTATAATAGCGCAGGCGAAGCACAGATGAACACTGACCATGAAGGTTCAGATTTTTTTGTGGCGATAACACAAAATGGAACATTTTTGAAAAAAAAAAAAAAAAGGGCAAATCGTGTTTCACAAAACCATTCCACCAATATATTTGCAAGGCAAATGGTGTAACGAATGACTCAGCACAGTCTCTCGGATGAACCATGCGTGACACTGGATCAGTGACTGTGCAAATGGCTAAATTTGTGTCTTTTGTGTGATTGATAACCAGCAGTTTGTCACAGTTTATCGGCAGCAGAGGAGCTTTTAATGGGCTATGATTGGTTGGCTCAGCCTGTGTTCACATGCCTCATTAATTCACAAACACCACTGGATTCTTCAGTCGGCATCGTGATTGGCTGCACCTTCCCCACGGTCATTGCTGCTGCCGCCAACGTTCATACTCTTACCTTCAAGCCCTGCCAGCGCCACCAGGAGGGTCTGATTGGAGCTACTCAACCTGCAGCTGATTTAGGAAGTGATACAGAGACACACTATAAGGGGCACACCTTTGCACACACACATACTGTAGCCAGTACACACAAATGCACAAATTCAGGATCGAACATTCGCAGATGGAAACACAGAGATACAGCCTCAAAAATCTGCAGAGGTGAACCAGTTCCCACTCTGTTCACACTAGATAAGGCATGGGTGCATCACATAATTTCTCATTTTTCAATCAGTGTGGACAGTTTTTCCCTCTCCAAACTCCTCGGGACAATGAGAAACAAAGGACAAAATAACTGCAGAGTTGAATGAGAACAAGCAGCAGCAACTCTTGTGTGAATTTGTGTGTGTGTGTGTGTGTGTGTGTGTGTGTGTGTGTGTGTGTGTGTGTGTGTGTGTGTGTGTGTGTGTGTGTGTGTGTGTGTGTGTGTGTGTGTGGTATCTCTTTGTTATAAGTACACTTGCAGATTAATGAGCTCCTGGCCAAGTTTCCAGGACTCACCTCTCTTTATCTCTTTTTAACTCTCTCTGTCCACACACACACACACTTTCCCTTTTTCCACTTTCCTATACACATAAATATTAACACACTTGCCAAATGGAGTCACCTAATTTCTCCCACTCCTCTACTGCTCCATAGTTTTCTCATCAGCTGAAGTTTTGTGTAGTGTGAAAGTTTAAGCATTTGGCTGATATCTATTTGATTTAGCTCAGCATGTGTCTGCTTGCTTATGTATGTGTTTTTGCTCTGTGCTGGATAAATGGCAATGACTCTGTGTACACTGGCTGACAGCTGTATGAGGAAGTGATTTCCCATGAAGATCAGGAATACTGTAAGGTTTTGGGCTGGGGTTGTTGCTGTAGAAACATTCAGGCGGATCATTTAGTTTACATTTACATCAGAGTGCATGTAAACTGAAATGGACCTTCACATTCATTTAGTAACTCTTCAACTTTGTGGCGTTTCTGATTTCAATTGGCGTTGTGAAGCACCGTTTTTGTTTTTGGGTTTTTTTTGGAGTTTTTTGTTGTTTTTTTTTGTCGTATCTGATGGAAAAAAATGACAAGTAAGCAATGAAGACTACACCTATCAAATTAAACACAGCTGTAAACAATGCTTGATCGGAGATACCTTTAAAAATCAGCTCAGTGAATGCTTTAAGAGGAGCAAAATGCGCTTTTTAGAGCTTAACTATACATGCAGAATGTCAATATAATCTCCGGTTCACAGGGTGACCCAGACTGATATCCGAATACGCACAGATATCTCCATTTGGCAAGCCAATTTAAAATGAATATTGTAAAACGGGTCATAATTTTGAACTTTAAAGCACATCCTAAACAGTTGTTGCAAGAATAAATCCCCCCAAAAATTAATGATCGTGGGACTACAGACTATTCTTGGGGACATTAAATGTCATTGCTTTGAAAACAAATCCTGGTCTGGCCTTTACAGCTTTTTGCCCATTATTGCTAACTTTTTAAAAGAAAAAGTTTTTGTAGAAGAGGAAGGTGTGCTAAATTAAACTACAGGTTAGAAGTTTAGTAGTGGTGACACTGAAGTCACTTGGTGACGTCGGTAGTTTAATATTTTGAAAATAATCAAAAGTGGCAACCCCAATGTTTTTGTGGATTCAGGAATAGCACAGTGTACTGTACAACAATGGGGATTGTGATGTACACAAACATGGGCACATACTGTCCACACTCTGGTGACCTTACTCAAAGATGCAATAGACATTTTCTTTTATTGTCACGGTTGGAGCACAGAGATGTTGTGAAAGCTAGCTTATGTCAAGAATCAGAGAGAGACAGGTCCCAAGAAGTAATGAAAGGGAATGACACAAAGCAAAGATGACTGAGAGGATAAAATCTTTGACCAAGCCTGAGTATGATTGACTGTCAGACAGAAACTAGTAGAAAGAGCGAATCATTTTTCAGATTCACCAAAGGCACATGGCTTGCTTCAAATGTCAGATCTTCAGTGAAATGATTTAAAGATTCGCACTACGAAATTGTGGATCTTTGAAGAAATACATTTCTAGATAATTTCAGTGTCAGTTATTAAATGATTTTGAAAGCACTATGGAAAAAACAGATACATTCTAAACTGTTTCCCATTTAAGTATGTCAGAAAAAGTGACAGGAGGTAGAGAATAGCCTGTCATTTTCTCCTCTGGGGATCTGCTCTACTTTAAGAATAGAGTTATTGTATTTTTAAGCATGCGTGCTCAGAAAAGTATGGACAGAAAATTTAGGAAGTGAGAAAGAAAGGAGGGATGAGCCTAGAGAGGACGGAGCGGTGGAAGGTAAAAGGCAGCCGAAAGGAGGGATGCAAAAATTAATCTGAGGGAGAGAGAAAAAGTAATGCAAAGATAATGGCAACTGATTAAAAATGAAACAAAGGAGAGAAGGAAGAAGGAAAACAAATGAAAGAAAGAGTAATTGAGCAAACTGTGTGAGGAAAGACAAAGGTGGGGGACGAGCTGATGGAAGGAGAGAAAACACGCCACACGCAATCCAGTTCAAGAGCTGGATGCGTATGAGCGGGTTTGTGTTAATGATTGCATTCTGGGTGTCTCGGGCAGATAAAGTTGTCAAAGCATGAGCCGAACCCCACACGGCCTAGAGGGACACTGCCACTTCTAACGCCAGGCAGCCCTAAAGGGACACCTGTAAACCCTCCTGACTCAAAGGAAATTAGCCCGGTAAGACCCAGAGGGCGGAGGAGGATAAACTTGCCATTTAGAGATGTCCAGGGGGAGGGAGAGAAAATAGAAGGTGAAGAGATTCAGAAGTGACTCATAAAAAAAAAAAAAAAAAAAAAAAGGAGGTATGGCAGGCAATGAGGGGAGGAGCAGGAAATTGGTACTAACTTTGGGAAGGGAAGGAAGAGAAAATGGATTGATTTAAAGAATTGAATTGAATTGATTTCTTTCTTAAAGAAAGAATGTCTTTATGTATGGTGATGATTTTCTGAATCTATTCTGCTGTGTCCTCCCATAAGGAGACAGAAGCAGAGTGCAGCTGGATGACACAGATTGTACACTCTTTCCTGTCGCCACTTTTTCTTTTTTTTTTTACTCCTTCCCACACAAAATATAAACAGACACTGAAGATGGACCCAGTGGATACACACACACATACAGTATAGCATGGAGCAGAATAAGGCTGTCAGAATTGAAGGCTAGCAGAGCGATGTGAGATGTGACACTTCACTACCTCATTACATTTTCCCAGGGCTGTTATGAATGTTGCAGCAGCTCTGTCAACCAAAGCGAAGACCTGTCTGAAACAAACTGTGGGCACACGCATCCACACACACACACTGGTGTGTCCACATACAGTATTCACATATTCACAGTACAAAATAAAAATTCTGATGAAACTTTTGCTTTTTTTTCTTTTTTTTTTATATTTGATTTCACTTTGTGGGATTTTGCAAATGTCTGAAGGGTGAGTTTTGGGTTCACTTCCCTCAAGAAGGAAGGACAAGGAATTCTTGTAAACCCTGACAATTTGGATCATTGCCTGCATGTTGCTCCAAGCACAACCAGGTAACATATCCCTGTTCATTCTAATACCTTAGCCAAGTGAAAGAGTCGAAAAGATGTGTTTTCACCAGAAAGCCCAGGATGAAGGACTTTTTAACCAAACTGTGGATTCTCGGATAGGTTGGCCTGGGTTGCACTCAGCTCTCTGGAGAGCAGCAGAGCCTTGGGCTGTACCAGAGCTGCTGTGTAGTCTGTCTGTTTCCTTTCCTCCACGCTGATCCTGATCCCCGTTTAATCCACGGCACCCAGGCACAGCTGAAGGCCCAGCGCGTCACAATATACTGCCTGCGCAGAGACACACAAAGATAAACGCAACCCGACAAATTTAAAAGCGCCAACAGACACACAGGTACAGTATATAAACCTAACAGCATCTAACATTAGACTAATGACAGGAAAGATCATTTCATGACAGGCGCCTGTCAGTTGCTGGAACATATCAGATAAGAGAAAATGTTGTCCTTGAAGGAATTCAGTGTGTTTAACGCTGAAAAAATGGGCAACTGTAAAGATCAGAGTGAACTGGGAAAGGCCAAATCGTGATGCCTGGCACAGAGCATCTCCAAAGTGGTAGGGATTGCCACTGGGATGTCCCCAGTCTGCAGCAGTCAGGGCAAACCAAAAGGGATCCAAGAGAGGAAAACCAGTGAACTAGTGGAGGGTTGATTGGGCGTCACAGCTCATTGATGTGCTTGGGGAGCAAAGGCTGGCCAGTTGGCCTCATCCAACAGAAAAACTGTCATAGTTTAAACAGTTTAATTGGTCTGCTCATCATCGACTGTCTTTGGACCCGCTGGTTTACCGATCCTCTGCCTGGCTGTGACCTGCTTCCCGCCTAATCATTCCTGCTTTGTCTGCATTGCCAAGCGCTCCCATACTTACAGATGGGGTTCTTCCTGGACCCAGTTCCTATCACTCCACAGCATCACTGAACCGAGGCGGTTGTCCACTCCCTCTCACTCTTCACTCATGTGCCCAGATCAGCCACTTGGCTTTTCAAGCCCCAGAGACTCCATACCAATCAGTCAGTCTGATCTGTGCCGCCGTCTTCCCTTATCTGCCTTGTTTGCAGAAGGAGATGTTGAAGGAAAATTCTAACTGTTACTTTGCTCGTGTGTGCTGCTTTTGGGTTCTCTCACTCCCAATCACACTTTCAGTGGGATAACGCTCCCTGCCACACTGCAACAATGGTTCAGGATCGGTTTAAAAATGTGTTGCCCCCATCTTCCCTGACGCTTAACCCAATCCAACCAACCAGATTGCTGCAATCTGTGGGCTGTACACGACAAACAAGTGCAGTTCAAGGAGGCCACACCTCACTGTATACAGCAATTAAAGAATCTGCTGCTGACATCTTAGTGCCACGTACCACAGCTCACCTTCAGAGGTCGAGTGCAGTCTGTGCTTTCAACAGTTTCAGGCTGTTTTGGTGGCAAAAGGGAGACCGGCATTATATTAGGCAGGTGGATGTGATGTTATAGTCGACTGGTAAATATGTACTGCATGTGTTCCTTCTTAGATTTAATATTACAACAGCATTATTTACCTAATTACCCAACTGCAACTTTACCTAAGAAAATATATTGAAAAGGTCTTTAAAACAACAGCCAAATATAAACCATTCATTTAGCAATTGTGCCATTTTAAATCATTTTGGATGAGCTTCACCAGCAGACGTTTTCCCTCTAGCCATGAAATTATAAATGTTAAAATTGCCATTTTTTTCTGACCAATATGCAGATTTCTCATCCCTGTTGAGAGATTGAGCACAGAAAGTCCCTGTGTGCCTTGGAAGTAACAGTAGATGAAATAATCTCACCACCATTTGGTTTCTTTAGCTTTCACAAACAAGCAAAATGCATTTATGGAGGAAGAGATAAACTGAATCAGCTACAAAATAGACATTGAGATGAGTTTGTTTTTTCAACTAACCACAATGCTCTTTGTGTATACTCTACATGTAAAAGCATGCTTAGTTTATTAACTCTTCTCTGCTGATTTCTAAACAGAAATGCCAGGTTTTCTGTGAAAACAAAAAGATCAAGTTAAAGGGACTGATGTCCTGTTTCCACTGGAAATCTGGTGTGGTGAAATTCATTTTCTTTAGAGAGCCCCCTTCTGAATTCATCTCATATTCTGCAATCATTTTGAAGTATCTTTGAAATTAGGACAGTTGGGGATATGTGTCCCTATTAGAGGACCAACATGCAGTATCTACTCTCCCAATACAATAGTGCTATCATAATTCTATACTAACGACACACTAATCCTCCTTATTATGGGCTAAAACGCCATGTTCCCCATTTATCGTGTCTTTTCAGTTAATCGTATAATTCCCTAAATCCTTCATGTTGCAATGCAGGCGGGTATTTTGAAGTTTAAAATCAACACCTGTTAAACACTCAGATATCCCCCGCTATGTCACTTAAACACCTTTTTTCCTGAGATGTAGTATCAGAGCAGAAGTTCGTTGAAAAAGATTGTTTGCTTTATGTGTGTTTTATTATTATAACCGAAGTGACCACTTTAACTGTATCTACCCTTGTTTATGTCTCTATTTAATTTCTGCTTGGATCTGTAGTTTAACATAAAGTTGCTTAATGCTCCTCTACTGCAGTCATATTAGTGTCATTTTATTGTTAACTTTACTGTGTGTGTGTGTGAGAGACAGAGAGAGAGGAGTCTACTGTATTGGGCGCCATCATTGTGTTAATTATTCAGACAGGTGTTCAGAGGTGTGGTGTGTGGGTTAGTTTGGAGATGGCTGTTGTCTGACCTACTGGAGCTGAGCAGTTGTGTAATAATATAGTAAAAACAACTGAGTGCCCGTTTAAAAATGTAGAAATAACTACTGAGTGCTTGTCAAAGTGTTGATGGGAGCTGCAACTGAAGTGATCTCTAATTGCCACCAACTGCTGAGGCAAATGTGGTTCGAAATGGCCTGCTGTTGGGAAGTTTGTGTGTCAACCACGTTGTAGGTAGTAGAGTAGAGCGGGGTAACCAGAAAAGCCAAGTTGCAAACCAGATATCCGAAGCTATGAACCTTAAAGTGTCATAGAGTCATATCATAATTCATCACTATGAGAGCAGAATGTCTTTATCATAATTATTATTTTATTTTTACTTATAAGTTGTTCTTTGCATGGGAACAGAAAATACCCTCACCCTAAACAGTCGGAAGTGTGGAGCAAGATAGTTATTTGGCAACTTCACTTATTTACAGACAACTTGGCATTCATACACATGCTACGACAATGGCTGTCCAGCCAGTAAACACACACAAGTTTGCAAACCCTCGCTGATTACTCTTATAGTTGTCACACGAAGAGATATACTGTATGCATTCACGGCTGTAAATACAATGCGTAGGAACAGTCTATTTATTGACACCAAACAGCATGGTCCATTGAGTGGGCATGCTGTTTAACAAGTGGAGGTAGGTATCCATCTTTGTAGATGGGCATGGAAATGTCAATGCCCTCAGCTAGCTAAAGGAAGTCAATCATCCAGGGTCTTGCAGAATGAAAGATGACAAACACAAAGAGCCTTTCAGCAAAAAACCTTTGTCTGCCAAACATTTCCATTTCAAAGCTCCTATTTCACAGGATGCCATGTCAATTTATTTTTTACATAATGTCAGCTCTGGTTTGGAGGCAATTAAAAGAATGTGATGAGATCTGTCGCTGCTGTTGGTTGATAACAGGGCAGACTTGCACCCAGCACGCGTGTGTGTGTGTTAGTTTGTCTTCGATAGCTGCGTGTGTGTCGGATATACAGCGGCTGGGTGTGTGTTTGCATGAAAGTGTGTGTGTGTTTTAAATAGCTGGGGGAAAAAAAAGTGTCTTCCTCTGTCGCATTAATATTTTCCCTTCATGCCTTCCATTCCACCTCGTCAGATGTGAAGTCTCTGGGTGGCATTTGCTGGTTCAAAGGTTTTCTCTGTAATTGATCAGACTGCTGTTTGGTCTGTACGGCTGGCATTTAGTCTACAGAGAAAAATGTGGTTTTCCGGCTCTCTTAGGACAAACTGGCTGGCCAGAAAATGTCCACATCTGCCACCGACGGGACTTTGGAGTGGATGGATGATATACAGCATGTAACAACAACAAATTTCTTTTCAAACCTCTACCGTGTACCTTCAAAATAAATCAACACAGTTTTTGTTTCGGATTTTTCACATCTATGGAATCTTTCACTCTTCACAATTTCCTCATTAAGGTTGTTTTTTGCTACATACCTTTATTCTGACGTTTCTCCTTTTTATAATTGCTGTTGTCTTCCTCATCTTTTCACTTAGTGAAAAGCAGTTTTCATTAAGGTTAGTCAAAAGTGTCCAAAGGAATTCTATCCAAGGCATTTAACAGAAACAGCAGTCTCACTCCTCCGACGTGTCCCTCAAATGTTAAATTATATATATATATATTTTTTTAGCCCTTTTTTTAATTATTTTATTTTATTTTTTTAAGCATAGCGCTCAATTTCACTGCTCCACTCTTTCAATCAGTCATTAGGTTGACAGGCAAATAGCCGTAATTTTGACCCTCTCAATAGACGTCCTTAAATTCAAAATGGGCGGCCAGTTTCTTGACTCCTTCTCCATTTAACTCAAACTGCATAGCAAACACCCAGCAATCACTTAATCAGCCACTTAAATCTGGCACAGCAAAGTAAATCGTTACAATTTTTGTGTCAAAGCCAGCGAATGCCCATAAAAGAATATGCCAAACGTTTCTCATTTTAACATTTTCCTATTATTTTATCTTGAGGTTGAATATTTCTTGGAGTTCTTGAAGTCAAGAATAGGGTACTGTAAAACAACTCACTGCACAATAAAAGAAAAATGACCAAAAGAAGTCCCATTGGATTCATCTGTTCATATACAGATATGAAGAGATGTCTGAGAAATGTTGATCAGTGAAGTGAATCAGAGTGTGTTGCTTTCTTCTTGCAACTTATTACCTATAAGTGACATTATATTCATTATATAATAAGTTCGGGCAGATTTTAATGTCCCAATCATGATGTTCACCACTTCCTGTAAATAGTTCATGAAACACAAAAGGCTTCATCATGTTTGGATGGCCAGGAAAGTAAAATTTTGAGGCTCGTGGTAAAATATGTGGTTCACTTGAAAAGGATCAACAATAACCTTAGTTAACCAAAGACACACAACAGACCAAACATAGTATTGGTTACTAGTTAGAGGCGAGGTCTAATCTATTTGTAGCAGTGATGGCATGCTGCAGCAGAGTGAGAGAGACTGCACCTTCTTTTGCTAAAGGCTGAGCAAAACCACATTTTTTAGAATGTCTTCAAATCTCTGCACACCTCAGTGGTTCGCATTGCATTCAAAATTTGTGATTCAGTAAACAACGGTCAAATTGAAACAACTCAAAGACCCTGCTTATCCACCTCATCAGGTCTGTGCTGGTGTGGCACAGCAACAAAATGTATTAAAAAAATATATATATCATCTGAGCTGTCTGATCAGTTATATTATTATTTGTGTGTAATTTGCAATTTTAATTAATCCTTAGAGTTCCCAGTATTCTGTCATACTCTCATAGCCCACATATGTGATTTAAATTGACTATCATTTAGCTTGGGCATGAAGATGCCTGTGGAAGATGTCATTATTATTATTATTATTATTATTATTATTATAGTTTGGATTCTGCCTAATTATTTCAGTACAGGATGTTCTCCACCTCCCATTTATTAACGTAACATAGAGTGTTTCCAAAGCGGAGTTTGCAATGTTAGAATCCTTGAATTGAGTTTGATCTTTTCAAAAATCGTTTCCTATTTAATAATACAGGATGGAGACAGCAAGTTACAGGATGGTATGCTGTTACCACCTTGTACATTTTATGGAATAGATACAGGGCCACTAAAATCATACGTGGTGTTTAAACGTACTCGGCTGGTGCGTTCCTTCTTTTCTTCGGGCCTTTATTCGCCTCAGACTCGACTTGCTCTGTGAGACTCTACCTGGCCAAACCCACAAAGATTCATAGCCGTGAAATTGCTGATTTCTGGTTGTGGTCTTATTTATAAAGTTTAAAGGAGCAGTTTACCTTTTATTTGGCCTCAACGTACTCAAACACCATGGCAGGGCCAAGAATTAAAAGCGTAAATCTTACTGTTGTGAAATAGAAAAAAGCCCTCCAGAGGTGGCAGGGTTAGAAAACAGAAGAACAAGCGTTCCAAGTTGATCTTGAGCTGGACTTAGCTTTGGTTGAGTAGACAGGTAATAGAACTTTAATGTGATCTATTGAACCTGACAAATAATCCCAAAAGGGAAATTGGGAAAGGTTGGCCCAGGGCCTTCTCCCATCTGTGTTCTGTTAGCGCTCTGTCTCTTGCCTTCCCTCTGTCCCTTTTCAATTATTCATATCTTAGCTTTGACACATGCCTGTAGTAAGTCTTGAGATATTCCGTCAACCAACATTATTCTCATTTCGTCTTGCCACTGACACACTATTCTTCCCTGTATTCCTCCCCCTGTCTCCAGTTCCCCATCCTTAAATTCAGCAGCTCTCCTCAGAGAGGCAGGGACGAACAACAAGGGCAGGCAACATATTCATCCTGCAAATAAACAAACATTCCCATTCCCAACTATGTATTTTTCAACCAACTGTGAACTACATTTAGACCTCAATTTCACATTTGTATCACCTCTGCCATTATGTTAGCCTCATCTACTTTTCACATTCATTTGCTGCCTCTCCTGACAGATTCAAATGAATAATGTTGGCTCAAAGAAGAGCTGGTAGCATCAATAGTATGTTAGCTGCACCCAGCAATTACCACAGTTGCTGGCACCTGCTTATGCCCCCATCCATTTCTCTGCCACCAGATAAGTGGAGCACTGCTCTCCTCAACTCCCTGGAGACAAGACTAGAATCCAGACCCGGTTTTGTTGTACTGGGGAGAGCGCCAGAGAATGATAGACACACATGCAAATGCCAAAATACAGTTACACAAATTCACATACACACTACCACCTGCTTAACTTGGATAGGTCTTTAATTAAGCCAGTTGGGCAGAGAGGATTGTGAATCGACTCTTGAGTGGACAGGACTCCAGCCCTCTGGCCCTCATCAGGGAGAGGAGAAGGACACATAGACACATAGACACTGAGGAACAGGAATGTCTAATTAAAGCCACATGAGCCACAATAGAAATTATATATTTTCCTGAAATCAATTATTCATATTTAGAATGGAAATTAAAATCCACCTTTAACCTACTTTACTTTTGGATGATGTTAATTAGAAATAGACTTTTACTGTTTTCATGGTCCTGTGCACCATTTTAACTTTTACATAACATGCTATGTAATAAAGGCGCTATCTCTGAATGACCGCAACATCTGAGCCAGTACCAAGTGATAAGTCGGCATGGTCACCTACTGACAAGCTGTTCTTTTGTGTAGAAAGACCCCCACATGCTGAAATACAAGTTCATTCGCTGTTTCTTTCAGCTGCTAATGAAGATGTCCAGCTAATTAAGCTCTCAGAGGCCTGAAGAAATTCATTCAGTCGTTCGTTCATTCATTCACCTTCTACCACTTATCCGTTTCGCAGTCGCCCAGTGTGAGCTGGGGCCATTCCCAGCTCGGGGTCAGGTCGCCAGTCCATCCCAGGGCCAACGCACAGAGACAGACAGAGACCAACAACCACTCACACCCACACTCAAACCTACAGACACTTTAGAGTGATTAATTAACCCAAACATGATGATCTTTGGACGGTGGTAGCAAAGCGGAGTACCCGGAGGAAACCCAGGCAGGCACAGGGAGAACGTAACCCTAACTCCAACAGAAAGGCCCCAGGCCTGGGAACTGAACCCACAACCTTTTTAGTGCCGGGCAACAGAGCTAGCCATTATGCTGCCATGCAGCCTGGCCTGAAGAAAATATTGGTTAAAAAAAATGAGGCCTTTAACTTAGTTATGAAGAAATATCTTTGACAGTTGCACTTCTGGTTATTTTATTTTCTAAAGCACAAAAGGAATTAAAAGGTCCCAAAAATTACACATGTATGTTTAATTTTTATATCCATAAGCTAATTTTTTGTATCAAAAGCTGAGTTTAACATCTACTCCCTGTGGTCTCTTTTGACCTTTAGCAATCTCAGATCAGCCAAATCAGAAGATCTGAGCCTCTCTTCTGATGTGCCAGGCGTACAACAGATAATGGCTCCTAGCCTATTTTGTTAGCTCAGTAAAATTGACCACAAATGCAAATAGCAACGATCCGTCAGAGCTGAAGTGAGCCAAACAGGATAAATTCCATTTAAAATGCTCCAGCTGGATTTGGTGTGGAGCTATGCCCTGGAGACTGCTGGATCATATTGCAGGATGTGTCTGACTGTCTGCAGTGTTGCAGTGCCCACATCCTATGTGGGAGTGCATACAGCTCACTCTCACTGGCAGCCAGACCCTCCAGGCAGAATGCTACAGTGCCAGTGTGTGGCGAGAGCAGTGGAGTGTGGATAGCTGCAGCTCGAACACCATTGTGGACATCAGGGAGGTTGTGTGATCGGGCAGCTGGGGAATGTCAGAGTTTGTTGCCCCCTTATAGTCACAACAATTGTTGTTCTGTCCAAGTGTAACTCAAAACAATACAAAAATGCAAAAATTAGAAGAATTGTGTTCAAGAATTACATTCGGACAGCTGAAGATTAAAAGCTTGTTGGAACACTACCAAAGGTCCTTAAAAAGGCTGAATAGAAATCCAGAAAATTTCTAGTATTTGGTGGAAGCATATCCTGTAAAGTTTGGAGGGTGGATCCAGGTGGGCTGAGCTGGGACTAACTGTGGCTGGTGACTGTTAAAATTTTAGGATGCACTGATGGCTTGAATTTAATTAAAAAGCTATAATTTACAAGAAACATTCACATCCCCCCTAGACCTGCTTTATAACAAATAAATAAATAAATATGGAACATGAGAACGGGACTAAACTCTCAACAGTGTAGAACTTTAAATTATAGAGATTGGTTTGGGCAGTATAAATGACACCAAAAGTCTTCTGTGTTTGTGTTTTTCCTCAGAGATCTGTAAATTTAAAGGAATAAATGTCAGACACCACTTACCAGTAGCCCTCCTATATGTGACAGGATGGCACTACGCACCTAAGAAAACACCAAGAGGGGATTTACGCCCAGAGGAAGTTATTTTAAATGAATTCTGGAAGGTTTAAAGGACCCCGGAGGTTTGTTTTACCGTGCGCAAGTGACAGTGGATAAGACAATGTAATGTTTATTTCCCAAGTTTCAGTAGGATCAACAAGGTTAAAACATATGAAATCCAGCAATAAATTGAGCTATCTAGTCTAAAAGGTCAGACTCAGGCCAGAGGATGAAGTCAGGGCTTGGCCAGGGGCTGTCCAGGCAGCAGGGAGCCAAACAAAAAGAAACTAATCGCCCGTGACACGGCACGCCACACAGCGAAGGGGGGAGGGGAGGGGCACCACCAAGGACTGTTGCCTTCAGCCCACAGCACCTGCTCAACAGAGTAAAGGACAATCGAAACAGGCCAGACTGTAACACACAAAAAAAAGAAACATTGGGGAGAACAAACCATGAAATGAAACAAGCCTAAATAATAAAATCCAGATCTACCGCTCAGGAAAACCAAACAGGACCGAGGACCGGACAAAGTAACTTGAAAATGTCTGCAGCGGCAGGGAGCCAGTGCCACCGTGTTGGTTCCTATGAAAGTTGATAATATCTCCCTGCCCACTGCTGCCCCTCTAAAAAGCGGATGTGCTTTATTGATTTTAGGGCTCATAAAATCCAAGGGGTTGTTCAGCGTCTTACCCCAGTGCTACAGCACTTAACGACACCAGATGCTGGCTCACATTAGACACAGTAGTTTTTTTTTGGGGGGGGTGGGGTTTTGTTTTTTGTTTTGTTTTGTTTAGTTTTTAGCTGTACTGACAACCTGCTCATCTGTCTGTTCACAGAGAGTGCGGGGTGTCTAGCATTTATCACACAGCATATTTCAATGACACCAGAGAGATCCAGTTGTATTTAATATCCTGCTTCTGAAGAGTCACATCATTCACTCTAAAACGTGTGAATGATAAGTTTAGCAAATTATTCATGCATTTAAGTCATCACACCGTGGCTTATGTGTCAACAGCTTGACACATGGTTGAACTAAAATACTACTGCTTTAACTTCAACATCGCATATTCATTGCAAAGCTCTGCATTATTGTGTAGCTCAGGAGACTTAGGCCTCTTGTTGTTGACAGTAAGTACCCAGAATGCAGGTATACTACAGAGGATCAGGGTCAAAGAGGTTTAATGAAACTTCACCAAGCTCACATAACATGAAGGCCCGTGATCTATGTAGTTTACATGGCTACTGTAGCACAAGACAACATATGCAGTTTACTAAACAGGCCCATATTCTGAGACAGTTACCGCCTACAGTACCTTTGCAACACCGCTGCTGGCTGGGTGTTTACCTCTTGCATCAAATTTGGCCTTAGATATTAGCCAGGGAACCAGCAACAGAGCTGTCACACTGTTTTGTCCAAACGGAATGCCCACTATACACTGTCTGCCTGCAAATTCCCTTTAATCCAACCCACAAACTTGCCAACTCACCAGACTCACAGCATTGAATCACCTCTTTTCTGCCCCTCCTCTATTGGCCTTCGTTTTCATTACCTCTTAACCATCCCTCTGTTCTCCTCCTGGATCCCCCAGATATTCAGTCACTCTTTGGACTTCTTCCTGACTCCTTTCACTCTATCCCCACCCCTCGTCCCCTCCCACGACTTCTTGCTAAGGCCCAGGGACTCAGGCGGTTGTTGTGATGGCAGAAGATTGTGGGATAGTAGCTGCACTTTTAATGACTTTGCCCCCAGGCTCAGATCAGCCAGAGAAACACAGTTACCATTTTTCAACTGAATGGGAGCTCTCACCCCTGCAACACCTCTGCAAAGTGTGTGTGTGTGTGTGTGTGTGTGTGTGTGATTTGCATGGCTAGACTAGATTTCAACTGTAGGTTGATGTGCAGGATTTTGGCCGTTTTTATCCACAGTAAAATATACTTGCACAGTTTTTGTAGCCACTTAATGACTAATGATGATGCTGATGTTGATGCTGAAGATGGAGGCTCATCCAACTGCAAGTCCTCCTATCTTTTGTCTCTATGCTTCTAATTGTCTGCAGCCTCCGCGCTGTCCTCCACTCTGCATGGCTCCAGTTTGACAGCAAAACAACGGCACGTCCTGCGAACACATTGCAATTAGCATCATGCGCTTCAGTGCATCCCAAACCGATCACTGATGAAGTTCAATCAATTCGCTTTAATTATAACTTTCTCAGAAACACCTCTAATCTCTCCAAAAGTTTGATCTCTCAGGGGTTTGTGCCGTAACAAGCTGTGGCAGGTACTTTAAAAAGTAGCTGCTTAGAAAGTGTTCATTCATATGTCAGTCTGTGTGTGTGTGTGTGTGTGTTGCGTTTGTGTCAAACCTGACTCCCACCATTTCATTTTCTCTCCTGCCTTGCGTCTCCCTAGACATTGATGACTGCCAGTCTAATCCATGCCAGAATGGAGGAACCTGCATCGATGAGATCAACTCCTTTGTGTGTCTTTGTCTGCCAAGCTACGGAGGGGCTACCTGTGAGAAAGGTAACTAAATGGATGAAAACACTGCTTTTGGGTCTTACTCTATGGCTGTCGTCATAAAGGAGGTGGAGTGGAAGATGATGACAAAGTATCAAAAGCAGTTCATTGATCCAGAAGGAGAAATACTGTTGATAAGGAAAATACAGCAAGTGTTGGGGGATGAGACAGATAGACAAAGACAGTGGAGATAAAAGGTGATGTTAGAGAGGAGGGGCAGATGGAGGGGGCAGGGTAAGGACGGAGGGAGGGAGAGAATTGTGAGGATGTGGTCCAAGAGGGTGAAATGATCCTAAAAGATCAGGATCTGGAGACAAAGCTGGAGAGAGAATGAGCAGACAGAGAGATGGAATTAATAAGGCCGTGTAAGAGAGACAAAGGAGAGTATGGATCTGAGTGTAGACAAAGAGGTGGAGGGGGAGCCCTGTGGAATAATGTATTGGTTTTCTACATAACACCTGCGTCCAGCTGGTTTTCCACTCTCATTAGGAGAATTCCCCTGTGAGAAGGGGGATGTGAGAGAAGCTGTTCACAAACTGCATGCTATAGGAAAACACGGCCAACCATGAAAAGTACTGTTGTAGTTGTTATTATTTTTTTTTTTTGCTGTTTTAATGGCAAAATACCCTGATCGTTGTCAAGACCAAGCTCTGCGCAGGATGCGGATTTTCACTTGAATTGAATACCCACATGCAACACAGAGATTTTATTTCCCGCAGGATAAAGAGGTGCTGATCACTGCAGGTTACAGTAAACAAGGTCTCTTGGCAGTTGAGGAAATGCCTCCAGTGATAGACACGGCATAGAGAAATTTGGAAGAAATGCAAATGAATGATACAAACTAATACTCACAATGTCGATGAAGGTTTTTTTTTTTTTTTTTTTTTTTTTTTTTTGACAAGTTAAAGTAATGACTCCATAACAACAAGAGTGCTTGGGTTTTCAAACTGTGATGCAAAGCTCCCCAGGGTAGAGTGGGAGGACTGCATAAGGGCACAGAGGGCGAGACCCACGCTGTGAATGACAGCTTGAAAAATTAAAAATGTATACTCCTTGGTGGAGCCGTAATTGACAACTGAGCACACAGACATGATACATGTATTTTTTGATTCAATGTGACATTACTTACCAAGAATAAGGACAAAAGGGACATCCATCATTCTGCTAAAAAGTCACAGATGAAAGAAACTCTTGGCAATTGCAAAACTTGTCTGAGAAAATTGTCTCATCAACCGCAAACAAGAACTGCTAATAGCTACTTCTGCCAACATTTAATGTGTGAAGAAATGAAGGTGGAGGATGTGGAGGAGCACACTTTTTTCCATTTTATCCGAGGGGTTGCCCCACAGCGTCTGATTTTGGGATCCCCAGCGGTAAAGGTAATGATAATGAAATAATTATGAGCTTTGATGTCTAAATAATGCAAACTGTACATCTCTTGAAACACATGATTTCAAACAACACCATTAAATTTTAAAGAATGAAAACAAGTAATAGCCGGAGCAATGGGTGGATGGGGATAGTTTAGGAGATATTTAAGGTGAAGGGGAGGGAGAGGTGGCGGTAAAGATTAGCAACATATTACACAGGTCTATGAAGCCAAGTTTCAATGGTCTGTCTCAACCTTTGACCTCATCCCTTAGAAGAGCTGTGGCTATGAATATCTGTCTTCTCTCTGTGTGTCTGGCTTCCATTGTCTGTTTTTTTTCCTGCTGTGTTCTGGTGAGATGTGGGACTCTGAGGGCAGAGCAATCGATACAGAGAGGAGGGAGAGGACGGAGAGATGCCAGAAAAAAGCAGAATAAAACAGGTTATTTGAAATTTCATACAAACCACACTATGTCAAAAATAGAAAATGACTGCTACTCTTCCAATAAATATGTCACATTTCTGCTGAGTTGACGAGCATCACCTGATCTAATTTAGCTTTTTTTTTCCCCAGCACCTGGCCCGAAACTGGCAATTCTTGCGATAAATTTGAGCAAGGGTTTGGGATAATTAACTAAGAAGGGAAAAGTTTCCGCGACACAGAGAGGTGATAATTATCTCTGACTATTCTATAATCGCTGCGCTTATCTTGTACGGTACTGGCCACTTTTTTTCTCATACTCCGAAATTGTCCAAAATTAGACTAAAGAACCACTCAACAAGTAATAAGTGTTTTAATCTTGTCTGTTATCGTCACACCAAAGAGGATCTGCTCTGATTTTACAGATGAACATCTGCATAGATTTTAACACTTGTATAATCTCTTTCTTGGCAGTTAGGTGTGAGAAATAACTCCTGATAACGTCATATCTTGAGTTGCATTGTGGGAATTGCAGGAATTGTCTATGAATTCAGAGCATATCAGTAGTCAAGCTAAAGGTCCAGATGCCCCAGCCTTGGCTGCTTCCGTTTTGATCATTATTTTTCCCACAGTGCATCACCAAATGGCTGAAGTGCTCTTTAATATTACAGATTCCAATGAACTCTTCCGGTTTTGCATACGTACATTATAGGGTATTTGTGTGTGTGTGTGTTGTTGTTGTTTTTATTTTTATCTCCACTTCTTTCCCAAACGCACACGTGCATCATCACAATGTGCGTCTCATTTGACATGCACTGTGTTTCCTCTCCTGCTGCGCCGTGGCGTTCATGGCTGATTGGTAGCAGCAGGTCTGATTGGGCAAATCTAAAGTCTCTGTTTTCCTGTCGCTTTTATCCTTCGTCACTCTGCATTTGCAGAAATGTGGGTTTCAGCTGTGAAAAGTACAATTCGCAACAGGCATCGGCCTGCCGTTTCAGCGTGATCTCAGTTTGATATACAGAGGGAGGTCTGAACCGTGCCACCACACGGTGGAGATGAACTCATTTGTTCCACTAAGGCTATTCATCCATTTAAATTTCATCCAATTGGTCTCCAGTCAAAAGAAGAGGTCCGCTTTTCTCGGTCACTTGACTGCGTGTGCGTGTGCGCGCATGCATGTCCAGGTTTATGCATTTTGAACCAACTGCCTTGGATGCTGGGTAGATATGGTCTGCTCCTGGCTCCCGCTGGCTTGTTACCATGGTGATCCCATCTGAGAGTCAAAAATAGTGAGTTGACGGGTCTGAAGTCCTGCGGTGAAAGGAGTGAGACAGGAGCCGGCGAGTTATTATGCTCTCACAATTATAGCATTTTGTAGGAGAAGAGTCTTTCATCATGTTTTCAGGCAGGCCGCTGCATTTAACTCACCCAAGACCAAAACAGCAACAACCTTGTGGTCCTGGGAGTTTTTATCCAACTTCAAGGCCACAGCTTTTTATTTCATTGTTAACATTTATTTTTTTTATCTCAAAGAGTTTCATTAATGATCATTTTCTGTCAATAACAAAGGGTTTTTACTGCATTTGTAATCTTTAACTACCTAACACTGTAGCTGTAACCATGCAGCACAATTGAATTCACCCTTTGTAGTAATATCTTTTGTATTGGCAATGAATTTGAAAGACCAGGCAGTTATAATTAGAGTAACAGAGATATCAGTCAGCTGGTTCGCTCTCATCCCATCCCAGCACTGAAACTGACTGTTGAGTCTCCTGCTGTTTTTTGGTTTGGTGCCTAATCAGCAGAGGCAGAAACCAGAAAGTATTAGCTGCCTCCTCTCATCAGCTTCTCTCCCCCAGTCAGTCTTTTTATCCATCGCTCACTCCACAATCCTGCTCCCGTCTTTCCAGTGAGAAAAACGACATAATGTATGGAAGTGAGAGTGTGGATTTGTTATTCTGCTGTTCCACTCCAGACACCTCTGTTTCATGTTGCCTTTCCGTTTTTTCTTTTTCTCTCCCTACCTTTCTGCTGTCACTCCCTGCACTTCCTCCCATCATTTGTGTGCCTCTCATCTCTGGTGCACTGCAGGAAGCTTTCTCACGCTCTTGTGAGTGTGTTTGTGTGTGAGCACATTTGTGTCAATGCATCTGTTGTTTTCCGGTGACTGCATTTGTGGGCTTGTGTTTGTGTGATCTTTCTGTGGATGTAGACATCTTTCAACTAAAAGATCTTCACGCAGACACCAACAGACACACAAGGGTGCATCTATTTCACTTTACCATAGCCACTTCACATCAGCCGAACCCCAAATTTACTGTGATCCTCACCCTAAAACTTGATTTTACCCTATAAGAGCACGTTGAAGAGTGTAAGGATCACAAAAATATAATTTAACAAAGAACATCTTTCCGCTGTTTCGTCTCAACTTTTACGACACATGAACATCCAGACACACAAAGAGTCGGCCTGCCTACCCGTGTACCTCTCCAAATATTAAAAGATTTCCTCCCTGTCTATTTATTCAGCAGCCCCTTTGACTGCCGTTGCAGCTGAAATTACAATGGGGTGCAAGAACTTATGGTTACACAGCAATCATCTCCATAAAACAACAATATAATCTGCAGAAGATAAGGTTTCCCTCTCTCTCTTCCTCGCTCTCTTTTCGAATAGAAAAAAAAAAAAAAAAAATCCACAAATTGGAAACAAAAAGCCTGCGTTAAAGGGATTGTGTAGCTAATTAATCCCAAGGTGTCTGGCTGCTGCTTGGTTATCTGTGAAGAACTTGCTTGCTGCCGCCCTAAACTCACAGAGAGGGCCAGCAAGGAGTGGCTGACATTTCATTCATCTTCTCCAACACACCGTCTGTTCCTTTCCCTGTTTCCTTACATCTAATTATTAATATGTATTGCTCTCACTTCTGGAAATGCTCTGCTACATCTCCCAGTAGGCTGTGCAGCAGTTTCTGGCATCTACTGACTGTGCAGAGGCTAACATCCAGGCAGGCATGCCAATGAGTATACACCGCGAGTGTAAGTGTGTTGGTGAAGTCTGCAGCAAGACCATTATATGACACAACTAAATCCAGATGCACAGGGGCAAGTTGCTTTTGACAGGAAAACAAAAACATTACAGGGAACCTATAGCAAAGAGGAGAACATCCTTCCCGCACAGAGGATATCGGGTGAATCTGGGGGAGACAATACAAAGACTTTTGAGTATGTCATCTCCAGCAGCAATACCGCTGCTGCATATTGGAATTGAATGCATATACAGTGTACACACAGGCGATAATGACAGGCAGAGCAGACGGAGCTGGGACTGAGCAGGGGGTGGAAGTGTTTGAGAAAGCACCAGATGCAGTCCTGCTGTCACTCTGTCCCTGTGCTTCCCACCGCTGGCTCGTTCAAATTCATCTACTTTCATAGCCAACCTTTATTTACTTGTCATTTACTGGCGATGTCGAGTCAGTCGGGGTAAATATTGACTCATCTATCCATTCAGTTGCACCTCACAGAAAATTTGGGCATCCTATCCTGTTTTTTCCTCGGCTCTGTCTCACCCTGGACAGTTCTCCAGCCCAGGATGTGTACATCTAATGCCAAAATTAAATGTCAAGGAATGATGCATTGTACCCTTTACATCGAACTTTTATGCAGGAGATTTAAAGTTGCATTACCGACCTGCAATTAAGGTTCACATTTTATGAGCTCTAACCAAAGTGTTTCACCAGACTTGACAAAATGTTTAGTTGTCCATACTAACCATGCTTAAATCATTAACCATTTATTTTGTGGCTCCAGAGGCAGCCGTGCAAAAACCAGTGTCATGATGTGATGCTATTTGAGCCAGCATTGGATGACGTGGACTAAATGTACAGCAGCCCACAATGTCATTTTGATGCATTCATTCCCCCCGGCCTCCGTCATTCACAGACTTTCTCGCGCTGCGATAATGGCATCTGACTTCCTCCTTTGTTCCCCTAATAATAACTGTAATTACTGGATCACTTATCACTTAAAAGTGTCACTTTGGGACACTGGCTGATACAGTGAAGGTCAACTTGTGTTGTGGATAATGTAGGTTTGGACAGGGACAAATAGTGTGTGAAATAAAGATGATGTAGATGATGGTTCTGCTGCATCGGCTTATTTAATTCATTCATTCATTCATTTATCTTCTCCTGCTTATCCGTTTCCTGGTTGTTGGGGTTGCTGGAGCCAATCCCAGCTCATATTGGGCGAAGGCAGAGTACACCCTGGACAGGTCACCAGTCCATCACAGGGCCAACACACAGAGACAGACCAACAACCACTCACGCTCAGACCTACGGGTAATTTAGAAGCTGCCAAACTTTGCTCATATTCCAAACTATGTTGACATGTTTTAGATAAATTGCCCAACATCAAAACAAAGTCAAAATAGGCTCACAGATCCAGACAGAGGAAAATGAGGTCAGGCAGAATTACAGGTCAGGATTTTAAATGATGAATTTGAGCTAATTCTGCATTTTTCAAATGTATACTGGTCTCATGTAAATGATCTATAGATATATTTATACACATGCTCGTTTTTTTTAATTATTATTATTATTATTTTTTGTACTATTATTTCAGTTAGTTTAGTTCGATCCGTCTTCAGACCCATTTCCTCTGGGCCATATTCAGTCAGTCCTGAAATTTTATTGGACAATTGGACAATTGGAAGACACAGGGCACTGAGCACTTTGGCTGAACTTGTGCTACAAACTGCATGTTGTTGTTTGATATTAGTCTAGCTCTTAGGTTTGTTTGGTTTGTTTTTCGTGATGCAGCATCTGCTCTGAGAGTTGACAGGCTGAAAAGGGAAGGTGTCTGAGTTTGCCAACTTTGCAGCTTTTTCTCTGCAGACTGTGTAGTCTTGTGTGACTGTGTAGTCTTAACCGGTGACTCATCACAAAGCTCAGCTTATTTATTTATTTATATTTGAGCATCCTCCGGATCTTTAGAAGCCATTAATGCTAATGAGGATTCATGCGTTTTAGTAACAAGTTGAGAGGGACACGTGCCAAGAATGAGAAGAGATGGGTAAGGAGCTTGTTGGCAACAGCGGTGTCCTGAAGGCCTGAAGAGAGCAGCACACTGACAAACATTCCCACTCACAGGCAGGTACAAAGATACACAATATATCCTTGACATTTCGCCTCAGCCTGGCAGAGGCTATTTGATGTGGATTAACAGGAGGCCGCCAATCTCATGCCACAATTTGTTGTGTTCATCATTTGCCAGTTTCCTCTCCAGAAAAAAAAAAAATGTTGTGGAGTTGAGGAGCTAATTTGTGCTCCCTCCAGGTGCTTACTAAGACAATGTTCCTGAACTGCCATTTGTCTGAAAGGCCAGTGAGGGAAAAAAAAGAAACAGTGAAGAAGTCTCAGAAACATCCGATTTTAAGTTTTATTTTTTCCACTTGATTTCAAGATTTACCTAAATAAAGGCTTGTTTCAAGTCATAAGGCTTCATGTCACGTGTGGGTGACCAAGCTGTTCGCTATCAAATAAAAACAATATTTAAAAAGATCATGTGGCACTATTTTAACAAGTGAACAGATTTCTCCAATGAGTGAACATCCCAGAGAAACATTTTAAATAATACACTGCACAGTCAAGAATTAAGGGGTTTAAGATAACTATAATTAAATGGTATTTTTGTGAAATTAAAAGTGTACATAAAATTGAAACATCAGAGAAAGTGTTCTAGCGAAGGAAAAGAGGGACAGAGATGGAGGGAAAGAGGACGCTGCGTTCCTCTGCAGTGCATTCTTGAATGTTTCTGATGGCGTGTTGGAAAACTGTGAGTTTGAGTTGTGTTCGAGCTTTAGTGTACCACGGTTCTTCTTGCTGACATTCCCAGGAAAACTGCTTGAGTACTACGCCAGTGAAGCCTTGAAGCCCGGCTTACGCTGTTGCTCTGCGTTTTGACTTTCATTCGCCGGCATCATGCTGTTAATCTCCACCACAGGACCTTTTCCAGCAAGCTTCCAAGAAGAAGCGGCAACCTTCTTCCACTTCAGGACTGAGAGCTGACCTCGACTCACGGTCCATTCGTATTTTGAAACACACAGCGGTGTAAACATATTTGAAAAAAAATGTTGTTCCTGACATACTCTCCTCAAAAAGCTTCATGACGACTCGATGTTCCTGAAACACAGAGTCAGAGTAATTTGCCTTTTATTTATTTTCACATGTGGTTGAAGCAGAGACAGATGTAGCTCTAGAGTTGTCTTATTTGTAATCATTATCAATATCCTGTTTTATGTCGTTAGCAAACAGCAGAGATATTAAAGTTTTGTTTTCCTGGGTATGGCAGTGTATGGCAGAGTATGGCAGTGCGGTGAAACAATAGTTTCCTACCATGGGGCCAAAAACAGTGAGTAAAGCAGGAAAACTGACCTCTACCAGTTAGTTTCTTTGTTTGTTGGTTTGTGTTGTGTAGATAATGAAAAAAAAATCAGCATTTTAGAACAAAATACATGGAGACTAAGTGGCCGTGGCTGAGTTATGCAGTTGAGTGATAATCTAGATTTGTGTTGATGTGCTGCAACAAGCCGCCTCTTTCAGTAATTTGATTCATTGTTTATATTGAAACTGTACAACAACTGCAGCTGCTTTGGCAAAAAAAAATAAAAAAAAAAAGTTGTTACCAGATGCACGCAAATTTTCATCTGCCAAAAGTGTTTTCACTGATCTGTTTAACGTGCATCGCCTTCATACTTTACCTAGAATAATAGTATGGCTGATGCATTCAGTGTTTGTGCCGGTGGTGTGTGGTGGCCTCGCCTTTCACACTTATTACAAACTGGACCAGCTGTGTGAATTTTGCTGAATGTAAAATTGGCCTATTTACTGTAAAAGCCGGATCTGACCTCAGTTTTACCTCCGGGTCCTCCATCAGCATCAATCTGGAAAGACACATCTATGGGCTAATTATGCAGAATGAGCCTTCAGACCGGCATCAGTCACTCATGTTGAGCGCTGTCGCTGTTTTACTGTAACATCCATTATTTCTAATTGTGGGAATCACACTATTAAGATGTTCCATTAATCAACACTGACCGCATAATAACCATTAATAATTCCACAGCTGTTTGCAAATTCTCCTTACATTCTCACCTTTTGTCACTGCCTATCTGCAGATTCTCCCTCACCTCCATCTTTCTCTCTCTCTCTCTCTCTCTCACTCTCTGGGCTGCTGTCATCTGCTCTCTAGCAAATGGGACACTGAGCTGCCAGCCTTCAAAGAGTCAAACAGGGAGGAGGCAAAATGGGAGAGCACGCACACACACACTTGCAAACACATGCCGTTTCATCATTCAGGGGATCTAAAAAAAGCCGAGCAGCAGAAATATCACTTGGTGACGTGGATAAACGACCCAATCAGTCAGTTGGAAGTGTATGGCCTTTTATTTCCTAACTGCCGTTCGCTAAAATCTGTGGGTATATTAATCTCTAAAACCTACACCCTACATCTCTCTCCGTGTGACAGAGGGAAAACGGGGGGGGAAAGAGATGACTTGAATAATGTCTAAATATTTGAAGAGGTTGATGTGATGTTGGGCTTTAAGCCTCCCTGTCAGCAAGTGGGAGAAGAAATCAGCAGAGACTTGGTTGAAGATCTGAGCAGGAGAAAACATGCCTGGTTATTTTTGATCACTCTTTTTTTTTTTTTTTCTTCTTATCTTCTTCTTCTGCCTCCATCTCTGTCTCTGATTCTCTGACTCTCTCATTTTCTCTCTCTCTCTTTCTTCTGTCCTCCCACTCTTTGTTGTGCGTAGTTTGTCTTTCTTGTCTGTTTTTGTTTGTTTAATATAAGCTGGCCATTATCAGCCCAATCGATTCAAAGAATTCAGGCCAACAACATGATACACAACAACAAGTTATATCGAGTTTGATTCGAGGAAGGCATAACAAGGGTTAATGTATAGATGTGCATATTTGTGGGTGTGTGTTTGTGTGTTTCTCATCTTCCTCTCTGTGATCCTGTAACATCCAATTCTCCACCTCCATGAGCCAAACTGGGCCCACTAATGCGGTGTACCAGCTGCTTTGTGGGAAAACACTTAGGACAGGCAGTTTCCAGGTCTGATGATGGAGTGAAACTCTGCTGGAGAAGCCAGCAGAGTCAATGACAGCAGCAGTGAGTGATTTTGGCCGCATGGGGCCAGAGATAACAGAGTGACGTTGGGCGAGACCATATTAATTAGCATTTGTCATGAAGAGGAGCGTAACGTAGGGAGGTGTAAATCTTACAAAGGCCGATTCAAATACAGCTGGTCCCCTTTGAAATGGGCTGATTTTTCTAAAATGATTTGGATCTCAATAGGAAAAAAACTTTAACATTCAAGGCGTTTAGTAGGTGATGGTGTTAAGCATCAAAAGTCGAGCCTAGTTAAAAGGATTTTTTCTAAATGACACTGCAATTTTAGACCAATGCCCAACAGAGTGTTGTTTTTGTTTTGTTTAGCTTTTTTCAGAACAACAGTTAATCAGAAGGCAGCCAAGCTTTTCCATAAATACCCAGTCTTGTAAGTCTTTTGAGGCTTGTTTCAGTATTAATTAATCCAAACAAACTGAAGCAATCGGCAATAGATTTGGAGTTCATGACAGATAACAGCTTTATTTTTAGTTGGTCTTGTTTTTGTTTTGCAATACGAACAAAAATTTTGTTTTTTGAGTTTTTCTTTTTCTTTTTCTTTTCAGTGGAATTTCACACATCTGTATTAGAAGCACTTCAGTCAGTCTTCAGAACCGTCTTCTCCACCACATCTAAACACAGATTAATAGCGTTCATTCGCTCACTGACTCACTTCTTCTCTCAGTGAAGGAAAGACATGAGCATTTATAAGGCTCTCTTCTAGTCAAAGAGAAAAATATCAACAGGAAAGGAGAGGAACTGGTACACTCTGTCCCAGGGTTTAGCAGCCTCTTCACCATCCCTGCTGCTTATCAGCTCCATTACCTTCCCCAGTGCTCCTCCACCTAATTATCACCTGCCTGTTCAGTACATGTAGTCTTCCTCCTGACACACACTGCCAGATCCTTCTTCGCAGCATGCAAAACTTTGCAGTACTTCTCACCAGATTGATCACCTGTTGATGACTGTGCCTGACTCCATCGGATATTTTATGTTCCAGTATTTAAGAGAAAAAGAAAAACAAAATCCCTTTAACGTGACTTTCAATTCAACAGTTTATTCAGGTCTTTATAAATACAATTAGATTTCTAAATGAATGAAATGGAAACCCAATACAATAAATTATTAACACAAAGCATTGTAATATCTATACTTTCAATTTGTAAACGCTACCTTTGAATTGCGGTTTACAGCCCCCCCCACCTTGCAGCTACCTCTTAGGCTGAGAGAACCAGTAATGACAACAGTAATGTGCCCCGTGTAATTGTTGGTAACAGCATTGTAATGATGGAAACAGTACTTAGTAAGATCACCTGTTAATAAGAAAGGGAACACGTGTTAACGCCATCACTCACTGCTGGTGAATTACCCCTGAACTTGGTGTGTGTGTGTGTGTGTGTGTGTGTGTGTGTGTGTGTGTGTGTTTGTCTGTCTGTGTGTGTGATAAATGTCATGTCATGATGTTTACTAGTACTCTGTAAATTTGGCTCAGTCAAATGAAGGGCAGGAATTATTTCTATGTGGATGACATGGATTTATGCATTCACAGTGTGATTAAGCCTCATTTTATATGCAAAGAAATGCTAAGAATTATGGGTACTATGATATACTATGTCCTGTGCATGCACGGATACCTTCACTCCTCTTTCACATCACTGCCGTTGTTAATCAGCTGTGAGTTTTCTGGTGAACATCCTGCCGAGCTATTACGAGTTAAATCCCTTTCCAGTGTTTTGCATTAGAAAGTAACATAATTGAGTTTTAGTGAGCAGAAATGAAACTCAAGCAGCAACACGTGACCCACGGCGTCATAACATGCTGAAAAATTGGCCACATTTTGATTTAACCCAGCTGCTAACTGGTCAAACCACTCAAAAACACAGCATTAAAATCAAGCTTTCGGTTCTGGACAAGTTTTGGTAGACTTGATATTCAGACTTGATATTCAGCTCTGAATGGGAGTCAGTGTAACAGTGGGAACAAGCTCTTTCTCTATGTAGAGCTGCATGAGCGTTAGAGCGACTGTATTGGGTCTGAATGAATGAGTCTGTGGGGGAAATGATTAATTGCCAACTGCTCAATTTCAGATGTCAGTGCAGAGTAAGAAGACTGAGAACAACTGGACATTACCACCATGCGAGCAATAGCCTCTCTCTGTGTTGCTGTAGAAACAACCATTGATTTTGCAAATAGTATGATTTAAAGTCGTGACTTTTGGCGAAACCCCACTTTAAGAGAGAAAATGTAACTTCACCCTCTGAGGCAATTTTACTCCGACTTGGTGTTGGTGTCATCGCATTTCACTCTATTATGGCTGAAATTGCTGCAGACAACACGGTGAATGAAGGAAAAGCTAATCAGTATGAAAAGCACTTTCTTTCTCAGTGCAGGTTGAAGGTGGTGAGGCCTCTTATTTCATATTATAGTGCAAAAGTGTTTTCATGATGGAATTTGCTCCTCTTCACTCCTCTAACACTTCTTTCCGTGGCCAAACTACATTTCTCTGCATACTAAGTGGGGCCCCACGTGGCCCAATTTGCACCACCCAATTTACTGGTTTCAGTTCGGATTTGTTGTAGGAAAATCTGAGGTCTTTTCCCTGATCCCTACACTGAAGGAAAGGTGGGGGGAAAGGGTAGACACATCAAGCTTGTATACACACATTTCTACACACAGACAATCCTGCTTTGAAAAAAAAAAAATAAAAGGCATAGGCATTCACATTTGAAATGTACAGTTCAGAGTCACACAGCTCGCCCTGAGAGAGGTGAGGGGGCGGTTGATGAGAGAAGGAGAGATGAAGGGAGAGAGGGATCAGATGGAGGAAAGGGTGGAATGAGAGTCAATGTGCTGACAGGACTGTGACAGGGCTTAATTACAAAGCGAGCACTGCTCACTGGAAGCAATTTCTAAGGATTGTTGTCATTTGAATAGATTAAAACGCCCTTTCACTGGACTAAAGCTGTCTCACCGTGGGCTTGGCTCGGCTGTGGATTAAAAGTCTAAGTCGAATCAAAGAGAGGAACACACAGAGAGAGGCAGAGACGGGGGAATGGAGACAGAGAGGAGTGTCAGAGGGCACTTAGAGCAAGATGGTGCTGAAGAAAGGACACGGGCAGAGGGGGGAATGTATTATGTAGAACTTGTAGGCTGCAAGACACAAGGAGGAATTTTCTGAATCTTGAGGGGGAAAAAAAGCTGTTCAAAATAAAGGTGTTGTTTTTACTCCAAAATCCTCCCTCTCCTCTTCCGCACAAAACTATTGTTCTTATCTAGCTGTCAGCTGTGGCCGTTTCATGATCAAAAAGGCCACATGACTATTCCAGAATGAATTTTCCATTTGACTAAGAGCTGTCTTTCCCGTTTACCCTCAACCCAACACCCTGCTCCACACCTCCAGACACCGAGGGCTGCGAGCACACGTGGAGGAAGTTCCACGGCCACTGCTACAGGTACTTCACCCGCAGACACACCTGGGAGGACGCGGAGAAGGACTGCAGGGAGCATAGCGGCCACCTAGCCAGCATCCACAGCCTGGCTGAGCAGAACTTCATCAGAGGTGGGTTTAGCATCGGGAGGACGAGAGGACGAGGACAGACTTAGCGCAGACATTGTAGCCGGTGTAAGTGTTCCTTCTTATCTCAAAACGCAGCAGGAAATTTTACGTTAGTGAATAAGTTAGGCCATGCAGGCCTCTGTAGATAAACATTCTATTCACTTTCTGCAGTGGTAGATTGCTGCATTTACAAGATTTCAAGGACCAATTTCCTGGTTGAATCAGATTGAATAGTCTCAGTCATGCTCCTGGCTGGATGAAGCTGTGGTTTCCCATATTGGTGTTTTGAGATAAATGGTATGGCAAATATCTAAACCTCCAATATTTTAATGTTGAGGCAACTTTTGGAGGAAAAAGAAACGCAACTCTAACATGGTGGGAATGCTTACAGCTAGCTGCTCTTTCTACTTCACAGCTCCATAACTCTCACATTCACCAATCACAGTTAAACAAGGCACCAGTCAGTTTAAATTATATCAGCGATTAGTTTTTTGTTTTTTTTTTTTTAATTTAACCAGCTCTTACTCTGCTGTCTGCTTCCAATCTGCGACACATTGCTTTTACTGGCTGCTGATTTATAGCTTCTCCTCCACTTTATTATTACCATACTTGGTGATGGCACCTCTTGTCTTATATGTATTCATAACTCAGTGATAAATGCCTGTCTGGTTCAGCTCTGAACGGCCCTCAAGGGGTTTATTGTAGTCCCCTGCTGAAAAACTCCCTCCGGAGCCTGTTGAGTCAAATGAATGTGTATCACAGTTTTGCTGCAATGAAATGCTGCTACGGGCTCTGATGTAAGAGTCTGCAACACAGCACTTAATAAACCTCTGTATTCATTACTCAAATGTGATTTGTTGTGAAACAGGTGGAAAATCCTTACAGTGGGTGTGTTTCCAACTGCGTTTATATCCGTTGATGGAATGCATGTGTCAGTTCGTTTCAATAAGACCAGCTTCAAGATTTCCTAAAAAAAAATATAAAATAAAATAAAATGCACTTGATAGAATTACAATGATCTGTGCGAGAAAGCAATGAAACTGTCACACGATTCTTCCATTTCAGCGTTTACAGAAAAATCTATTTTATGAACCGCTGCAGAATTACAGTTTTTTACCACATAAATATTAAATTTCTGCGTTCAGTGGCTGACATTTTCATGTCAAGTAATTTAATGATTCTCTTTAATAATAATCATCATCAGAGATATTGCTCTGGTTGTCCATCTGCTATTTATGATGTTGCCCTATCTAGCAAAGCCAACCCATCTGGTATTTCAAGTGTCCTAAATTATTTGCAAGTCTCATTTGAATATTTGGCTTTGGAGCAAATACAGAATCACTGCTACACTTATGTTCTAATGTAAGCTTTTGGGGTATTCTTCATAGACTTAAATATTTGACCACAGAGCGCAGTTTGTAGTGCCAGACAGCATTACCATGCTAATATCTGTAAAGTCTTCCTTTGGTGCCTCATAAACCTTCATCTCTTCATTCTCAGCATCCTGCCCGTTGGCAGTGCTCCACAGCCACTTGTGTTGTGATAAGAACAGATCACCAGCAGCCAGCTTCAGTAATATTGGATCTCACTCTGTCTCGGACAGATGCCAGGACCAAAGCGTCCATCTAGCTCCCATCCTTCTTCTACTGCACATGCACGCTTACCAAAAAGTGTGCTTAATCGCCTTGAAAATAGACGTCTCCACCCCTGCAATAAGGGGACTGGAGCCATTAGGAAGATTAATGGGCCAGGTAATGATGTTAATCAGATACACCATGATTGAAATTCCATTACACACGTGCATGTACTTGCACAGGTCTACACAATCGTACACGAAGACTCAAAGCACACACACGCACAAATGAGATGAACCCAAAATGCCCTTTGTGAAACGTCCTTTCACACACAAACAAAGATCTCATCAGACAGAAACGGTGGATCTCTAGACTGCTCATCTCTCAGCTGAGGTCAAACTGGCAGGATCTCAAAGCGGTGTCGATAGCAGCACCAAGCATTCCTCGGAAAAAAATAACCTTAAGCACAATATGTAATATTAATGGATTCCCCACCAATTTTCTACCTGAAGGTCAGTTTACAACTCATAGGGGCTAAGACTGAAAACAGTTTATTATATTGTCTGTGACCCCTGGAGGAGCGTTATGATGTTTTGTTTTTATTTTCTCAGTTTATGTGACTCAAAGTCTGCATTAAATCTAAGCAAGTGGACGTGAACGCTGCAGGCGTTTACTGGCAACAGATGGAGCATTGAAACAATTCTATTGGTTGTATTTTTGGGGAAGGTCCAGGCTTTCAGACACTTGACCCATGATATAAGACTATAAACTCATCCCATTCGCAATGAATTAAAGACTTATTCTCCTTAATTCATCCATTCATGTCTCTGTATCATTATCCTTATGTCGTCGCAGGAGGCTAGAGCCATTCCCATTTGACAATGGTCAGGGGCACACCTGGGACTGGTCATCAGCTTATCACAGGCCCAACATGTAGAGAGAAACCATTCACAATCTCATTTCCGCCTACGGACAATTTAACATCACCAATTAGACTAATAAGCATGAAATAAGGCCATGGATGGAAGCCAGCGTACCAGAAGAGAACAAATAGCAGGAAGAGGGAGGTCTTCCAAAGTTCATACACACAAAGCTAGGAGGTCAAAGCCACTACTGTCACAACATCAGGGAAGTTTTCATTCTCTGTTTAGTGGCACATCAAATCCATATTTCCTGACATGTTTGTATTTATTTTGTATGTATAAAATCTAAATGTGGCAAAATGCATCGGAAACGCTGTGGATTTATCATGACAAACGTTAAGCTTGTAATTTGTCTGTCAGTCACGCTCCTGCTCCGCTGCAGCGACAGAAAACGTGTGACCGACACAAACATCACATCTGTGTGCAGTGATCAGGAGGCTGTAACTTTCCTCAAATTACCTGAAACAAACATATTTTTACCCTCCCATCACACTTTCCAAATGAGTCTCCGTTGTTGGAGCTTTGACTGGTGCTCTTAATTATGTCATCATGTTCCTCCCTCATGTTCTTCAGTGGTTTAGTGGCAGCCGAGTGGATAATTTGTACCGCCGGCTGTTGACTCTCCTGCTCAAACGCATGTAATGGTGGTAGATTGAAATACGCAACAATCTGCATTCTCTTTTGCAGATATTTTGAAATTTCAGGCAAAATTGCGATTTCAATCTATACAGTCTTTATAAAAAGCAAGTTCCTCTTTGTTCAGACTGTGCCAGACAGGTGTTTGTTCATGTTTATGTAAAGGTTTGGAAGCCACCTTTTCTTCTACCTTATGCCCTTGTTTTCTTCATGCCCCCTTTTTTATGTTTGAGTGTGTATTAATTCCAGCCTGTTCATCACATCTTACTCAGGTCTGAGCCATGACAACACCTGGATCGGGTTGAATGATCGGACGGTTGAGGACGATTTTCAGTGGACCGACAAGATGGACCTGGTAAGGCACAGAACTGAAACCCCCTGGGTAGCATAATAACATCCTAGTATTTGTTAAGAACACAAAGAAAAATATAGTCCATGAACAACAGAAGTAAACTGGTTGCACTGAGGTTGTGTACTGCACAGTTGTCGTCTCGTTTTCTGTAATTACCCAAAATTTTCACAAAATCAAAGCAAGACAACAGAAGAGAAAATTAAAGACGAAGAATACACGCTGCACAGAATTGATTCACGTGAAAACATACTGGGAAAAAGGGAAATTAGTGTCTGGGGTCGAGACAATGATGTTTAGTTGCAGTTTTAAAGGGAAAGAGAAGCACTGGTTTCTCAGGTCTGTTTGTGTGTGCAGCAATATGAGAACTGGCGTGAAAACCAACCAGACAACTTCTTCGCTGGAGGAGAAGACTGTGTGGTGATGATTTCTCATGAGAGCGGCAAATGGAACGATGTTCCCTGCAACTACAATCTGCCCTACGTCTGCAAGAAGGGAACAGGTGAGAACAGCAACGTGGATGAGAGAGGGGCAAAGTTTGCTTCGACTTCAACAGGTGATCAAAAATGACTGACAGAGAGGTAAAAAGTCAGAAAGAAGCAGGATGTTAAAAAAAAAAAAAAAAAAAACAGCTGCAAGGAACAAGAGATATCAGAGTGAGTGTGACAGTGGGGAATCAGGCAGAAGCAGGAAGAGGGAGTATGAGGAAAAGGTCAGAGGAGAAAAAGACATTTCTGGGCTGTCAGTTTGATAGTCTGAAATGCTATAAAGTTATCAAACGTTCTTGAGACTAGGTTTTTGTTTTTTTTTTTTTTTTCATGTAAAGCAGCTCATAAGTGCAGTTATCTGGTACCTTCACCTGAAAGGACTGACTGTGTCACACTTTACATTACACACGTCTCTGTGCGTGGGGAAAGGATTAACACCAAGCCTCTTCAATCAGTCCACATGCTTGAGATTCACACTCATTGCTGCTCACCACCGCTCTTACTTTCTTCCCTCCTCTCATCATCTTTCAGCTTGACTTTAAAAAGTTCTCTGCTACGTACTTCTCATATCAGGCTCCATTTCCTCTGCCAAACCTGCTGTTCCTGTAGTAAGGTGAAACATGTCTGCAAGCAGAAAGTGCTTTCTGCTTTATGTCCAGGAAATTTAAACGCAGCAAAACTAAATGATGAAACTTAGCAGTGAGTTCGTGTATACGCTGCTGTCTCCGCTTCATGCTCCCCTGTCGCAGCTGCCCCTCCTCGGCTCAGAAGGGAAGCCAACGCATGCTCCTTTGAGGGCCTATTAAAGTGTATATGCACCACACATTTGCATACAGGTTAGATTTATGGCCTTGGGCAAGAAGACGGACACGGTAATAGCTAGGTGGAGATTAGCCGGCTGTCATCAGAGGCTGGTTTAAAGAAATACTGGGACACGAGAAACCACTAGTGGCTGTGCTCCCCAAACTTTCCCCGGAGCTGAGTTTTAGCTGTAGAACATTGGCCTGTATTTGTTCACAGTGCTAAAAGTGAAAATAACTTTACTCCAACAGAAGAATACATGTCCTCTATCATGATTAATAGATGACTGCAGCAGAAGGGAGCACACATGATGTTTTGAAATGTACAAAACATCATCGGCCCTATTGCTCAGTATGTGAGCTGATCATAGTTCATCATACTTTGGTGTTGTTATTTGTGTAATTAACACATTATTTACCTACCACATAGCATGTGGAATCTATATCTAGCTTTTCATCTGGCAAAAAGAAACCAAACAAACAAACATTATATTAAGTCTTGAGACTTAATATAGAGCTGAGAGAAAGGCAAAAGTACAAACATATCCCACTCTGTTCCCAGTGACTGGCAGAGCTGGAGTCGAAGTTGAAACCTCAATGGTAACGTTGCATGACAAATGTGTACATTTAAGCAAGCACCTTTATTACTGTTAAATTGACTCACAAAAAAAAAAATCGATAAACATACAATTTACATAATCCAAATAATTCTACCTTAATCAGGGCACGGATTATGATGGTAGGTGATTATTTAGCTGATAATCAGCTGATTTATATCTTTACTGTAAAACCTCGGATCTCGTAGTTAATGGTCGTCGCTGAACCCCCTGAGCTTCAGGAGTGCAGCTACTGGGTGTTTTTAACCTACTTCTTTTTTTTTTTTCTTGAACTAAGTAGAACAGATTCCCTTATCATACTTCCTTATCCCTGAACGTTGGATGAGCCTGACTGTAAAAGCATCCGTGTAGTGGTCATTTTGTTAATCTTAGTGCTTCACCAGCTGGTTTGTTCTCTTGAGCCACAAGCATAGAAAAAATGCTCCGAAAGCCTCGAGCGATGAGCATCTCTCCTGCAGCATCCTGCTTTATTCTTGTATGAAAGGAGCGGTATTTCCCTCACACACAAGGTGTTGCACCACCTCTGACGCACACTGTCACAAGTCCCCAGCTTCCTGCCCACCTCTGCCCTTAATCAGTCAGTTACAATTACAGGCGTCTTTTCATCTTCCCCCACACCTCCCCGTCAGCCTCTTTTCCACACTAAGTAACCCCATGTAATGTCTTGTCTTATCAGTTGAGTTTGTCAGCTCCATGCTGAGCATTCTCCGCCTGATTTCTAATGCTCCCCGCTCATGGGATCCGTTTGTCTGCTCATCAGCGGCCCCGGTGGACTGATGAAAAGATAGTAACAGCCCGCGGGCCCAACGGACACCTTCATCAGTCGTGCTAAGGCCAGTCAGGGTGACATATTAGGCAGACAATAAGTTTTTTCATATCATCTGAATTTGCCAAGACCGTTCTCAGATCTCAGCAGCTCATTTTGAGTATCATTTGCACAGCCCACTTAAACAGGCCTCAAATAATCAATCAAAGACGTACTGAACAATGTGAAACTGAAATCTGCCCTCAACGCTGATATTTTTTTGCCAAAAAACACAAATTGAGAAATGTATGAAATCAGTGTAAAACTGTTAAGCATGTCAGGTTTCAGGTTTCGTGTTACACAAATGTGCCATCAGTGTGCAGATTTGTTTCATTTAAAAATGAATTCTGTAAACTGTGCGGCCTGCAGTGGCTAGTATGTTGACGGGGCAAAACATATTGCAGGATAAATACAGGTATTTTTTATATTAAGAAGCGTTTATGGATCAACATTGTATAAGAAAGAAAAAAGATTAAACAGATTGAACAGAGCATGAACATAGCGAAGAATGAGCCCTTTATCTTCCAGCACGGATGGGAGGGAGTCTACCGGCAGCAGGACATGCAAGTATTATGAAATTATTGCGCAATTTTTTTTTTTTTTTTTGGGGGGGGTTATTTTGTAGCGACAGAAAGAGGAAATCTAATTTTACATGACATTTGCAGCCATGTACTTACAGAAATGATAGGCTGTTGTCAGGGGCTGTACAGTAGTGTTTGATGTGTCCGGTGGTGTATGGAGTAATCACTGTGGAACACGCTGAGCCACACCTCCTCTGAAGTGTACTTTTGACATGAAGGTGAAAAGCAGGTTTTTATCTCTGAGTGATTACTGAACCAGCCAGGGTGCATGCTCTCAGTCGTGTGTGTCTGCACATAGTGTCGTACACAAGCAACCAATAAAGAGGAAAAATGCAAGGACAGCATAAAGGAAGGAGGCCGAAAAAAAAAAAGAGCCATTTTTTTCATTATATTTCGATAATAGCGCTGGGATATATCTTGCTAGACACACAGAGATGAGAAGGTGACGGAGACGGCGTGCGCCCGCTTCACCAGACCGACCTGACCACCCAGTTAGTTCTTCAGTTTACCTCATAACATCATTTCATAGACACTGCTGCTGCAGAGATTTCCATTCTCCACAGCGAGATGAGTGCAAAGGTTCAAGACCTGCCACCAACCCTCCACTGCTGCTCGTGAGCTGACGGACCGACTGGGCGTCTTTAAGCACGTTTTCAGCTGAACGTTTTATGCACTGCAACAACAGTGATGTTCACCTGCTGCACACAGATGAAACGGACTGCATGATAGCAACAGGTGAACAATTTGTGCAAATGTAGTCGCTTTTGAGAGTTAGTTGAGAAGTTCAACTCGTGTCCATGGATTAAGTACAATGCTGGAGTGAAGTGACAGTTGACTTATCTCAACATGAAGACTGAAAGCAAAGAAAAACAGCCATGACCATTTCAAATGTCTGCTGTGTAAAGGGCATGTTGGTTTGCCTTCATGAAATACAGTTGGAGATCTTAAATAAGATGCTGTCTTTCTTTTTTCCTCATATATATATATATCTGTATCATTTATTTGTCCTTGTTTCACTCTCTTTGTTGCCTAGTTGCTGTGCTGTGAGGATGTATTACACGCCATAATGCAAGAACTGACAAGTAATATGAAAAACACACAAGGGCACAATGTGTTTTACAGTCTCTTTTTAAGCCATCCACTGCATTGTCTATAAAAATATAAAACATCCCTGCCGTCTTTCTTCTCCGTTCTGTGAGCCGGTCCGAGCGGCTGTCACTGACATCTCAGGAAACAAACATGTCAACAGCTGCTGCGGTTGGTTTTTTTAATAAACAAGATGTCATTTCTTTCCATGTGAGACTTACTCCCAGCAGTGCCTCAGTGAGAAATCCACTTTTCATGATGATGTGTCTGGTAGGTGCACGGAGGCTGAGAAGTACTGTACCAGCTTCAAACTGTCTCCACCTAAAAGGTTTACCCCCATCAGCACAGACACACAGCGACAGTCATTTCCAGGCATACGAGCTAGAGCATGCATACTGTATTACTCAAGTAAAGTACATTATTCACTCTGGTGAGTTAGTTAGGAGCTCTATAAGTAGTTCAGAATCTCCTCCCGTACTCTTCTCATTTGGACAAGTAGGTTTTTTTTTTTCCTCTCTTTTCGTCGTCATTTGTCTCCAACTCCTCCTGACTTCTCTAATTCTACCTTTGTTTTTGTTTCTTTCTTCTTTTTTTTTTTTTATCTCCTTATCTGGTTCATCAAAGTTGTGGTCCAAACAGTTTTGAGTGTTAGTAAGTAAGCCAAACAAAATTATTGTGTAAGTCTGCAGCCACTTCAGGACTCACTGCAAAGACAACAATGGCGAAAGGAAGTTCTCCCTCCTACTGTGTGTTTGCACATTCTGGGAACTGCTGGCTTTCTTGGTATATTATATATTTGTAAAGTTGACCTGACCCTGCATGAGGCTGTATATTATGTTTTGGTCCTGTGCAAAGAAATTGAATTGAATTCTGACCTTATCTTTACAAAAGTATATTTTTACAGACGAGCTTTTCGGCGTTGCCTTTTGACCAACCTAGATTTGCTCTTCCTTCACTTCTGTTTTTGTTTGTTTTCAGGAACTCCTGACTGAATTGTTGAATGTGTTGGCTAAACCGACTTTGTCTATCTTTCATCTAATATTGGTCAGTCAGTGCACGGGGGCGGGGGGCGGGGGGGAGATGCTGTTCGCACCAAGAGCAGTGAGAAAAGTTACCGGCTGTAAATAGAAAACAGTGAGTTGAGTGATGATTCTCTGTGGGACTGCGAGTAATGGCTGTCATTTTCTAGTTTGATCCATGACCACCATACTTTGGAGTGTCAGAAACCCTAAATCTGCCTGTACTTAGAAAGAAATGTGTAGCAATCAAGCCCACACAGCTATGCTGGAAACATCTCATTGTTGAGTGTTAAATGTTGAGGGGTTTACAATACTAAAACTCTATTCTTGTATTTTAACAAATTAAGTCACAGCTTAAGAGATTGATATGTTGCTTTAGGACAGCACCTTTTTATAGATTTTTTCGAAGGGAAAAAAAAAAAAAAAAACCAAGGTTGCAAACCTATAGGCTTTATTCTGCAAAAGACTTTTTTTCTGACTTTAAGTGCCATAAAGTCGCAGCTCCTTTCTCTGAGATTAGTGACATTTTCTTTAATCCTTACTTCAATATGTACTTGGCTGGCCCACACTATGAAAAATCATTCAACGGTGTTGATAGGTGAGAGCTAATGGGAAATTACCTTTCAGCCTTTTTTGTTAAGTCAGACATCGTCTCAGTTGAGGAGAGAAGTGCTTATTGCGCCGTCCTTACACAACACATTAAACTGTAAATGTGGTATTAAACCTTTCATCAGAGTTAATGGCATTGCTTTCCCTCATTAAGAATTTAAGCGGTATTATCACAAGGACATGGGAATTTAAAAAAAAGACTTTAATCATATTCTGAGTGACCGTATTTAGCACTGAAGTGTGTAAATCACATTCAATGATGGGATCAAAAAAAAAATAAAACTTAACAAAGATACCTTTGATCGGAGTAGCATGGCAGTTGAGTTTCCACCATGAGCGTAGATTTGGGTTTGGACAGTCGGGGACATGTCCTCACCAACAAGCTGTTGCTCAATTAATCCTGCCAGTTTATTTACTCCACATTATGTTCAATCAGAATGTACGTTTGTACACAATCTGAGGTCTGACGTTTACCTTGGAACTAAATACTTGTAGTTTATGTGCATTTCCAGTTGTTCCTCCAAAATCTTACATTAGATTTCAAGTAAATATTTGTCAAGTGAAACAGTTTTTCGCTTTTATTTGATGAAAGGGGCCAATTCAGCTGCAGATGTAGCGGTGGAGAAAAGCAGAAATGTAGTATTTGTTGTGCATAAATATTTGCGTGCTTTCTAAACAGCCCTGAAAAAATAATTTCCGCACCATAATTTTTAAACCAAGTCTTTTCTGTCAGGTATGGATTCCCAGCGTTGCCATGCACTCACCTGCCATCCACATGAAGCGTGACGACCTCTGACAGGCAGATTAAAAGTGTGTGGAGTGGTTGAAGTGCGGCCCTGAGGCTCGTCCATCATGTCTGTCCTTTCTCCATCTCCACTTGTGTGAACCGATTTTCTCCGATTCTGCCTCAGCTCTTTTAGAGGCAAATACCACAACACTGTTACTTTGACAGCCACCCAGTCGCTCACTCACAGACTTGGACAGACACGTTGTTCTGCTCACATCAAGCCTGTGTTGTGGCTCCTTTTCAAATATTAGCTTTAGTCAAGACAGGTGTGTGTGTGTGTCCTTAAAGTCAGGATACACACTCAAAAGACAAAACCGAGTAGAACTCACTGTCATGTATTTGCTTCTATTACACAGAGGGATCGTTAAAAAAAAGAAAGGAACGGCCTGATTAATGTTTTTTTTCTATGTTCCCACAGTGCTGTGCGGAGCCCCTCCCCCTGTGGACAATGCCTTCCTGATTGGCAGGAAGCGTTCCCACTATGACATTCACTCTGTGGTGCGCTACCAGTGTGCCAACGGCTTCCTGCAACGTCATGTGCCCACTGCTAAGTGTCGCGCCAACGGCAAGTGGGATCGACCCAAAATAATCTGCATAAAGTGTGAGTTTTTACACGTCTGCATGACATCAGAGAAGAGGAAGACTTAAAGCTGTATTTCCCTTTGTCAGGTCATTTTCTCATTTACATTTCTCTTAATTTTAGCATGCACCCTTACCATAGGTCTCACAGACCAAACCTAGCTGCTGCCACTGTGTGCATTCAGGCTTCCCACTCCTGCTCTCACTATTAATAATTGCAAGCAAAAAGATAACTGTGGTTGCAGACTGAATAATTCCCCTGAGCTTACTTAGAAGTGGTAGGGTCTCCTTTGAAGTGTTTCATGCCTGAGGTGAGATTTTTTTTTTTTTTTTTTTTTTTGAGGGAGGGTGGTGGTGGTTGCGGTGGTGGTTGCGGTTGCGATTTTTTGCAATGGTTGACTATCCATGGGAGAAAAAAAGTTTTGTACTAAAAGCTAAAAATGTTCTACCAAAGTGAAATATGACTTATACTGCATATCACATAAGCGCTGTTGGCCACATGGGATAAAGCAGAGCAGCAAATCCTCCAAAACGTGCTCAGAGGGCTTGTTTTTTTTTTTTTTTTGATGCAGTGAAATGATGACATTACAGTGTCATCGCAGATGTTACCTCTTATTTTAGCACTGCTTGGCATCTGAAGTCAGCAATAATGTTCTGTTATTATGCAACTGTCATACTTCTTTCTTCCCCCAAGCTGTAAATGAACATATAATTTTTTTTTTCTATGCTGCTAAATCGACTCACTCTGTGACAGACAGAATAGATGTCATAACTTTTCAGTGTAATTTCTGCCTTCTTCAGACATGTGAGAGATTGATATATAAAAAATCAACAAACTGAGCCCTGTATTTCATCTATGCTCTGCTCACAATTTGACAGTAATGATGAAATACTGAAATAATGTAGCTTCTGTTTAAAGTGATAAAGATTCCTCTGCTCAGGAATCTTTATCTGTGGATATCTTTGTGTTTACGGCCCAGAATTATAGCGTCGTTATCAGTCATTGCAGACAGCGTGAAAAAAGGGGCAGAGCAGCCTAATTTGTCGGTACACCCCAGGAACGAGCTTACGCTGAGGCTGCGAGTGGGTGGCTAGCTCAGTGTGCTCTTGCTGAAGGCGCTCAGTCAACTGGATGTGAGACGAAACAGATTGCCTGGAAAAAGTTAGCCCATCATCCGAAAACGTGCGGATTTGACCTTCCTGTTTTTGATCTGTTTCTTCTTTCACCTCTTGCCTGGTTCCACCTCCCTCTGACCATCACTCTAAATGTTTCTGATGCTTGTCACCAATGCATCTCCCGCTTCCATCAGTTTCATCACCCCTGCCTCTCATCTCATTCCAGGCCTGACTTACTCGTTTAATAAAATCCTCTGCCCCTTCGCTTATTTCACCATCTTTTCCGTCTGCTCTGTTTGCTCCACCAGCCCGACGGGCTCACCGTTACCGACGCCACCACCGCAAGGGCAGGAGGGAGCGCAGGAAGCACAAGAGGCACGGCGGCCACAGAGAGGGAGGCCACCACGGAGGCGAGCCGGGTCAGGGCCACAATCACGGCCACTTCTGAACCAAAAAAAAAAATTAACTCCCCCTTTTCCTTTTCACCTTTGCTGCTAACTGCAGTTTGCCTGTCTCCCTGTCATCCGCATTCCCCCACAACCTTACTTACCTCCCTCCCACGCTGCACCACCCTGCCCTGCCCTGGGTTACCCTTAGCTCCACCGCTGGCTCTCTGAGTCAGCCTGCATCATAGTCAATTGTGAGGCCTGCCTAAGTGTCGCAAGGCCTCGCTGGAACAATGACAAATCCGTTTGTGCTCTTTTTACTTTCCCTTCTCTGTTTTACATTCTTGTCTTAGCGTGTCTGTTTAAAACCCACCCTCCCAATTGACCCAGTTACTCTCCCTCCAAGCTCAACGATGACCTGAAACACAGGGCTATGCTGACCTGTTTTTGGAAAAAGAAAAAAAAAAAAAAAAAAGTACCTGTGAGATCCACAGCGAACATTCTTCAGAGAGAGGTGGTTTAGTAAAAAAACTGTAAATAGGGACAACATTGCCGAAAATGTTGTATCAAAATCAAACGAGTCAAGGAAGATCCCATGTTGTTAACTTGAGCCTTTTGTCTGTTGAACTCACATCATTTTTTACAAATTGTGTTTATTTCTTGACTCTGCTGCTTTGGTTTGTTTTTTGTAAGACATTGTACCGGACTTGAAGAAACATGGAGTTATTTTAAAACTTATTTTCTTTGAATCGGAGGCAGTTGTAATTGACTTATTTGATTGTTAGCGTTGTACCTTCTTGTCGGTGTTAGACAGTTATTTCAGATCAGATGCTAAAACCCCCAGAGGGAAATGGAAAACGCGTCACATCTCAATTCAGTTTCATCGTGTCACATTAAACATCAGTCACTCTTCAGAAGTGTGGAGTGATCTCTAACAGCCCCGGTGGCATCCGCCATCCACACCTGTTTCTGCTGAGGGTTAATACGAGCATTTCATTTCAGTTTGTCTCAGCTCAGCGTTCCCACATTTGCTTCGCCTTTTCTCGTAATTCCTTGCTGTGAGGTGAATTAACCAAGGGGATGAAGCACCGTGAAGTTCTGTATCTCCTTCATGTTGCAGTTTTACCTCTTTGGTCTGCTGAGCAGAAGTTATGCCGTCAAAGAGGCATGAGGCGTACAGAGAGAGGCAGAGCGGGTTATTGATCCAGATCCAGTGGCCTCCTCATATGTCACAACAAGCACAAGATAAGTGTGTCCATGCACAAGGTCTGGGTGCACTGCAAAGAGACAGACTTCTGGAATTAAATAGATTATTTTATTAGTTTGTGCTACAAACAGCTCTTAGATGTTTCAGTCAAAAAATACCAGTAACTTTATATGGCTGTGCATGAAATAAGTTAACTTAATCACTTTCACCAGCACTGGAAAAGTATATCAGACTACGTCTACATTGGTTGTTTTAGATTGCACTGGCAGATTTGTTGGCTAACTTGAACTCTATAAACATTCTCAGAACAAACTTCAAATGTACATAAAAGGCTTTTGGGGACGTTGTTATCACTAACATGGTAGTTAACCCGTTGGGGAGGAGTGTAGCAGCTAAGTAAGCCCATAAAACCAGAACAATAAGATGACATTTTCTCTAAAACGTTTGTCTAAGTTGGGTAGAACTCTAAAGATGGAGTTTGTCACTACAGCATTGCATAGCATCATTTGATCTTTTGTCCCAACAATATGTTTCAACCAATGACGTTACCAATCTGAGCGCCTTTAAAAACTGGGTTAAATGACAGAGTTGGTCTTTTTTTTTTTTCTCTCCAGTGTAAATCTTCTAAACCAGGATAATATATTGGACATGTGATGAGAGTCAGATTCGGAGGAGACCGAGATGTTGAGATCTTTCTCTTCCCAGTGTGTTTCTGTGAGCTATGCGTGTGTGTGTTTGTGTGTTTATTATGGAGGATGTTGACGGCAGCTGAAGTCCCAGAGGATGACGATAGAGAGTGTCAGCCAAGATTAAGGCCTCCCCATTTCTGGGGCAGACAGTCTCACCTGGCTCACAGCTGTTCACACCTGTGCTCCTTCCTGCCGTGTGTCCCGCTTTAAGAGGGGATTGAGATAGATAGAACAAGTGCTTTGCTCTCTTTTCTCTCCATTCCAGTACCAGGTTAAATTGCTATTTTTTAAAGTAACCACTTGAGGTCGGAGCTTCTGGGATTATGTCCCAAATACCATCTCAAGCACTTTTATCCCTTATGTTACTCCATGTTCTCATTTTTTTTTTTTTTTTTTCACCTTTCATTTATCTTCTTCACTTCATTTTCTTTTTACTCTCACTGTCTTATTACAAAAGAAAAATGTGGAGGACAAGTAAAACTAAATTTAGTTTAACTGACTATTTATAGGCAAAAGAATACACAGATTCTTTTTAGCAGCTTTTCAAACATCTTGTAAAGAGAACACTAAAGGAGGATCGGGTTATATCAATCCACGAGGTCAAAAAAAAAAAAAAATCAATTCTGTGTGCATTAATTCTCTGCCTTTGTTTTTCTCTTCTCACCTTGGCAATGACAGCACTCATCTGCACAGAGAAGAATGGTGAACCTACACCTCTGTATCAGTTTAATTAATCTATCGCATGCCTAATTAATTAACAAGTTGCATTATCTTCAGGACCACAGAGCTGCGATGACAAGGGGAATGGTTAGGTTGACAGACAGTCGGTGGAAGGTTGAGGGTGAGAGACAGCAGGCTCAGAGAAGTGTCACAGCTGTCAGAGACCTGCCATTTCATCGATGTCAGACCGCCGTGGGGCTCCCCCCCCCCCCCCCCCCCCCCCCAAGAAAATGGACTGACCACAGGAGGATGAATGAAAGGGCAGTCAGAAGCACCTCTCACAGTAATTCAAACCTGAGTTGATGCCTAGAGACAAGGTAATTACAGTTGTTTAAAAGTTTAGCTGCATCAGATGAGAACTTACTAAAAATGGTGTGATGAAATGATAAAGGACTAAAATTGGGTTAAAAAATAGTAGTAGTAGTAGAAGAGATGAATCTTGAGTGAATTAAATGAAATTAGACTTGTTGAACTGACGTTTAATTTCCCTCTAGTCTTGTGTTAACACTTTTTCTCACCTCTGCAGAGATTATTAGATTTACATGCATTCACGTAAATCATTCATTTCCAACGAGTTGGTGTGAAATGATAACGCTCTCTTTTTCCCATGAAGATGTGTTGGGTTTGGGATGGTGATGTTCTTGCCCAGGCTGTGTTTGTGTGGCATTTCCTATTGGTAAGGAAGCAGCTTGTTTTTGGCACATGCTCTGAAGCTGGTCCCTTTTCGCTCTGTGCTTAGCCTTTCTCACAGCATCTCTCTCACAATAACACTTTAAAGTATTGAATGCATAAAAAAACAACGACTTTTCTTCTTTGTGTCCCTTTCTCCTTGCTGTTCACTCCCACCGTTTCATCTCCTCCTCTCACAAGCGTCTCCCCTCCCCTTGTCGGTCTCTCTCGTCGACGCCGTGAAGGCAGGCAGACAGTGATGAAGCCTTATAATTGTGCGTCTTAATTTCTCTAAGTTAATCTCAGCTGTCTCTGGGCTCAGCAGCGAGCATCACACCTGAGGAGAGAGCAGCAGGCAGAGTGTTGAACATCTTCACAGCTGAGAGGCTTCTCCCCAAGCCGAGGCACCTGTTCTAATCGTCGTCCCACTTGCTCATAGCTGAACACTTCAGGGTTCAGCCAAGACAAGTGTAGGATGGAAAGCTATGAGCATGCGGCGATGCAGTCGCATCAACGCATGCTCGTAGCTGTGACTGTTTGATTGCGCTGCATCTAAGCAGCATATGCAGGAGCACAGCTTGGTTAAATTAGTTTTATATGTTGTTGTTGCCCCACAACAAGAAGGTTGCGGGTTCGGTTCCCAGCCTGGGGCTTTACTGCGTGGAGTTTGCATGTTCTCCCTGTGCTTGCGTGGGTTTGCTCCCACCGTCCAAAGACATCATGTTTAGTTTAGCCTGTGACTCTAAGTTGTCCGTAGGTCTGCGTGTTTGTCTCTGATGACCCTTCCCTCACCCAGTCTGAGCTGGGATTGGCTCCAGCACCCTCCGCGACCCGGAAAACGGAAAAGCGGTACAAGACAAATGAATGAATGTTGTGAGGAAGTGGGAGTCTGGTTGAATTTGTGCGACAGAACTGACTTTGGTGTGCTTGTGTGTCAGCAGGTGGGTACAACAGCAGTTCTAAATACAAACACCAATATGTTTTTATACTAAAAAAAAAAAACACAACAAAATCAGACGCAACAAATAAGAAATTGTCAAAGTAACGGCGAAAAAAATTAATTGGATTGAAAAACTCTCATCTAAAATTCGAGAACAAAGTTAAACATAATCAAACAAAAAAAAATTCATGTTACTTCTCCGGCTTCCTCACTTAAAAGCACGCTCATGCGAGGCATGTAAATGAATCCGGCCATCTCCAGCACTCTCACTTATTGTCTCTGTCAGCGTTTTAAAACAGGACTTTGTGAAGACAAGATTTCAGAATCTGAGGCTAAAAATTCATAACTTCATTCTCACCAGCTGCTGATACATGAACAATGTCGAAAAATGTCAGTAAAGACGTTTCATTGTTCTTGTTCTGCTGAGTTGATACTGTTAGCGCTGTTAGTTAATGCAACTTCTACTGAACCTGATGACAAGTGCAAGATATGCATTAGCTCTTTTTTGATTTTGGAAAGGCTAAGAGAAAAGATAAAACTCCACAAACCCTTTACATGCAGTGCATCACTCATTATGGGCCCAGGTACACAGCGTTGATTCATACAGGCTAATCAGTCATAACATTATGACCACTGAGAGGTGAGGTGGATGGCAGTGATGATTCTCATTGGTCTGTCCTCAGGTTGATGTTTGGTAAGCATTAAAAATGGTCACATATACAGATGCGTGTGATTTTGGCAAAGGACAAACTAAGTCAGAGCATCTCCAGAACTGTAGCTCTTGTAGGATGTTCCCAGTCTGCATCGGCTGGTGTCCATCAAAAGTGGCAAAAGGAAAGAAAACCAGTGGAGCAGTGACGGCACAACCAAAGATCCAACACAAGAGCTGCTGTGGCAAACTGAAAAAGTCAAGGTGTCCGTACGCACAGTGCCTCCCAGTCTGCTGTTTCTGGAGCTGCTGCTGACGCCGGTCCACCACCCAAAGCTGTGACAATGGACTCCAACATCAGAACTTGGCAATGGAGCAATGGAACATGGAGGTCTCATTTGATGAATCGCATTTTTGTTTACATCATGTGGATTAGCGTCACTAACCTGGGAACTGCATGGCGCAGGGATGAATTATGGGAATAAGACAAACTGGCAGGGTGCTGCTATTCACGTGTCGCTACCTATCCAAACACTGTTGCAGACCAAGTCCCCCCCTTCATGGAAGCGGTATTTCCTGCTGGGGGGGCCCTGTTTCAGGAGATTAATGCTCCCTGCCTCACTGCAACAACGGCCAGGAGAGTTTTGAAGAACAAGATCAAGGGGATGACTTGGTCACCAAATTCCCCAAAAGCTTAATTTAATTCATCTGTTGGATCTGCTGGACAAACATGGCTGGCCGACCAAGGCCCGGCATCGCAATTTTCAGGACTTCAAGCATTTTAGTGCCAGATAGCACAGCATACTGTGAGAGTTCTAGTGGAGTCCATCACTGTTACCGGTCAGGGCGGTTTTCGGTCCTTAAAATGGGACCTACCCAGTCTTAGGCAGGTGGTCATAATGTTGCGACTGATTCATTTCACCGTGTCTGTTCATTTGTTGTGAGCAGTAAGGGACAGGTAACAGTGCGTGCGTGTGTGTCTCCCCGTGTGAGTAACCAGTAGAAAGAGCGCTGAGAAGCTCTCTTTCCTCCAGCTACTATCACGGCCGTCCCTGACTGCACACCTGAGACACTTGAATGCAGCACTCATCAGCAATGACAACCTGATAAGAGTGGTGGAGGCTGCTGTCCTGACTCGCCCACAGACAGACTATTGATTTCATGATTAGGCTGTCTGTCCCGAGTTCCCATTAGGTCTGTCAATGGTATTGATGACCCAGTAACATCGACTGGCTGCTGGATATTTTCTAAATAACAGGAAAAAAGACTGACGCTGTCCGCTGCACTCTGCGTGACTCTGAACAAACAAGTTGTCTCTGCATCATTTGCATCATCTTCTTTTTGTGCGCAATCTAACGTGAACTTTCTAAACTTTCCTCCTTGGGACTGACACATCACTGCTTGGGTAGTTGGTATCGAATGAACAGGTACACTCCTGGTGGTGTTGGTGTGACATTGCAGCTTTGTGGTGGGGTGGATGGATGGAGCCATGGAGTTATGTTACAGTGTAATGAATGACAAACGCAGATCAGAAACCAATGGCACACTCTTCTTCTCCTGTGATGTAAATACTCTGAGGTTTTTCGTTTCTTTCTTTTTTTTTTTTTTTTTTTTTTAATCCTTTTAAATTCTGGGTGTGTTTGTTGCTTAGCCTCTCTGGACCATATTCAGACAGCCTCTGTAGATCCAAGACCCATCTCCCTCTTTATGTCCCTCCATCCAGCATCCACACACACACGCACACACATTGTCGTTTTAAACTGCTCCATTAAAAGGTGAAATTTTGCCATACAGTCTGACATCACTTCTCTGCGCAACATTTCAGTTTGTGGCTCGCTGTGTTGTTCACTGTGAGCACAGACACACTGGAACTGCAACTGAGCCCGGCTGCCGCTGTGTGAATGTGGTCCATGAGCATTTATCCATATTTATTGATGTGTGTTCTTATGAATTACTGTCTTATCATTGTATTATATTCTTTACAAGACAAATGATCATTAAAGGAAACCCTTGTTTGGATCTGTTATCTTGCTTTGTTGGAGTGTTTATTTCATCACTGAGTTTATTTGAAAGAAATGTATGTTTAATAGCTGCTGTAGTTTGCTTTAATAATAATTATAATGACGCATCTGATACATTTCTAAAGCGCTTTAACAAATCGCATGAGCAACAAACATAAACGTTTACGGTTGAAGCTAAAACCAGACATGTAAGACAAAGCCATCCATTTTCTTGAAGTGGAAAAGCATTTTGCAAAACATTCAGCTCAAATCTCTGAAGAATAATTTTGTTGTTCACAACAGATTTTCTCATTCATTCAAGCAAATTGAATGTTTCGGTACGTGTGCAAGAGAGTCAAACAAAAAATAAACGTTTGCACATGTTTCACTGAGCAAAAACTGTTGAGTTGATTCTCAATGAGACTGTCGAACTCTTCACAACTTCGAGACATTCTTACATCGTATGAGCCGTCAGAGGCAAAATATACATTCCGTTATCCAAATCTGTCGGACATGCATGAATCTGTAAATATCTATGACATGTTGAGCGTTTAGACACATTAGGTGAGAGCAATGGACTAGTAATCACCTTCAACCACACACCTTCATTTTCCTGAAGTGACAAAGCATTTGTTCACAGCTATGTTCATATCACTAGAATAGATATAGCATCAGATTGTCCTTTCAACTTTTCTACACATTACATTTTGTGGGGCACAACACATAAATGTACAATTCAAAATCATGGAAATGGAATCATGTAACCAAAATAAACGGTACCACTGTCAAACCAATGTATGCAATTTCATACAGAATCTGAACTGTTTCCACATTAGTTAAATCTCAAAGTAAGAAAATCCTGCATTTGTGCCGCTGTGATTCTGTTCCTCTCCTCAAAAAAGCAGTAGAGCATAGCTGGTCCAGATTCACGTCGCTGAGAGAGAGCTGCTGAAATCTGAATATAAATCCCTCAAATGCAAAAGAAAAAAAAAAACTTGTATATTACAAAAAAGGAGCAAAACAGATTTGTGTTTGAGACACATTAAGAGGTTTGTCACGGTGAAGAAGCATCTAAATATCTTTTCCAGTACGGCTCTGGCCAATTACAGTACCTGACACAAAAGCTCGGTTTTGAAATGTAGATGAATTTTTTACAGTGAATTAACTTCCTTTTGAAAACATGCTATTGAGTTTTAATGTGCCATGGAACTGTTGTGACAGTAGCACAAAGTTTAGAAAATGTTAAGAGTAATTTCCAAAATGTGGCAAAACAACTGCAGTGCAGCACAAATTAGAATTTACAAAGAGCAGGACCAGAAGGTCTGAGCAGGGTGGGAAGGAAGATTGATTGATTGACTGACTGACTGATTACCTGATTGACTGACTGACTGATTTGAGGGTGCACATTTCCCAGCCTAAGGCTGAATGTCTTTTGATGGTTTTGAATCTTAAAAGACAGAAGAAAGAAAACGTCCCTGAAAGTTTCCAAAGCCATTAAACACACAGAGGATTAAGCCAGGAGACTGGAAGGCCTAACACCTCAAACGAACATGTGGTGACAAAGAAACACACTGATGTAGCCAAGGGCGCTACTGCTCAGTTCCGCACATCAATTTGTGTAGAATGATTGTATCGACCTCCTTTGTCATGAGTTCGTTACTTGTTCCTGAAAAGTGAATGCAGGGAAAAAAAAAAATCTTGTTTTTCTCTCTGCCATACAAATATGCCCTCTCTTTGCTATCATCTTGTTCCTCTGTACATGAGAGATTCAGTTATGCCTTAAGCTGCAGATTTGTTCACGGGGGAACAATCTGCACCTCTGACCCTCGTGTGCTGGGGAGATATATCTCCAAATCTCTTCGGATTAAGCTGTAACATTTTTCTCCTCTGCCGGGATATCAATAAAACTACTGCAATTTTGCTTCCATTTTTTTGGGATTTTCCAACTCTCCGGCCGAAAAACAGGTGAAGCAATGCAGTAGTGCAGTTTCGGTGGCACAAGTGAAAGAGGGGAGGCAGAAAAGTGAGGGTGAGGGGGGGACAAAAGCCAGAAAGAGGTATTTAGTTTTAGCAGCGAGCAGTTTGTGAATATCCTGACCATTGTAACCTGTTAGGACCTTCAGCTCTACTAAATGGCTTCTAATGAGGTGAATCTGAGAGTCCTCTCTTATCAGTGGACGGTTTCATAGCCTCACATCGCTGTCGCCTGTAAAAACACAACCTCCTCTCTCCCGCTCTCTCTGCCGTTCTCCTTGGTTCGTTCTCTTCGTTTCTTTCATCTCCTTCTGATATGTGACTCACTCATTTCATTAATATTCCAAAATACCGGAAGAAGCCGCGCTGCCTGGTTGTGTTTTCCAGCGACTATCAATCACACTGAATATAGCATCTCTTTTACATCCTCCTCCTCTGTTCTGGCTGGCTGAGTGATGTTTTTCATTCAGCTCAGTGTATTCCAAGGACACTGCTCATTAAAGCTGCTTGCCGGTGAGTTTGTCTCAAACTCGCAGCTGAGAATGACCTTCAGATCTCCTCTGTTGCTGTGCAGCAGCAAGAGATTAGATACAGCCACTTGGAGTGACTCTCCAAACAATCACAAATGTTATGTCCTGAGCTCAGCCCTGATGACTAGTGCGCACTAGGGAAAGACGTGTGGACGAAGCTCGCGAAACATTCCCAAGCCTCCCATAACTTTCTAATAATAACCAGTGAAAAGATTAGAAGACAGTCTATCGATGATAGAGATTTATCCTGATTCTTGTACAACAACTTGGCTTGAAAATGAGCAGATAATTCAAAGGCATGAAAAGTCTGCTCATCATAACCTTGTACTTGGGTCGATATCAGGCTCATCTGGCAGGCATGGCCAATCGATGGGGATCTCCGGCATTATCCTGCATTATCTCCTAATGACACTGTCAAAGTTCAAGAAGATTATGAAAAGCAACAAGGGCTTTAGTATCATTTTAGGCATGACAGTCTCCGAGGCAGAATAAGAGCTGCTCTTGCATCAGTTCCTCCCAGAATTACTGTCTGTCTTTAGTACACACATAAACATTAGAGGCTGGAAGCTATGACACACACGCATGCAAACCAAGCTGCTTATCCAAATCAAAAAAGGATTAATATGCATCGTAACCACGTTTATCTTCCTCATCTTTATTGCAGCCAGGTTGCTGAATAGCTTCACCCATGGATCTGCATTCGCACCAGTCCTAATTACGGCTGCAGATGGCGGCGCATCAGCTCACTAACAGCATCTTCTACAGTCGTATGCATTTGTCTGTGCGTGTCTGTGCGTGTCTGTGCGTGTGTGTGTGGCGGGGGGGAGGGGTTAAGAATTGAGGAGTAAAGCCAATAATGCTATGAATGTAATCCTGGTCTTGGAAACACCGTCACCCTCACATTCTGCTCCGCCAGCTGTGTGGACACTCCGGCTTTATTTTAAGCTGCTTTTTAACTCATCTTCCACCAGAGGTGAAGAGTAACTCAGTCTAGCATGAAACTTTTTCTAATACAGAGTCACACTTATTATTTTAACATCAATGGATCGAGCGCGTGCAAGTGGCCAACACACAACCATTATTCATCATAAGGAAAGAGAAAAGCACCACAAAAACATAGCTAGTGAAAACATATTGAACCCGGAGAGCGAATGAAAGATGGACATTGTCTTGAGTTTCACTTGAACTACCTGACAAACAAAGCAACATTTCATGATAATGTTGCAGTTGTTTCACTAAAACCTGAAAACACAATGCGAGCTGTGAACATTTCACTGACATATCATCTTTTACGCTGATATGTAATCCTGGTTATATTTTCTATTGAGTTTCAGGTCTATTACTTGTAGCAGGGAGATGCATTGAGACTTCTCCACCTCCACCACCGTTTCGCTCACCGTGACAGGAAGTGTCATCGATCCACACCAACAAACAGTATTGTTAAAGTCATAAGTTTGGCTTCTTAAACTGGCTTCCATACAGACAACAGTCCAGATTCGCCCTGAAAATAATGGTCCGACCAGGCCATGGAGTGAATTGCAGGTGCTGTGAAAGTATGTTTTGTGACCATGATGAGATAAGCTGTAGCAGTCTGTCTACTTCAGGAGCCACTCAGTCCTTTCTCTTCTCTGCAGGACCACAATAGTTCAGTGGGCAGTCAATTTCTGCATCCTGATATCCTCAGGTCTGCCTGCATTCACCTGCTCTCTGCATTCCAGCCATTTTTCGCCCTTTCCCTACTTTTTCCTTTTATCTTTGGGCCTTCACTTTATTCCCTCAAACGCCTTCCTGCCACTTATCTCTCTGCCACACTTCTTATTCTCTCTGTAGCTCTCCCTGCCTGACTTTCACTCTGTCCTTCCCTGTGACTTTATGTCTTTGCGGAGGCTTTCTCCCTTCCTTCATTTCTTATGAACAGACACACAAACACCTCCATGCATCAAGACACACACACACACACGCACCCCATCGTCCATGCATGCATCCACCACCCCACTCCCACACAAATGGTTTGAACTGTTTCATTAACCTCCTACTATTCTTTTCTTCAAACCAATCTGGAATTGTTGAAAGGGCCCAACAAGTAAACCAGCGTGACTCACTCTTGATGTGGTGAATGTGACAGCTCGCTTCCAAAGAGGAGAACTAATAGAAAGATGGAGGCTTGGCTGTTGTAAAACTGAAGCACAATTTTCTTTCGAGGCATCTGGGCAAACACTCCTATTCAATAGCCGCACTGCACTCCATTAGATGGTTAACACTTTCAATTAACTCAGCACTGCTGCCTATTCAATCTGCCCCCTACTCTCTGGGAAATCTCTCACAATTTGGCCAATTACCCATCTCCACAAACCTACTGCTTTCGATGCATTACATGTTTCAGTAGCAGCACGCTCCAGCTAAATTACACACAGAAAGCATAAGGCATTAAGGGAGATCGTTTAGGGAGATGGGGTAATTTAAGAAACTATTTCCCAAGGGCTAATGTTGGTGTCTGTTTGTGTGTTTAGTCATAGCAATGCCTGGACCTGATACAAAATAAAACTTAATTCTTGTCGGGATATTCTACAAGCGCTGCGTTGTTCTTATCTCAGACTGAAATGTACACCGTCAACAAGCACATCATGTGCTCGTTTATTTGTATTGAGTGGCACAGGAAGGATTTCTCCAGTTTCCAGATCTTAATATAGACATCCTTTGTTTGAATAATATTAACCTGTGAAAAAGCCGGCATGAGTTTTGGTTTTCTGACATTTAGACATTCTTAATTTGATAATATTTGCTTAGCTACATTCTTCATTGTGCCCGTGGGCTTAATGCATTTTGTAAAAAAAAAAACAATGCAGCAAATTAAAATGACATTTACAGAGCACATAATTGTCTAGGACCAGAATATTTATAGTCTCTGTGTGCAAAGCAAAGCGTCATACTGGAGTAATAGGAATTTTAAATGAAAACTTAAATGACAAATGTTTTCCTAAGAAGTTTGACTAATTGTGTAATATTTATCCAATGCAATCAAAATGTGTGGATTCTTCCCAGCTTATATTTTATTTCCGTGTGAAATCTATGAAACAGCAAGCCACAAAGTGATATGAAATAGACCACAAGATGGTGCTGACAAAGATAATAAAAAAAGGTAGCACCAACACACATCTGTTTGTTTCCCATTGAAAGGCTTAGCTGAAATGCTGAAGCGTGATGATCCTGTGAAGTTTCTTCATTTGTGACGAACACCATACCAAACCAGAATCTTTTTTCCTATTTTAGCACCTTGTATTCATTGTTTTAGTTTAGTTTTGTAAAGATGAGACAAGTCAGACAATTTTGGTGTTTTGTTTTGTTTTGGTTTGGTTTTTTTTGTATCAAACATGAGGCCTCTGCTAAGGTTCCGGGTGGTCAAAACTTCTGGAGGATGTATAAATGTGGACGTTAATTGCTGTTATAGCAACACTATACCGGTGTATTGATATGCAGAATCGCTGCTCACTACAGCGTCAAAGAAACAGTACGGGATGTAAAGCGAGTATTCAATCAGTGATTGTAAACACAGTCCAAGTGCCTGTACCAGAGATCACTATGGCCTCTGGCATTATGTTTTCGAAATGTCTGTCTTGCTATCATTGACTGGATATCTCAGTAAAACCTAAAGGAAATGTCTTTAGATATTCACTTTGAATGAAAATGAAACTTATTCTGATTTCTGAAACAGTTTTGGCCTTGTGATAGTTTTGGTCAAGCAGACCTGTGATCTCACAAAGTCTTTTTCCCTGCGACTAAAAAATGTATACATTATTGAGATCGAAGGCTGCAGCGAGGATCATTTATGTCTAAATGATGAGAGGTCAATGTCAATGTGACATCGAAACGTTCCCGGCCATTATTCAGTTCTGTAACTCTGGAAGGGGAGATTGTGACCATATTTCCTGCAGCTCTGCCGGTTGGCTCAGGTAGACGGCCATGACATGGTGATTGTAGACTTCATAAGAGATTAAAGCTGTTTTCACCTCTTGTCTGCTCAGATTGATGAATCGATACAGTCAGCAGTTTGTACGGTGCCTTTTTCTGATATATTTGATTGGTGTTTCTCCTATTTTGTTGACTTTCTTGTGTGACTTTGCTGTGATTTGTTCCCTCCTCTGCCTCTATGTCAGGCATGTTCAGAGGTCCTGACCTCTGTCACGGTCTGATAAATGAGAGCCAAGTAGGAGTTAGCATCATCCTATCGGTCTGAATGTATTGTTTAGCAGTAGTCATTATAGGGTCATCAAATTTTATTTCCCTTTCAGAAGAAAAGACAGCGAGGATGGCTGATGAAATGAAGCAAACTAGTTTTATTTAGTCATTTTAAACAACATTTCGCCTGCTGCAGCCATTCTTTCTGTCTTGAAATAGCTGTCTTTTCATGGAGTAAGGTTTGACGTGAAAAGATACTTTAATCAAGGACAGTACTGAGATCACTGTCATCTGGAAGGCGTGGAATGTGTTGGGTTTTTTGGGGATCAGTTAGTCCAATGCGTAGCTACCATTACTGTCAGAATATGTGTTTGAGAAAACAAACTGCTTAACGATTTGTCTCTGTTCTTGCCACAGCACTGGCATTCAAACTGATGCCCTTGATTTTACATAAGCTGGAGTTGCTGCTAAATGCCGCACAAAGTGAATTTTAAATGGGTTGCCATCACAATATAGAACATATATTTAAAAAAAAAAACAACATCCAAATTAACTTCAGCATTGAAATTCAGGATACATAACTCTCCATAAATTACAAATGTCATAGTGCATCAAGCAGGACTATGCTTATTAATTTAGCGGCTGTGACTCTGGATTCACACCGTAGCAGAGACTAATGGGGTGAGAGCACTCAGAAAATCATTAAAATCATCAACTTTGATCATCCAGGTCGTCCAGCTTCTTTTGAAAAACCTAAAAAAAAAAATACGTAAAGCTGGCAAGCATATCTCTTTTTCTAACAGCTCATGATCATTGCCAAATAACAGCGATAATTTCACAATGTTGGACTTTAATTACATGCTGTTAGTTGCCATGGCGATAGCATGGTTTGTTCTGCTGTGTTGGCACGGCACCAGCTCACTCCCACACAGGTTCACTGATCAGCAAGGTCTCTCTGGCAAACACTGGGCCTAACGAGGCAGAGAGAAGAGCATACTATTGGGACGAAAGCATTCACTATTGAACTGCGACTCCGACGTATATATTTGATTCCTAAGTGTCGGTAAAAGTGTTGTGAAGGTCAGTAAGTATCTTAGGACTCAGCTGATAAAATGACATTGTCGATACACAATTATAAAGAAAGTTTATGCAATGCACAATAATATAATTTTATTAGTCTGCTGATCAGTTGGTCCACCACTTTGATATGCAGTGAAACAGCTCAGTATTGGATAAATGCAGATTTTTAGGTATTAATTGAAATCTCCCAACAACCTTTGAATTCATTGACATGAAATTTTATACAAATCTTTGTTGTTCCCCGACAACAGTTAAATCCTGACTTTGGTGTCGCTGTGACTTTTCCTCTATTAGCAGCACACTGATATCAAGTAAAATGAGAAATTTGGATCCCTTAAATCAAAAAAGCACCATTTTCAGCTCAAAGTGACTATAATCACATATGAAAGTTTCCGATTAATTGTACAACAAATTCCAATCAGCCAGTATCTTTTGTGTTCAGTGTTAGTTAATGCTACAGGCTTGGATTAAACCACTGAAAGAAACCAAAAGCATTTGGACGCAGCTTTAAAGTTCGTAGGTTTTCTCTGGCTGGGGAAGGATGACGGTGAGGGTTGCATGCCACAAAAAGAAGCCTTTGTATTTACAGTAGGGGTTATAATACAGCCCTGAGAAGCGCGTCTTCAAGGCAGACTACGGTGAGTCGGTATTGAAAAAGGACGAGACCTGCTCCTCCTCTATTCTCATCAGGCCATTAATGATCCGTATGAGCAGTTCTGTTCGCATTCAATATATTTTTCGTTTCATTTCATCAGTTTTTTGTTTTAAAATCAATTTGATGTAAAATAACTGGACACAAACACATACAAAAATCAGCTGTTCAAGACTTTTATTTTTGCAGAACATTCATCTATTCTGTTGTGGCAAACATACTCGGATAAAAGTATATGCATGGAACATTTGTAGTGCAATTGGTGGCCCAGGGAGCATAGAAGTTCAGTGTGTGAGGTAAATAGCAAATTATTGTAGCGTTGTATCTATGCTAATTCAGCCTCAGTAAACTATTCTGAGCTAAACAATTCATGCTCACTAAAGTCCAAGCTAAGATATTATCATAAAATAAAACTCTAAAGTGCCTACATTTGTAGAGTAAGTAACATATTTATCACTAGGCCTGTTCAGCTCTGATGATGACATTGCCAGGTCTTAGTTAATGAGAGAAATGACTCACATTGTGCCAGCGGGTTGCTAACCAAGCGTGGCAGTCAGTTACAGGCAATTACACTCTGTACAATCCAAACTTACAGGGCATCTTGGAATTCTTCCATACCATGAGGCAGCTCATCCCGTTTCACCCGGTAATGAATGTTTTCACCCTGGCACTGGCATTCTGGCTCAGACTAGGGCTTAGCGTTCAGGAGACACAGCGGGGGCCAAAAATGTGCTCCGCACGTACGTAAACAAGGATACTCATGGCAGACTCTCTGATCTGATGTGCCCTTGTGTGATGATCAAGCTGCTTTTTAATCTTGCAGTTTTCCACAGCAACAAATGTGGCGACACACTCACTCCTTAAGATGATTGACAAAAGGAAGCCCCCCCCCAATAATAATGTCACCCTTCATTTTACACAGCCCTTCTTCTCTCTGGCAAATCTACAAATGACAACACCTTGTCTGTGTGTGTTTGTTTTACTTTAAAGGAAATGAATGAAATCTGGCTGCTAGGCAACAGTTGTTGCAGTCAAATCTAAAATTGCATCCACCTCCTGCTCAGTCTTTCTAGTTTAAATCACGCTCGTGGCATTCGTTGGTGTGTTGTTGATGCTCTTCCTCTTTGTCAAATTATCTTTAAGGCTCTTTGTTGTTTCGATACCACCTGCTCTTTCATCCTTGGTCTTGCGGAAACAGTAGACCCCATAGAGGCGGAATTTTTTATCAGGGAAGCCCAGATGTCTGACACCTGGCTGGGATCCTCCGCAGCGAGAACGGGGGTTGACTATTGGGTAACGAATGCTGCCATCCTCCAGCCAACCGGCTTCACAGCGGTCCAGGAGCTGGAACTTCCACGCCGCGTACAGTTGGCCCACTTTGGCCACCACAGAGCCATCGCGGATGCAAGCCTTCATTGCCTCGGCGTAGTTTACCTTCTTAAATCGTTTGAGGAAATACACTTTGCCTGGGGGAATAAAGAGGGAGAGGAGCCCATGTTTTTTGTAAAACCATCTATAAACTTGAAAGAAAACAGAGCAAGTGAATCTTTCAAGAGGGCAAAGGGAAAGAAAGAGAGAGGCTTGAGTGAGAGAGAGAGAGAAGCCCTTGAGACAAGCTGAACCCTGAGGGTGGATATTCTCAGCTTTCCTGCCTCTCCGCCTGATTGTGTTCAGAATAACTACTCATTCAAACAACAGCTCAAAATCGAAATGCAGCGTTTTGTCAGCGAACAGCACTCTATCACTCCGCATTACTCCCAAAACGCTCCCATTTTCACTTTCATCTCACCTTGGGGAGACTGTTCACCTGGCAATATTAAAGAAATGGGTGTCCTGATTGGTTGAACGGTTTTGGTGAAGTGAGCTGTATCACAAAACATCTTCTTTCCCCAAAATGAAGCACAGGATGAGGAACTAAACGAAGAGTTCTCCTTACCATTACTATCATGAAAATCATGTCCGCAACCTCAGCTTTGCACTCGGCTAAGCTATTGATTTTTTTCTTGTTTATGTGACTGGTGGCTATTAGAGAGGCAGAATATTGTCCCATATTTCCCCGGGGAACATTCAGTAAATACCTTCCAGCTGGATGGAGCAACTGCATCGGCCACGACCACAGCTGAACCCTCCTTCCCACAACAGACTGTCCGCAATAATTAACACACAAGGGAAGTCATGAGCAATCATTTAAGGTTTCTGTCATGCTACCGATTTCTGCTGAGGAAAAGGCTCTCCCAAAATAGGCTACGTGTAACGGAAACATTTGGAGTTCTAGTGGCAAACTTCTGTGGTTCACTCTTATTTCGATCACATTATTTCTTCTTCTTATATTCGTACGCCTGCAAGGTAACTTGCTGCTCAGATCACATATTGCAAATTTCTCCACTGAGGGACTAATGAAGGATTATCTTCCCTTATATTATAACCTTCTAAAGACAAAGATAGCCCAACAACAACAATTGTCTCCCTTAGCTTCCCACAAGTTATCAGCAGAGGAAACTTTATAACAGTGACTTAAAAGTTCTTTCAACTTTGAAACGATATGATGTGTTTAATACCACTCTCATGTCTGCAGGTGGGAGGGATGGTGTTGCAGTGTTTGGCATCGCCGCCTCGGGGCAAGAAGGCTCTGGTTCAAACATTAATTTGCATGTTCTCTCTGTGCTATACTCCAGCTTCCGCCCACAGTCCAAAGACACACACCTTCAGGTTGCAGTTAAGAGTTTGAGCGTGAAAGGTCGTATGTTTCTGTATGACTGCTGATGTGAGGGATAAGCGGTATGTCGGATGGATGGATGGATGTCTGCAGGCCAAATAGGAAGCTACAGCCCCGATTGGTTGCTGAGCTACATGGAAAGCCTATTAAAGACTTTTCAACCTGCCAAAATTAGACTGGTTTTAATTTTCTCATCAAACTCTCAGCATGAAAGCAAATAAAAATAACAGCCTATTACTTCAACTATCATGCTGACTTTCAAATTCTCTCTATACATTCATTCATCTTCAACTGCGCATCTGTTTCCAGGTTGCGGGGGATCCTTCTATATATATGCTACAAAAAAAAAAAGAAAAAAAAGAACAACAATCGTAATGGGAATGTGATGTAAATCAAAGAACGTGGGGATGAAAGGCATTGCTTGGCACCCAGCGGACACTGTGGCCTGAGCAGGGCTGAATCAACACAGCTTGATCTAAATCCAATGGCCTTAGGCTTGTGAGATCACAGGCAGAGATTACAGACACAGGCCTCAATTCCCCGCGGCCTAACACTCATGGTACATCCTTTTTCTATACCGTATCCCAACGATCCAGCTCCGCTAGTGTCTTGGGCCCATCGAATCATGAGCCACAGAAGCTGGACTGTTTGTCGGTATGATCAAGGATTTGTTTGATCTTCAGATATGCACATGCAGACACTCAAAACTGCAGGTCTCAACCTACATTTGTCTGATTCTCACCATTGAGCTTGGAAGTGAAACAGAAAGCATCATAGCTCTCATCCTCCTTATGCCTGTAGCCATAGTTACGAACACCAGCTGGAGTGTCCTTACGGCCACACTGGTCTCTGGGATGAGATATAGGGTACTGGACTGAGCCATCCTCGAGCCATCCGGCGTTACACCAGTCTAGTCCCTCCAGCCATGCCTGTGGAAGGAGATAATGTAGGTTGATGGGTCATACTGAAGGATTAAAGACATTTTTTAGATGAGAATAATTGAGGTTTATCGCCTCTGACATAGCTCCATTACTCGGATCTTTCATGTGTAGTGGTTTTTAAATTGGAACAACAGACAAGCATTAAAATTCCTGGACTGCTCTTTTGCATATTCTTCATTTTAGACTATTGCTCAAAAGCCGTTGAAGGCCTGAGCATGTAATTGCATTATTACATCTACCTAATGTTGCATAGTTTTCAAAAGCCGGTTGGTCTTGATCTATAATATGCACCCTTCCCTTTAGCTGCACTGGCCATGATAGACTGTGCATGTGGGGTGTGATTTCACCTTATGCAGTTGAGAGTGGGAGGCCAGGATGGCGTCCTGCTGTTTGCAGGCCTCCTCAGCCTGATGGTAGTTGAGCTTATAGCGTCCCTCACGGGGATAGTAGGGAAACACCACACCTACAATTAACAGAAGCAAGCGTATTGCTGAGATTCATTTCATTAACATCTGAAGTGAAACTGTGTTTTATCAAAACTGTTGACAATATAAAGTGTGTCAATTTTGACAGAAACCCATCCAGATGGACACCTCTCCCGACCTTCTAGGTCAAGGTTGACAAATCCCGTGTCATCTTCCATGTCGTCAGTGACTTCGCACTCATAGCGTCCATAGTCCTCCAGTGTGACATTCTGGATGATCACTGAGGCATCACCTGGACCTGCCTGCTCCAAAAACACACGGCCTTGGTATGCTCCAAATACGCGCTGCTGCCTGGAGAGAGTTCACAAACATTAACTCTCCCTGAATGAAGTGAGTACCTTTCTGTCTTGAAAACAGCTGTGAGTGGCTCCATAGAGGCAGCAGCAAAAGGAACTCAATCAAATCAGCATGCAGTTTTGTAAGCTTGAGCAAGGCATTCAGATTGACTAAAACTAAATATGCAGAATTTACCTTCCAAGTGCCACAAAGACGTCCTCAAACTGCAGCGCATCTGTAACTTTTGTCCATTTAATCCGGATTCGAGCAGGATCTGTGTCTTCTGGCTCGTGGTGGAATCTACAGGGCAGCGTGATGGAGCCACCACGATGTGTCACCACTTTACCCGGAGCTGTCTGCACAATGACTGCGCCGGTGTCGTCCTCTGGAGGAGACAAAGACATCAGTGTAAAGTAATGTAACAATCATTTTGATGTTTGAAATGTATATGCATCTCAATGAATTTATGCCCAATGATAAAAAATTTGATGCATAGTTCCCAGTTTAAGTTTCTTCTAGTGGGTTCTTTAAACAGTTGTAGGCTTAGAGATGCCCATTACATACCTACATCCTTGTTGCTGTACATACTTTAATTAATGAATAAATAATTTATCCGTCTTCCCTGAAACTGTAAGCAAATTTTACAATATATTCATTTCCACACAGAATAAAATAATGTCCTTACTGCAGAAGTGGCTGCCATCATCATGTCTCCAATACATGCCATTGTAAATTTTTTTAGTAGTAACTACCTAGCCTGCTCAGTGTCCCTTTTACTTTCTGAATTTCTGAATTAGATTGCGTTGGGTATCTATGGATTAACAATAATTTCACAATGTTTCTACCTTAATTTCAGCAAATAAACACGGCATATTGAAAATGAAAGTTCAAGTTTAACTTCATGTAATTAGTCTTTAGTGTGGCTGTGGTGGTTGACTTGGTCCTTTTTTTTTAAAGGTATATCCTCAGTTTGTTTTCTTAGCTCTACCTTGATGTGTAACTGAACCAGATCCAAATCCATGCGTTCCAAAGACAGGGTGCATTTATTAGCAGTGACTCCAATTCTAAGGTACTTGTACTTAAGCATTTCCATTATGTGCTTCTTCCATGCAACTGTATTTCAGAGGGAAATACTACTATTTTTGACTACATTACATTTTTGACAGCTTTGGTTACATTTAAACACTTGAGTGCTTCAAGTGTTTAAATGTAGTGTTAAGTGTTAAATACCTATATTGGGTTTTCCCTGAATGTCACCCACCCAACTGAATGTTACTCTGTTCTGCTTGCTATTGATGCAGTAATGCTCTCATGACCAGAAGCCTGTGTTTTGAATGGTGCAACAGCTTTGTTAAATGAAAGGTAAATATTCAATATTCGATATTCATAGAAGCAGTGCATGTAAGTCAATACCATAGGAATTCTCCATTTGCACGCGAATATGCACTCAGAATCAGATTCTCTCAGTGTTGCTTGCAATCAATCATGACACTGCCATTTGTAATTCATATTGCAATCGTAAGATTCAATCTTTCTTCTCTTCACGAGGGATATCACAGCACAATGGAAGCAAGATTGAATCTGTGTTCGCTAATAAACCCTGGCCTGTTTGGTAGTACTGTCACATTACTTTCCCAGCATTCAGCGTATCAGCAGTGGTGAAAACATTTTTAATCAAAGGGTCCAGCATGCTGCTCTTTTGCCAAGGTCCATCAACAAGCCACCCACTCCAAAATTTTTTACCTCACCCTCTGCAAGTGCAAATCACCAATATGATCTGAGACTAATGGTAAGAGCAGGCGTCACCATCCAAATGGGCAATAACAAGACCTAGTTTGCATTTTTGGCAGACGTGCTCAGACACTGTTTGTTTGCGTGTGTGTGTGTGTGTGAGTGCCTTGGCAACTGAAGAGTAAGCACAAGACAAGTGTGCTGTAAACATTTAAACATTAATGAGCAGATGCAAAAGGTTTTCTGTGATGTTGTGACCAGATAAAGGCACCTACAATTATCCATGCCAGCCAGCAATTAGTCCTGTCACCACTTAATGCTCTCAGAATAGTGGTCTATCACCAGTTGCCATGAAAGCATGAAGTTTTGTTTGATCGAAACTTCAAGCACATTATCTCCCAGCACTGAAGTCTGAAGCAACACGCTGGCGTGCAGACAAATAAAACCATGTTACCATTTGATGAAGGAAACAGCACTTACAGGTAGCCCGAGTAACGGGACTGCTGTTAATAACGCTCTGCGTTTGCAGACTGCAACAGTTTATAGCCTTGTCACTGCACTAGCGGCTGCTAATACTTCGTAATGGCACCTGTGTAAAGAGGCGGTGATATAAAGACTCTGCATGCATCATGCTGCCCTGGTTTATCAGAGAAATTCAGACAAGCCCAATGTCTGTCAGACAAATTATCTACAAACTGAAAACAAAAAATGAAACTATGACAGCGAGAGAAAGAATGAATGTAAGTGTTGGACAGATAACAACACAAAGATGTGCAACAGAATAATTTTTCATTGTTATTATTTATTTTTGCAACATATTCAGTACTTAAGCTGAAACTTTTGATGCAGTTATGTGAGTTAAAGTGTCTGTCGGTCCTTTGTGGAGCTTATCTGACCTCAAGTTGTCAAGAAGCATTTATACCACCTTTCAGAAAATTTTGAGTTCCCATTAATTATTTTTTTTGGTTTAGGGTGGGTTTTTTTTTTTGTTGTTGTTGTTGTTTTTTTTTTTTAGGTGCTTTCCGTCTTATGTTATTTTATTTATTGTTCTAAGCCTCAGGGGGAAATATTTTACTCTGCATTTATTCCATTTCCACACTGTTTCATCTGCAAACAGGCAAAGTTTGACTTTACATACAAAGCATGAAGAGCATATCATTTAGTCCCCCGCACATTAATAGATTAGTGACAATTAATCAGCATTACACAATTTATGTGCTATATGTGATAAAGTCTCAACATGAGACTGATGTTATGTTTTACATGGTATTCTCTTAAGTAACAAGTTTGATGATGAAAAGAATTGCACTGTGGAATGTATTTTTTTTTTTTTTAACTCAGGTAAAGGATGGAAACACTGCACAGCTGACTGCAGCAATGTTGAGATACTACCTGGCAGGTGGGTGGAGGAGTTCAATCATTTGAGAATATCTTCCAATACAACATCAGCAATATTTCTGCTTTGTGCAGATAACACAAAGAGCCAGGTTTCTGCGGTAGATTATTTTAATCCCTGATGGCATCAGTTTTCTTAGCAAGTAAATAAATTGAATTTATCGCATTACGTTTGAAGCTGTGTTATTAATGGCTTTCATACGACATTAAACTGAATTCTAAGATGATTGTCAGGGATAAAACAAGGAATTTTGGTGAGGTCAAGTGTGTTTCTACAGCCTTATATTACACAACCAGATCCAAATGCTGCATTAAAAGCTACTAATACTTTCTGTCTTAAAAGAATACACTGAATTTGGTGGCTTTAAATTTTTTGCATTTCTGTTTTATGTTATCAATAGGAAGCCCAGGATCTGGTTTAGCAAGTGCATCTTTCCAAAATTATGTCAAAGAGAGATATGTATTAACACTGCACACCCAGCCAGCCATTTCACTGCTATGGAGAAAGCATTTCTGCAGAAAGCATATACTCTTAATAATATTTCAGCTATGTGTATTACTTTTCCAAAGAGTACAGTAGGAAATTTTAGGAAATAAAATGCCTTTACCAAGAACATGGACCACTTTTCGCCTTCCCTGTTCTACATCAGTGGGGAGAGAGGTCACTGAGAGGGCGGAGATCAGGATGAAAACCACAAAAGACGTTTTCTGAAAGGCCAGAGGCTGAACCCACTTTGAGAGCTGCTGAAAAGGACACAACAGGAGAAACAAGAGCATCACACATTCACCTGAAGTGGAGAAACCTGAAGAAATGACACCTTAAAATGCCAGGGGCCAAATCAAGGCCTATATAAAGTGTACTGGCGAAGATAAGCAGACAGAAGTATGACATCCTGGTGGAATTGAATTGGAACCTACAAATACAGAGCTGTGTTAAAAATCAGCAGTAGACGAAAATCACACATTTCCCATGCTCCCTGAGTGAAATGCATCCGTCATGCTGGAACCACCCAAAGTCATACCAGAGAACTCTACCCCCTAAAGTGTGTACAGCTGGTCAGTGAGTCAGGCAGCAGACAACCAAGTATTCAAAAATAATAAGGTTACTGTGTTTTGGTTTTAGAGTCATGCTTTAAAATAGCTTAGCACTACACAGACTGGCTGTAACCTGCTAGCTCTGTAGCTCACAGTCACAATATGAAAAGAAGAGATAGTCCAGGCAGGGTAGTCAAAACTTAAAGCTTGTTTTTGCAATCCGCATCTGCAAGTGCCAAGTGTGAGCTGAAGAAACAGGAAGGTCTTGGAAGGTCTTGGGAGAGAATCAGGAGAAGACGACAGTAAACAGAGAAGTACGTATATGCAGGCTTGAGTGAGAAAATCATATGAGAATTAAAAATATAATTGTCTGTCTGATGTGGTGACTGTCGTGTTCTCTGTAAATATATGTAGAAATATATAGTAGAGGAATGAAAGAGTCCATAGCAGAATTTTAAAACTGGAGTGCAGTAGGGTCCAAAAGCCTTACAACACAAAACTAGACAAGTCTGGAGGACCAGACTCTGGCTCCTCCTCTCCTGTGGCACTGGCCAATAATCAATAGCCTGACAGGAATCAAAGTGCCTTCGGATGTTAGCTTGACAATTGTCTTTCTGCATTAAGGGTGAGTGTGTGGTGGATGCAGCTGTAGCATGTGGTATTTTGGTATTTTGACCCAGTATGACAGAATAAGACACCAGTGTTGATGCTGCATAATGAATTGTAAAGGAGGAAGCCCTCTGCAGAATACACACCTTTAACGCATGCTCAGGCACGCAGGTTTGTCTTTTACTTCATCAAGGGTGGAATAAAATCGTTACACCAACAACATAAAAGAGTCAAGTGTGTATTCTGCTCCTGTATTCACTGCTGGTGGTCTGCATTGTCAGGGTCACCTGTGAAAAATTGCCTGTTATGAAACAGCACTGCTGCATTACCAAACATCTGAACATGAAGACGGGCCTCCGTGAAGCAGAGTTAGTAAAGCAGCTACTTCACATGCAAAATGCACACTAAGAACAGCCCTGCTGCTGCATCATGTTTCTCAAGGTTAGTCCACTGGTCATCCCTGCAGTTGTCATGCACAGAGAACTGCAGAACAGAGCCGCACTATCTGAGCACAGAAGTGAACTTACCATGGCTATCACAACAGGATTAATGCCTGGATGATGCAGATGTACCGCTGTGTGTCGTTTCACTCTTCAGCCTGGCTAAATGTTGTTCTGCAGCAGCACACCTCTCGCCTCCTCTCTTCCTCCCTCCCTCCCTCCCTCTCTCTCTCTCTCTCTCTCTCTCTGTTTATAGTCCCATCACTGACGGGACTCGCACTGCAGGGGAACCACCAGTATTTGTGGGTCCCGCAGTCTTGCAGTGACGCAGCACACACTTGGTTGTGCAGTCTGTGTGGGTAAGTCAGTCACAGCAACGATTTCACGCCTGTTAAATGTTTGTGAACATCTTTGCTGCGTGTTATTGAGCTCTGTCACATATTGGGTTGATTGTCACACTTTGTTTCAGTTAAACCAGGGAAATCTTATTAAATTTCAGGCAGAACATTGGTGCTATTAAAGGCCAATGGAGGCTGTTCTTGTTATATGATGAATGCAGATTAAGACTAATCACATTATGCACACATCAAATTCTTAAAAATAACTTTATGGCTCAGGACGAGGGAAAAAAGAACTTTCTTCGTAAGTACTGTATGTTTTAGCTATAGCACAGAAATTAACATGAATGAATAATACCAGAGGTGCAAAATAAAGAGTAGCCTACAATTAGGTAAAGATTAATGTTTTACTCAAGTAAAGGATTTCCCCCATTGCGGAATAAAATGATGAATAAATGCCAGACTAAACATGAATTAATAATGGCATAAATGGCATATGTACATTTCCATTTATTCATTTGGCAGACACTTTTATCTAAAAGTACAAGTGAGGGACAACATTAGAGCTTCACTGCAGCAGGAGTTGCTTGGTGGAAGCATTATTATAAATCTTAGTCAAATAGACAGCTCTATCTGGATCAACTGGTCAAGAGTGACCCCTGTACAAACCTAAGTATTCTTCTATTAATCAATTAACCTGGGCTAAAAGCAAGTGGTTCCCAACAACGTTGTGGAAACAATACCAGAGAGGACACCAAATTTGATTACTGTGCAAATGGCCACGACAGGCAGTGGGTTTACCGGCTTTGTTCGATTTGCGGCTGAAGAATTGGTTCCGGAAATTGTGCGCTTGTGCTTAGAGTCACCCCATTACTAAGTTCAGGTCTTTCCCTGTGTTATAAAGTGTTATAAAATAAAGTTTTCCAAAGGAAAGGCTGAAAAAATGTAACGTGAGAACAAACTTTTTGTTGTCCATTCAAGCAGACGCTCGTGAGTTTCTGCACCTCCACATGCTCTTTGGTCCTTAACCACTATCCAATGCATGATGGTGCTTGAGAACAGTATCACTGACATGTCTGGCACTGTAGTCTTTCTGGATGTGGATGTGATGCAGACTCAACAAGCTCTTTCCACAAGGATAACGATTAAATGAGAGAGCCTCTTGAGATGATAGCAGCAGACAATGAGAGGAGACGGGACACAGCATGAGATTGCTGCACTTTGAGTTATTACAACAAGAAAAAAAGAAACTGTGCTGATGGCTACATTATTCTACACTGTGCTACTGAGACATGAGTTGACTCGACGTGTCTAGGGAGTGGACCTGTTAACTGCTGCGCAGCTGCCAAAGTTACTGCAGTTCTGTGAGTCATCACTATAAGAATATTTTCTATAGTTTGGGTCATGATCCCTGCAGTATTACAGGCCCATCAGCATGAAAGGCAAAATTCCTTTAAGACTTCAGCCAACAGCTGGACGCTTCCAAAGATCTTAAGTCAGTTTGGTGGTGTTATTTAACATGGAGTTGAACAATACTTTGAACACGCTCCTTTGAACCAGATACTCTCAGCCTTGCATCAACCAGCTTTATAAAAGGCCTTTGCACAAGAGTTGCCAGTTTAGAGCCCTCAGAGCAAAGAAAGATTATCCCTCTACAAATCTATTACAAGTTGAGAAATGGACTGCAGGCAACTCTTTTCCTGAATATTGTTGTAATGATGAGGATTTTTTAGGGATTACCTGTTACAAAGAATGGGGGTAGTTTTCTGAATTAAAACTGCATCAAAAAACCAGAACAACCAGAAATGGGCCAGAAATGTCTGCCAGCACTGATTCGGCAAGCTGCATTTTGAGGATTTAAAAACTGCATAGTCTGGAAACAGTTCAACTAAGGACATGGATCAACCACAGTTTGTGCATTGGTGCATAACAGTGGCCATTATAGATCTGTCACAGTTCAGTTTTTTTTCTGGAGACGCATGGATGGGCAGACCTGGCTATGTTGGCCAAAAATCGATGGATGCAGTGATGAAAATAGTTAGTAGCTGCCCTCTTTCCTCATTGACAATCTTGCCATATTTGTGTATTTGTACAAGAGCAATGCGCCTCCAAATGAACCAAACTATGGATTAGTGAGATGCAGGTCAGATGTCGCTCTTTGGTTATGGAGTAGTTTTGTGCTAATTTGATCTGTAAGTAGACCAATTACATCCATTATGAGCCAATGCCTATGTTATACAACAAAACATTATCTAATCGTTTTTCTGTGTGGCTGTGCCATATGTTAAAAATGTTGTCGGCATGGGCTCATATTTTTAGATAGAAATTAACTGGCTTCACAGCTGTTTGAATTGTTTACTTGTCATTTTCACAGCAGCAAGCTCCAGAGCTCTCCACAACCAAGCAGTCATCTGCAGCAGAGATCCCCAGTGACTCCCATCATGGGATTACTGAACAGTTTGGAGCAACCACATTTGATTTAAAAGCCTCTGTCATACACACAAAACACACGGCTAGCATATCCAAGCAGGGTTGATGGCACACTTCAGCACGGAAAGGCTGCTGAATGCGAGTGTATTAAATAACTGTGCCTCTCTCTGTGTGGACTAGTGCTCAGTGCATTTCAAGGCATAATTGCATATGACTGGGCTACTGTTATCGATGGCGCAAGGAAGGCGCAAGGAAGGCGCAAGGAAGGCGCAAGGAAGGGTTACGCAACTCAAGCTTTATCTAAGCACATAAATAACCTTTTGTCAATGTTAAGAAAACTGTGTGTTCTTTTAAATGACTGCACTACATCCAGCGGATCATATTACTGAAAAAGGTTTGGCAGACAGATGCAACCTTGGTCAATAGCGACCCTGACCCAACCCGAACATTTTGTAAATTTTTTTGCTGTTAGAGTGTTATAGACCTCGACAATAGTTTCAACAGTCTTCCTTCTAATTAAATGTGAGAAAAAACTTTTTAGCTCAGCAGGGTACTGTCATGGTAAGTAAAGAAAAAAATAAGGATTAAAAAAAAAAAAAGGATAAAGGTTTGGGTTACAGCAGAGCCGAGATCAGCAGCTCTTGAAACGGAAGAGCATGGCACAAAGATGATGGGAGCTAATGAGGGAGCAGGGAAAAGAGGAGGAGGAGGAGGAGGAAGAGAAAGTCAGGTAATATTACTGGTAGGAGCCAAGGACATGACAACACAGGTGGAACACGTAGGCACAAACAACTAAACAGACTAAATGAATTGAAAAGACAAACAAGTAGAATGAAATGTGTGATTCTTTAGATGTGTTTGTTAAGGCAAGCAAAAACACAGGTCATTGATTTGATGAGACAGTAATGAGAGGAGTTGCAGTCCACCCACACGGAGCAAGTGCGCCGCAGCAGATGTAAAAGAGCATCAAGGACCGTAAGTTGAGAGGGGATAAAATGCTCTCCAGTTTGGCACAACGAGATTAGAGGGAATGCAGAATGGCAAGGGCTCATCTTGTTTTCCTACTTAGACTGAGAAAGAAAACTTGTCTTTTTAAAGCTGGAACAGGCTGGCAGCAGACAGCAGAGGTGCGTGACAAAAGCTGCTGTTGAGGAGTACATTGCTCTCCGCAGCACGTGTCGGTATGTCCTTGGCACTCTGCATTTTGCAACGATCCGTGGTGGCTCCAGTCGAATGGAGTGACAAAAAGTACTAAAATTGCCTATTACTGAAGCCCACGGCATGTCTGTGTGCCGTCTTTATGGCACGATGTGTGAGAGTCTCCAAAATCCTCAACTGCTGTCAAACTCAATGATATTACTGGTTTATTAACTAATTTTGAGAGCCATGCAGCTAAATATAGATGTGCCCCACTTTGAGGCCACATCCTTCTGAGGCTGCATTTGCATCACCACCATTTACATCACAGCGCTTACAGCACGATGAGGTCATCGAATTTCAAAGGTTTCTTCACATCTGCCTGACAAATGTGTCCTTTTCCTGGGCTAGTCTATCCCAAAATTCATTGTGTAGTAATGAAAACATGTAAAAAGGGTATGTGTCATCAAGACTGCTCGGTAACACCAAGTCAATTAGCCAGGAGTGTCTTACAGATATTTTGTACTAATTCATGTACCTCCTTGGCTGTCGATGTATATTGGTTGCATAATGCAGCGATAGCTATATTATTGCTACAAAGGTTCTTTGGCTTTGTCGTACTTTTAACAGCTGTTGGAACTTATTCATGTTTATACACCACGGCTGCTTCGCAAAGTGTAAACTCAGCCATGTACATCTGTTTTTATGTGACACTTTCAGGAACAGAATGCAGCTACAGAGATGTGTGAACAGGTGTGAAAACAAGAATTTAGTTTGAAGCAAATGCTGAATTTTAATAATTCCATTGTAAGGTTGTATGTCACCCATATTTCATAAAACAACAGTTTTGCTTGGAAAGAGTGAGAAAATTGAAGCCTCTGACTTGCGTACAGAAAACTAACTTTGTTACTCTCATCCTTTTGTTTTCAGCAGCGTGCTGTTCCGTCTATTTGCGCACATCATAAGCAACAATAGACTGAATGACACCATCTGTCCATCCCACCTGACAACAAGGAGCTCCAGCCATCAATAAGTTTTCTTTGAGTCCTCAGGGCAAAAGGTAATGGAAAGGTTGTAATGCTTTTTTCACTCACTGCACGATAGGAAGCGTGATCACATTCTATGGTCTCGAAAACAATATTATAAAATAACCTCTTACAAATATACAATTTATGTGAATTATATTGTTTCATGAAATGTACATCGCATGCACTACTCATGGGTTATTCCATGAGTCTTTCCTGGTGCGCTCAAATGCAGGTGAAATTGATTAATTTGATGAAAACATTGGTTATGCAATTATTATCAACTGTTCTTTGTATTCAGACTGTTTTTTTTCCCTGTTTCCTGTAGTCTCAATTTGTTTCCGAGAAAGTATACAAACATTGATGATGATGTTGATGATTGCTGCAGCAATTGGAATTGTTGACAGCAAAAACCAATAAATACAAAGAGGTTGAGCAAAACAGTCATTTATTTTGGCATTTTGAAATTTGGTATTTAAAACAAAACAACTTTCTTCTAGTCATTGGGTAAGCAATTAACTCCAATGATCAAACTAAATCAAGAATTGTTATTTGTCTTTGTACTTGGTGTCCTTCTCCTCACTGTTTGGCAAACCCGTTTGGCCAGGGAAGGGGGCGATCTTCAGGAAAAAATATGGATTGCTATAAACCCGCAGGGCCACCAGGATGGGAGTGGCAGCATAGAGCAAGTTAGCTGTCAGCACGTACCAAAACATATCATTTGGGATACGAAAAGGAGCCGTGGTACGAGGATGGAGGGACCCTCCGATATGAGCCCACTGGCACTGGAGAGAGACATGGAGCAAAAGGTCAGTCTACATTTCCATCAATGAATGCAACATATAGCACCTACCTGACATTTCCATTATCATGTAGTTTGTTCAATATTCATATCGATGGCAGGTATTTCCTTAAAGCAGCTATTTGTAAGTTTTATCTGCTGCTGCAGCCATTACTGCATTTACAGAATATAACGTAATACACCCCCTGATCATCTTCAGGGCAGAAATATTAGAAAATAATTTCAGTACAATGACAGACATGATGAGAGGAAAATTTAAAATTGGAATTGGTTTCTAACAATGGAAAGCATAGAGTGGGAATGAAGTCTGATGCTGAACTTGCAGCATTTTCTCTCGACAAGAAAGTATTTTGCTGTTAATGTTGGTTGTGTAGCAATTTCAAAACTTACAAATGGCTCCTTTAATGTCTCTAAAAACAAACCCCCTGGAGACCAAACTTGAAAGGGAAGAATTAGTTCTTTCAAACACTTATTAGTGTTCTGTGAGAAAAGTATAGAAAGGGGTCTCTAATGGAGGCAAGAGACTACTGCACTGATTTTAAAAGGTGGCAATTTATAAGACAGGACAAAAAGAGTCTACAGCATTTTATAAACAGCAAAACAAGACTTTAATCAAAGACTTCGCCTCCTCTAGGTTTCAGTCTTCCTGCCAGATCAATGTGACGAGAGAGCACCACCAGCTTGTAAATATAATTAAGGTTAAACTTGGTGTATGTATTTATTAATAGGATGAGAACTCGTGTCATGCAGTTTATTTACTGTGACAGATCAGACCATTCTGTGCTGAAGACGCTGGTCTGAGGCCAGTAATTATGGCAAGGAGTTGCGCTATACTTTACTGTCAGTGCAATACACAGTATAGAACCCCTGCACCTTAACAACGAATGTAGGACCAGATTCACTAATCAGCTGGTTGTCCTGATGCCATTACCTGAGTCATTGCTCCTGCAAAGAACATGGTCCAGTCTGACATCCATGTGCAGCCAGGCTTGAGCAGACCATAAACAAAGGCACCCAAAAGAGGTAGTCCATAGAAGAACAAGTGCAGCATCTGTAGGGAAAAGTGTAACGCCATTATTTTATTGTTACTTTATGCAAAAGGGAGCATTTTCTACATTATGACGTAGATCTGTATTCTGTTACTTAAATCCTGCGTTTTGGTAAAAGTGAGTTGTTAGTGTATATGTCACTGTTTAAGTTCCAGTGAACCACAATGTGGATCCAGCAGATATATTGAAAAATGCCAAAAATCGAGTGGAGCAAGCCTTTGCCCTCCATTACTATCACTTCATGTTGTTGTTGGTGCATGACCAGCTGCCCAGCAGACAATTTATACAGCACATCCTCATTCTCCTTTGGCCTATGCTGCACTTCACCTACTTACACTGAATACAGAAGAGGGCTACTTAAAGCTCAAACCACTACCACGTGCACTCTATTTGACACGCTGCATATAAATAGCACTTCACATGTTTTAGGGAAAAATTATGATACAACTTAACAAGTATTTGCAGAAAAAATTGAGGTAAGTATCACAATCAAACATGCCCATTTGGTTCCACTACAGGAATATACCGCAAATGTTTTTAGTATTTTGATGTCATAAATGGGTCCAACTAAGTCCCACTGACAGTGTATCATTTTGTACATCTATAGGTGTGGGAATCGAACCAATAAACATCTTGCTGTAGGGCAACAGCACTATCCCCTCTGAAATGTAAACATTGGAATGGAAATACTAACTGTCTTAAAATACTTCTGAAGTGTAGTACCTGAGTATTTTCCACTTCCAGCTCAGTGCTCTCTGAAACACAAATTTCCACACGCAGCACAAATTACAACTTCCACCAAGGGGTCAGTACAGAGACTGTCTGACCTTCAACTTAAAATATTTGGTGCATGAAAGCCAGTTTCCCACTTTATAGAACCCTCAAATTACACCACTGAACGGTTTCTTTTCATTCTGGCTCTGAAGTCTATATGAATTCTAATAAGTTCATCTTAGGACCTGAAAGCAAATCATACACGCCTTTCAATCTTTTGTTTAAATATCTTTTTAGTGCTGCCATATATCGTCCATCATCGTCACAAAATAAAGAGGTCAGTAGCTGCAAAAACACTGAAGGCCTGTGCAAAAATCAAGCCATTCTATTTCTCCGCACACACACATGTAGATTTGAAAAAGGCAACCAAGACATACTTTCACATGCTGCACACACATCCTCCTCCCACCCATAGAGATGCTGATGGGGGGCTTTGGGCAAAGGATTAGTTTATCAAGTTCTCAGCATGTCATTCGGCTGTCTGATCAATGACTTGCAATTGTGCCTGGACTGCCACCCTGACAAGGTCTTTGGATAACCTATTGACACAGCTGTGCACACCAAACAAAACACAACAAACCCCATAGCAGTGTCGGCAAAATAAGAAATGAAGGGACTCACCACCAGTTGCAGTAATAATCTGTTATCCATCTTAAGCAATTGAAAGAGAGAGACAAAGATGCGCTGGCCTCTCAACCTGCACTCATTGTTGCTGTAATGATGAAAAATGGCTCTGTAATCAGCTGTGAGCTCTAAGAGTGGAAGAGATAAGGCCAAGCGTCCTGCAGAGTGATAGCTATGAAAGCAAGGGTTCATTATGTGCCTGGTTATTTAAAATCAGACTGGAGTGGAGCTTTCAGGTGTTGTTGGTGAATAGCAAGCCTATTAACCTAGCGGCCATCCCGAGTGACCTAAAACTTTAACTTCATTTCTGGATGTTCAGAAGTTACTCAGATCAGTTCACATAATATTTAGAAGGCGTCCATAAAAATCAGATGGTTCATTGTTGCTTTTCATCATTAAGATACTCTACCAGTCAAAAAGTTTGGACACAATTTTCTGACTTAAATGGGACGGTGTGTCCAAACTTTGACTAGTGTTTGTTGCCATAGTTCAGTTCATTTTTGTGAGTTGCTAGAAGAAAAAACACACTTGACACAAACACAAAAAAGCGTGGTGGTCAGAAACTATAGATTTTTCATTCTATAGGCCTAGATGACAGGCTTTCACCAGAGGTTTTGTTACGTAGATTTGCTCGTGATTTTGGTCTTAAGTCCAAAAGCATTAGTCTTTTAAATGTTTAGTTCTCTCTGCCATTCTCTAATTGCTAAGTTTTTGTATTTGTGTGTGTGCCAGAGAGCTGCCCCTCCCCTCTCATGCACGGAGCCAAAGAGAGGCAGCAGAAATCCTCCTCAGACTTTTATGCAGAGATAACCATTCAGAAATCTTCTTAATTCCTTAAGTAGGGCAGAACCGATAACGTCGGTGCTTATCAATATGGTGTTTAAAAATGTAGCTTCAGCTTCATGCTGATAATGAGATTAGCTCAGGGAAATGTCCGTTCCCCGGGGCCCCTGGCTTTTAAGTTACATGGCCTTCTGAACAACACAGTTCAGTGGACTTTATATAATAACAGAGAAGGACTCCAGGTCTTAAAGTGAATCCAACGCAGAAATGTCTTAAAGGTGCGGACTCCCGGGGGTGGGAGCTCTGGAGGATTGAGTAAAGAAATTAAATAGGAAATGGTAAGAAAATCTTGTTGTGGTGTTACAACATCTGCTTTTGGTAGCTTAATGTGGTAGCCAGAAAGTTGTATCTTATTGTTATTGGTACTAATTAACCACAGCATTAACCATAGCATACAAAAAGCATACAAAAATTTGGGGGGGAACCATATCGGTGTGACAACCGATTTGGTTCCCTCCAAATTCCTGTTCCCCTTTACGCTGATTTACTGCTGAGTCGGGCGTAGTTGCTAAGTTACCGTGCGTACTTAAAGAAGAAACGCAAATAGAAACACAGCTGGGTGTACGGAAAGCGAAATGGAACAAGCCAATGTGTAGGTTACTGGTATGGTATTTATTATATAACAAAATAAATTGAGAATGCATTTGTTCGGCCATTCTTTGTCAATCTTTGTGTAAATGGATACCAGCTAGCATATCTGTGCGAGAATAGCCTACGTTAAGTAAACCTCACTGCCGGATCACTTACACTTGTTAGTCGCTTCGAAATGGACTGCTAGCTAACTGGTTAGCTAACTGGTTAGCATGTTCGACTGACGAACTGATGACATTATTTTTGACCTATAACCTAACTATTGCTTACCATTAATTTGGAAACGGGCAGAGCGCCTGCGAATGACATATTTCTGCTCCTCAGAAACACCCACCGGACAGTGTCCGTATGTTTCATAATTCACGAACTCGTTGAACACAAGTTTGTCCATTTTACCATAATGAACATACACTCAGATGACAAACGCTCATCCTGGCCGACCTTTGGGAAACTTTGTTGGGAATGAGTTTATCCCCTGGGTTGGTTCCAAGTAAGTGCATGATTTATACGAAAGTCAATGATCCATTCACTGAACACTTCAAACATTTTTCCCTGAAAGCCTACACATGATCTGTTATCTCTTGCACGACATGCTTATAAAATAGACTATTGGTCTACATAATTATCATTGATCGATCAACCAGTTAAACTGTAGCATATACACAAGAAAAATTCAGCAACAAAGCGTGGTATTTATTTACTCAAAAAAATGATAAACAAGTCAACAGGCGTGGACTCGGGGCTAAGAAGAAAAGGTCACGTGGGATGCTGGAGCCAATCGCAGCCCACTCTGAGTGGTACGTCATCACGGTTAGGTCAGGTGACGTAAATGTGAAATGGTGAAGTAGCGCAAATGTATGCTGCAATTCCAGCAGCGCTGTGGCGCAGCGGTAACGCTGCCGCCCCGCCCCTAGGTGGGAAGGGTTCGATTCCCGGCTAGGGGAGACGATGTAAATGTACATTAATGTAATGTAACCCCGGGGTTAGTGATGTTAATATAATAATGTGTAATATGATATAAATGTAATGTAAATGTGATTGTATGACAACCTGTATGTAATGTTAATATATATGTAGTGTGTATGTGTATATGTATGTAAAGGTCCATTCCCGGTGTGGGCACCTGAACGTGTCTACGGAGTTAGTTGGTTGCGAGTGATGGACTGGGCCAATGCAGATACGGCGCCCCCCCCAGGACCTAGGCCGAACCAGACCAGACGGGTGACGGCACCCCTCCAGGAACGGACCGAGACTAGACCGGCGACAGGACGCGTCCACAGACTAGACCAGTAAAGATGAACTATTTTTAGTGAAAGATTATGTTATTGTTTTTCTTCCTAATTGTAACCACCCCCCAACAGGCCACCGCCCCCATTGGTTACTGTTGCTATGTTAGCCTGTTGGCTGAAGTTCGGTAGGAAAATGTCCGGTCAGCATCAGTCCGGTGATCAGAAAGGAAAATAAAGAAGAATAAGAAAATAAAGGGTTGAGAAATTTTCTATACAAATGTTTTTTAACAAGGTTGTGACGGTGAATTTGGGACGAGAAACGTAGAGCAAGGTAAGAAACTTGTAACGTAAGCTAACTGGACAGCTCTGATGCTAACGTCCATTAGCCTAGCTTGTATTAAAGCCCGACACAAAACGTTATCTTAGACAGAAACAGCTGAGTTTGGTAGCTCCATCAGAAAGGAAGAGACAGAGAGGAGAGACCTCCAGCTGCAGTCAGGTCACAGAGAAAGTGACGTGGGGGCAGAGGAATTTACTTGTTAGCTTTATTTCTGCACAAAGATATTGACCGCAAATGTGGAAGTACTCCACCGCTTCAGACACAACAACACACACAAGGACCGGGACATTACTCGTTGTTAATGTTTTGTGTGTTTGCAGACACTTGTATTCTGGGAGTCGGACCTGGTGTGTATCACCACGTTTCTTCTTTAAGTACGCACGATTCAGCAGTAGATCCGCGTCAGGGGGAACCGACACACCGGCTCTAACTATTTTTTGTATTTTTCGTGTTTCTCGCTAGCTAGCCGGTTATTTTATCTGACGCAGGTATTAAACATACTTGTTTACTGTCACTTTTGAAAGTCTACGTGGTTGTGTTTAGCTGTTGCGTGTCTGTATTGTGGTGATGATGTGCACCACAACCGACTTGAATCGTTTTTTTTTTTTCGTGTTTTCGCTAGCTTGTGTTTATGTGGGGATCGCTTTTACTTTGAAAGTGTCAGGTAAGTGAGTGTTGGCGAATTTTTTTTTATTATTATTATTATTATTAGTCCTGGTTTGTTGGAGGATGAATGTGTGTAACAGCGACGAGGCTGTTGTGGCTGCGGGTAATCCAGTAACGTTACAATTACCTTTAGCTCCTGTTGCCCTTGTCAATACGTCTGTGTGCTTAATTGAATTAAAAAGTGTGTATTCTTTTACTGTGTGCAGTGCTGTTTCGGCTGCATGTAATCCCAGTCAGCTAAGGAGTGTGTTGTTGATACTTATTTCAGCTTGTGTAGTCTGTCTATGGAGAATAGTGGGGCGGAGTGTGTTTACATTTGGGCTCGTTGCTCTGTACGATTTTTCGCAAACTTGTAACCTGTTGCAGTAACTTCTCACTTTTGTTAAGATTCCTCACGGTAGTCTTCCCCACAGTAACCCAGAGCTCGGTTGTTGTTGTTGTTGTTGTTGTTGTTTTTACAGTAAAGGCAAGGATTCCTTACGTATGGTATGTTTACTATAGCCGAGTTTTTCTGTAATCCCACGTGCTGTACTTTCTATAGCCTACGTCCTAATCGAGGAGATTGCATTTGTTTTTTCATCACCGAGTAAATCTCACGTTATATTAATTTAAAATCATGTGAATGACGATTATATTTTTCCATAAGCAGTTGTAAGCATATTGATTGACACATTGATATTTCATATAGAATATATTAACAGAATAAATACATGAAAGATGATAGATCTTTTAATTAAACATTCATGGCAAGTTGTGTTGAATTCTGGCACTGTGAGTTACATTTCTGAGAGAGTGGCACTAAAAATGTTTGTTTTCATTTTTGAAAGATTGATAAGTTTGCCAAGGAGAAGCTTCAGGAGTGGAACCTGGCAGAGTTGATCCCAACTTTTGAAGGTATGTAATCATATTTAAAATAAATCCATTAACGGCAGTTTGTTGAATGAATGAACTAATACATTGAAAACAGTAGAGCAAAATTTCTACATAGTTGTTTGATTTCAGTGTATGCCATGTTCTGTGTTTCAGCTCAGCAGATAGACAGACTCCTTTCTGCTGGATGGAAACTGTTGGACCTCCCTCATTCCTCTGAAATTTCAGCATCACCTAAGAGGTATGCTAGAGGTATGCCTGGAGTCACAGCATCAGAATGATAGGTTTCTGGTATTTTGAAGTGAGTGACCTCCTCATTCAAGTCTCTGTGAAGTCTGTTTAGTAAGTTTTCAAGATTCAAGTTAAAGTATTTAGGGTATACTGTTTGTCAGTCTTATTTCTGCAGTTTTAGCCACTATCAGAGCTCTTTGTGTGTTGCCCTATTGGACTGCTCCCCATATCTATCAGAATGATGTGTTTCTGGTTTTAAAGTAACTGACTGCTTAAGTGTGCTTAGTAAGTTTCCAAGAGTCAAGTTAAAGTATTCATGACACACTGTTAGATATAAAAAAAAAAAAAAAAAAAAAAAAAAAAAACTTTGGTCGTCTTTATATTTCTTAATGAAGATAATCTAAAATACAGTTTTATACATTGTGTACTTGTTGGCCAGTTTTATACTTAACATGAGTGCTAAAAGTCAAGATTTCATGACCAATAAAGGAATGTTTGGAACAGTATTTCATTTCGGTGGTTTCATCTTTTAGAAGTAATTTACATAAAATAAATTAAAGATGAAATTAATTAAATGTAACATTCTTTACAAAAATTTGGTAATAAAATGAGGATTTATATTTATTTTTTTTAATCCCAGGAATAGCTGTTAAGCTAATAACCCTGAACTTCAGTTTTGTTTTTTTAACCCATTTCTTGGTAGCTTTAACTCATCAACATGGGTAGTTTCTACGCATTGTTGAGTAAAAACATAAACCCAGCATGCTGGGTCAAATTTTCTTCCTAACATGCTGGTTGCTGGTTCCTTTTGCACCCAGCACTGGGTTAGCAATTTCACCCAATTTTGGTTACTTTCAACCCAGCAGTTTTCCTTTCTGTATTTCCTGAGTTTTTTTTCCTTCAGTTTTTTTTTTTTTTAACAAATGGTTTTGTACTTTTACCGAAGTAATATTTTGATGAAGCTACTTTCACTTGTATTGGAGTAATATTTGACTAGGAGTATCTGTGCTTTTACTCAAGTAGTGAAGTTGTGTACTCCGTAGGCTGAAAGAAGAAGTGCAATTGTAAAGGAGTCTTGGGAATGTGGTCCTACTTCCCACTTTATTTATTACCCAAGTTAACTTTCTTCTAATGAATTTGCGATGCCAATTGCTAGTTTCAAATCTTCTTGAATAGATCTGATCAGATTCACCCCACACTTTTCCTCAGCTACACTTTCAAATGCAAATTCAGTCTTCCCTGGTTTCTAAAAACCAAGATGGCACCATCTTATAATTTCACTTGCCCACCATGACTCTGGGATATGCCACGGGATCCTTCAGGTAAGGTTCATAGCGTCGCAGGTAAACAGAGCAGGCCTCGAGTGGAGAGTCTAGAGCCACCTACAGAGGAACACATACATCTCCATGTAGTGCAATTCAACCATCATGTATTGTGTAATGATTAAATGAAAATATCCCTGGAAAAATCCAAATACATAAAAATGTACTTCCAGATAAAATTTTGGCTGGTTTACTTGGCAGGTTGATTGGGACAATATTGTGATTTTAAGTGATTTACAATTTTGGTAACAGATTTTGTTTGTTTGTTTGTTTGTTTTTTCTTGCTTGCTCCAACAAGTCAGACAAGATTAATGCAACTGCTTTTTGAGCTACGCCCAACAGGTGCTTTTATGCTAACCCAACCACCTGCCTGAGGTAGTTTCACTTTCCATACAGACATAACAGATGTATCAATACTCTCATCCAGCTCCTTCAAGGAACGCTAATTAGGATCTTTACCAACATGTCAAACTATTCTCTTAAATAGCCTGTCAGAATATGAGACAGTAGCTTAGTAATTATGTGTAAATACACTAATTATATATTGCTGCCCTAAGATTTAAGGTCAGATCCCATTTAGAAAATAAACATATGAAATTCCCATGTGGGCCAATTAGTTGAGCTAATTGCTTGTAGAAGCAGAAACAATACACTATATTTGAAACCTCACACTCACACGCACATTGCAAGCTGCATGACTTTGATACTACCATTTTGGTCCTGCCTTAAACTCATGAACATGAATGTTCTGTGCACTCACCAAGCCTCTAAGGATGGTGAAGGCCATGGCAGCTAACAGGAGTAACACCAAAATCAGGTCCAAGGGACGCCAGATCAGTTTCATGCTCTGAGCATGTTGAGCCTGTGGGGGCATATCAACACAACGTACAGAATCATCCTGGTTAGTCAAGGTCATTGTTTCAGAGCATACGCTCCCCTAAATGAGCCGTGTGGTCATGTTCTCACTTCTCACTGGTTTAACATCGGTTTTAAGCCACAACGAACAGCCAGAAACAAGCAATGAGCACACCACTCTTGAGCTACATTTACTTGCAGACACATTTGTGTCCCCTGGACAAAGGTAAAGCCAAGATTAAATTGTGTTTTAGCTTTGCTTTCCACCAATTCTTTCTAGAAATATCTTGTTCTTTTAGCTGCTAAAAATGCCCCACCATGCTTACCACCTGGTTGCTAAATTTGTAGGTCTGTCACTTAGGAATGAAGAGACCACTGAGTCAGGTTTTTGAGCTTTCTCCATGGAAAAAAAAAGCCTGCTGCTACGTGAAAGCGACAGGGATGGCAGGTGAGAGAGCCAACCAGATTACTCGTGGACACTAGCAGGCCAGAAAACAAGGGGCTGACAGCAGAGCTGCTCATCAAGTCATCTCAGTGCCACCTTCCATCACGTTGATACATGGTTAATAGAAGAAAAAATACAGTTTATAGTCAGGGTACCTATAGTTTCGATCAAGAACACAATGGGTTGAGGCTAAATTAAAATCACCCAAGGCTAAGAAAGGAGCAATCATGATTTCAGAAACTGTACATCTACTGCAGTAATGCAATTCAGATTAAGTCAAGACAAGCACTGACTAAAGTAAAGTAAAAAATTTGACTCCATTTGCTGACAAACCATCATCAGACTCCACCAACAGACATTTGTAATGTCACACTGACTGCACAACCACTGCATAGGTTATTACACGAGAGTAAACACCTTCAGCAAGCATTAGCTTTTTAAGCCCTCCCACATTCAAGGTCACATTTCAAGGTCTAACCATCCGTGTGTTGGACTTACATTGTATCCACCAATTAGTGGTCTGTCCTTGGGCCGTGTGAAAAGTGTGACAGCTCCCCATACAGGCATCAGAAGGAAGAGAAAGTTTAGCCAGAAAGCTGGACGGATCTCTGACCCATATTTACCTGCCAGAAAGAGGGGGAATATGTGAATTAGTTAGTACTCTGTATACATTTCAATGTATTTTAGTAATCAAACAGTCACCCATTATTTAGCAATGACATAAAGCACAGTACACTATCAATTGACAACAGCGAGAACAACGCGCTGCCTGTGTACAAAAGTTTCACGAGATCAAACTGTCTGCAGTTTGAAAAGCCAACAACAGATGCTTTAAGTGTGTTTTCTGCTTTGTTCTGTGGGTTGTGATGGCAGACAAGACACAGGACACGGTGCGTTTTATTGGCAGGCTGAACTGTGACACTGATGGTACACGGCAGTGCAGATGTCGACTTAATTAAAGCTTGTCATCACAGGAGTGGTAGACAGAGAATAGAAGATGAGGCTCACCTGCCACAATACCGGCAATGAACACACTCATGTTGGCAGACAGAGAGCCAGCCCAGAATAAGCCGATGGTGCGGTACGCTTTCCTGGGACAGAATACAAAAAACAAGCGTTACTATGCCAGTGCACAGACTACAGGTAATATCGAAGCTAATAGGATGAACTACATGGTATTGCTGTGTTCATGTACCCCATGTGCTATCCCTGAATCCCTTCACATCCATCATAAATGCTTTGTTTAATACAAAGCTGAGCACAGTTTGCCCCTGTGGTGAAAAGGTTGGCATTTGTTATATTCCACATTAATGTTTTCAGAATTGTGATTCACAGGGTTGAAGTTGCTTCATATTTTTCATTTCTTTCAGAAAAGCTAAAATATTGGAAAAATAATGGATCTGTTGTGGGTCTATTAGATACTGTTGAAAGTTTTATCTTCGTACTGGTATGTATATCTGTTACATCTAGTCATTATTCATTGTTATCTGTAGTCAGTGTACCATAGAGTACGATGGCTTGAACTGACATGATCTGCACCCACCTGTCTGTAATCCTGCTGATCATCACCAGGTACATGATAAAGTGTGCTATTCCATCCCAGTAGCACATCATGATGGCATATGCGGTTCCCAGATAGGGCTCCCCCTGAAACACATGAGCACATACTACAAATAATAGTGTTAATGGCAGACATTTGGTTAACGTTGCTTTACTTTGTTACGGGTGAAAGGATTTGGTTTAAAACCATCTCTGCTGTTGTTTCGTTAATGTTTCTGGGGTGTTAAAGTCAAATCACATAGATATTACCACAGTTTCAAGACGTGACATCAGGTACTTACTGTCTTCTGGTAGAATTCCATAACGCCAGAAATAATGCCGTCATATTCCAGGGCGCTCGTCAGGTCGATGACACAAGTAAAGGAAAATTCAGCAAAAACTGCAAAAGGAAGAAACCATTCAGGGACATAAAATAGAATATGTCTTGGCATGGGTATCAAAAATTATTCATATTAAAAAGTGTGTGTTGTCAAAGTTAAGCGAGCTTGACATGTGAAACAGCTTTTTTTCATTACTTTGAAAAATGTCATCCAATCCAGTAACTATATTTTGTCTACCCATCTTTTAACTTCCTCTCTTAAATTTTCAGCTTGCCTTCAATCTTTCAACCTGTTTTTCTTCATTTTGAACAACTCCTCCAACCTGAATGAACAAGTAATTTGTCTTGACAAGAAAATTAAGCATATAGCAGTGAGGTGGCCTGAAGACATGTTGATATTGAGTTCATGGTTAATCGCCTCCTTCTATCCTCAGGTGAAAAACCCAGCAGAGCTGAAAGGTCTTATCCACAAGACAGAATTTTAAGTGTATAGCTACATAAACCTGAGTGGCATGGGAACATTACTGACACTAGGAACAGAGTAGTTAAACTCTTTTACCAAACATTTTACTTTGCCTTTCACTCTCTGTGGCAATAAATGAACAGAAACACCGTCCTATAAACACTGACCCCAGATGCATTGTAACATTTGTACGCAGGGATAAGGGAAGCGTTGTTCATTGACATTCAGTTTAAACAGGATTTGAACAGACACAGGCCATTACAACATTGCAGAATGCCATTATAAAGAAAAACTGTGTGTTGTGACATGGGCTTCTCTGTAGAAACCACAGCTTTAAACCATTGGATCTCAACCCACCCTTCCTGTTGTCCTTTAAACACAGCACACAAACACACACACACTTTGTCTCTCCTGTGTAATCGTCAGGATGTCAGGGGTATCTCTGACATCTAACAGGTGAAACAGGGAGAGGAGATTATGGCTCTCTATCACTGAGGGTAGCTCGCTGCAGCTTTGCATTCATGGTTATGGCTGTCCTGCACATCACTAGAGTCGCCTTGAGCACTGAGTACCAATATATCACCTCACTTCTGTCCCACTAGCATAGCCCCTGGCGTCAGCTGCAGGGATGTGTATGAAGGGAAACCCTTGGCTAGAAAAGGAGAACACAGTTTGACTGATAGTTGAGAACGAAGCAAAGCGCAAATAGAACAAAACGAATATCAACCCGCTTATAGTTTTCTGGGTTAGCCAGTAATAGAGTTTTGTTTAGTATTAATCATGAACAGCAACTGTGGAGTCCAGTCTTGTATAGGCATTTTCAAATAGTTATGCCTTTTGATTCAAGGTCAAGGAAGGACTCAAAAGGGTTAAGTAGGCACAAGCAGTGTGAAGGTCATCAGCATGCTGAGGTTCAGTCATGCCTCAGAAAAGACTAATTAAGCTTCATGAGCCTGATCAGTCTAAGCAGCTTTTGACGTAGTGGGTGAAATCACTTTGAATACAATTCGTGTTTTCACTTTAAACCAGTATGAGTGGAAGTTCTGAAAATCCTTTTGTGGGCATTGGGATCAGCTTCAGCACAATGCATAGTACTTATTGACCTCTGTATGGTCACTGTATAAATCCATTATTTTGAAATGCATTGCAAGTAAGTTGGGAAATGCGCATAGTTGCATTAATTACCAAAGAATAAGGCGTCTTTAGGTGGGTTGCTACGAGTGATGAGGAAGTAGAAGAGAAACACAATCAGTAACACAGCAACACCGATCTCCAGGATCACAAAGGGCCTGTTGAAAGTAAAGAAATGCAACGGTTATCTAAGAAAAAATCACAACACATTGACCATGCTTTAACACATTGCAATTGCTATGATGTTAGACAAAAAAGCTCCTTCTGGTTTTCTGCTTCATTGTCTTCCCTAATTATTTTTTTTTCTGCAGTGTTAAATTAGTAAACGATGATAAATGGGCAGTCAGAACGAATGGTTCACACGCAGCAACACTCAAACTTCATGCACAGAAGTTTGAGGGAAAACCTCACACTTCTACCACAAAACAAAGTCCTTTTGTGGTAGTCCGTGTGCCTGGACAGTGCTGGCGAAGTAGTACGTCACGTTGAATCTGCCCTCCTGTTTGCCTGCCTTCTCAGGCAACTTTGATAAGCAGGAGTAGGTTCATCTGTTTACCCAAGGCTTTGAGAAATCTATTGATGAGCTTAAAGCCAAGATGAGAAAATGCTGATTCAGTGTTCCTGCTATTGATCTGATTAAACTCCTACTCACACCATTTCTTTCTTCTTTTTTTTCTTTTTGCTGTATAACATGCACCAAAATGGTTGTTTTGGAACAAATCATATTTTAACCTTCTAAAATTAGCTTGTTGGTCCAATTTAAGTATCCAGTTCTTTCAAAGACAAAATTAGACAAATGTATGAGTGCAATTTTTTTTTTTACTTTAAGTATTGATTGCAACAATTTTCTATTGTTTAACTACAGATCTGCAATACTTCCCACTCATACTATTGTGGTGATGCACCCATCAATGGCTTAAAAGCACAGCTCCACCAAGGTTTAATTAATGTTAGGCAGAGGTGTGGGAAGCTGCAAGCTAGGGCCATGCTCGTTCAGCCCTGCCATGCGTGTTTACTGGTCAAAGGTACCGCTGCTTTCCACTGGAAGAGATTAATGTGCTCAAGGTATCTCCCAGTAAACAACATTACATTCTCAGAAAACTCACAACGTGCACTCACAGAAGGAAAACAAATGCTGCGAGTGCAAAGGGACACTCCCTTGTTGCCTCTACAATTCAACACTACAGGAAGATTTATGCACACAATACTGTTTGTTTGCAGAGTGGAAGCTCACAAGGCATATTGGATGTCAAGAGCCATTTATCAAACTCTTCTGTGCAGTCTGTATTGATTGTCAGTGTCCACGCATAAAAAAAAGATCTAGCAGATATTCATACACTAGGAGCATAAAATCTGATGGAAATGAGAAATATTTTGTCTTCCCAACAAAAAGTGTTATGGCAGAGTGGAACATATTTCACAGATGACTTTGTTCAGCCTATAACATTATAGTGTTCAGTCATCGGCTAAGAAAATACTATAAAGGCAGTTACCACGTAAACATGCAAAATAGATAAGATTTGACTAAGCATTTCATACCTTATACCATAGAAGATTCATTATTTTTGAACTGAGTTATTTTGCTCCCTATTCATTCCTCTACCCTCCGATAGGAGACAGGTTTCATCATTTAAAAGTTTTTTTTGCAATTGGTAAATACTCTGAAAATTTAGAGTGCTCAACATGGCCAAGAGTCAAAGTCTGAGCAGTGTAGCTTCAGTTTTAAGCTTGGAGTGTCCTCTAGTGGTGGTAAAGTACACTATGTCATCCCATGATACTCAACGAATCACCTTTAGTATTACACATATATACTTTTTTAATAATGCAACCATTGTTCATTAATAAATAATATTACATATTACATAATATTACACATAGTAGTTATATGCGCTGTAGTTGTATAGTACTGGTGAATAGCAATCACAATAATTTACAACTTTTTGCCAAAACAAACATTTAAACGACTTGTCTTCATGTAAAAACCAAACACTAACAAATTTATAATGACTTACTCTTGAAGCTCAGGGATGGTGTTCATGGCATAAAGAATGCCCAGGGCAGAAAACGAAAATAAAAACACAAAAGTCTCCATCTCTTTAAAAGCTCCTCTGCCCCACTCCTTGCAGCAATGCTGAAAATGCAACACAGCTATAAGTTTCAGGAACAGGAAAACTGAAAATGAAGGATTACGTTGATATTAAAATTATGCAAATGTGTCGATATATTCATGAAAACTGAGAGAACTGAATTGAATTTTTAAGAAAAAGTACATGAATATCATGAAATAAAATCCAAATGTAGACTATGGTTTTTAATAAGATGGAGAAGAAGCTGAGCAGGCTCTTACCGTCTGGCTACCCTTTCGTTGGATTAATCAAATTACAGCTGGCCTGGGGCGGACATGGCCTTTACTGGGAAAATAATGAAGCGAAGACAAAGAAGCTTTTGGGTGAAAGTTGTGCAATTTGGTTTTGTCAGAGATTTACGTAAGTCGCATTAGAGAATAGGCCTAAATTCCTTTTTACACAGCAACACAAACTTTGTGATTAGCCTGACTCCTGTTCTATGGTGCAGTCCATGCTATTCTTTATGTGTAAGCCACTGTATGTAATGCTCACAAAAAAAAGTTTCCAAAATGTAACATATCACATATGCTTTTGCTACCACCTGACTCACTGTTATCAATGTGGAGCCAAATAGCCGAACAATAATTTTGTATACTGCATTGCATACATTGTGGTGTAGCGTATGAGCTTTACGCTTGTTTAACATCTTGAGCACTGAAGATGCCAACACCCTGAGCTATTTTTATTGTGCCTTTCATTTCTCTCTCCAACTAATTCTTTCTTTTGGCAAAATTTTGCAATACTTATTGTCCTAAAATCAAAATTTTCCTCCTATAAAAAGACAAATTTTCATTTATTTGTCCAAAAAGTTCACCAGATGAAGGTGGATTTTCCTGCAATGGAATACGAAAATAATTCACTTTCTCAAAAATAACTGTAAGCGACTAACTGTAGAATTCTTTCATTTCTCTCAGGTAGAGTTATTTAGACCATTTGCCTGATCCTGTTCAAAAGGCTGTTGATCAAATGAGAGCTCAGATTAAAAACTAACTGTTTACATTGTACTTCCAGTAGGCAGCGCCAAACTCAAACTAAAAAGAGCTGAGGCCTTTGAAAAAATTATTAATGTAAAAATATAAATACAACATAAGATGTCTCAAGTAAAATGTTTTTAAAACGATCAAGACTGTATCAGACCACTGTCTTAGAAATTGATATTACACAAGTACCTGCTGATATGTTGATCAAACAACTGTGATATGGTCGAACCGCTGAGAATGAAGGTCAGCGTTCATCTCATATGAACTGACATTCTCAGTGATTAGCAAAGATGTTCTGCAAAGGTGCAGCCGAAATGTGCCATGATGTATTTATGCTGCTGTTATACACTGTATCTTCAACACCACCTTCCTTAAATAAGACAATAGAACAATCCGAGACAAGACAAACCACAACCCTGCCAGTATCTCTCCTGAATACTACCTTAAGATTCAATGCAAGTACACACATACCCCACTCACACCCCGCCCTTTGTTTGCCACCACCCTCCTTTGTTGGGAAAAGGGGGGACTGGTATACCAGGAAAGCAGTGGCTTTGCTGGAAACAACTGGAGTTCTTCCAGCATGGTCGTTCAATAACGTACATTGGACAGATGGATGAGTGACCTACAGGATCAAGATGCACATGTATTCCATTTTCCATCTAAAATTAAGTACGCTTTTATACAGCAACTGTCTGCAGGGAAATAGTTGAATCTTACCAAAATGAAATGCATGAAACAACAATAAATCTCACTTCCAAAGTTGGGAATTATTTATTAAATTCTCTATATTTAATAACTCTCTTTAAAAGTTAATGCTATTAATTCAATGATTCCACTAAGTTTTATTATCATTACCATAGTGTGTCCTGGGCATGAAGGAAAATGAAATGCCATTTTCACTCACAGAGTGAAAGATACACACGTGTATCAACAACACCTAAAAACAATGAAAAAATGTTCAGTATCAGACTTTATTATGCAGTGGCATTATCTTTCTTTCAAATGTGATTTTATGCTACTGCATAATTTTGTTTACATCCAGTGAGCACATTTCACCTTCAGTCACTGACTCGATTATTATTAGAAGTAGGACTGATTGTACTGTCTTAACAGCAGCAGTAGTTTAGTAAGAATTGTGAGCTAAATTTAGGCCCATGGTCTCTTAAAGTGAAAGAAAAAACAACTACAAGCCCCGGTGGTACTGTGAAGTAATTAATGAAAAGTTATTAATAATTCTTTAATATTCTTTACATTATTTATGTTGTGAAATTTTCTGAAATTTCAAATTTTCCAAAAGTTGAAAAGGAAAGTTATGGGTATTTTGAAGATTTCATCCTTTCATCGTTGGAACCACGTTTTCTAAGCAAACTGATTATTAAATTATTTTTTATTCAGAGAATTAATTTAATTCTGAGAAATGATCCTATTCAACGTGCAAAATCTTAACCTTCTTCACCAAAATGCCTTTTACATGGCATTATGAAATATATATGATAAAGCCTAAACCAAACTACACAAAAGTTTGCCTACAATCCTCACAGTCTGAGGAATTTCAGTATGACCGTGTTTATTGAATGAATAAGTGACTTTATGAGCGTTACATCTGATTCTGCTCGTTCTGAATCGATTCGTTTTCTAGCTATTGTTCTCCTTTAGTCTGCTGTCAGATAAGCGAACAGATATAAAGAGTTCGTGTCGGTGTCCGTGATGGTCGTGCATTTATTCTGACCCGAACAGAGGCTCAGGTGAACCAAACACGGACGATGAACTATTTATGGCCTTTCTGTTTTCTGCGGCCGATCAACAAGCGGCGGTGCGCGTGACGACAGCGGCGGAAACATTTTTTCGCTATTCAAAATGGCACCGTCTCAATCAGGAAGTGGGGAAAACAACTAAGAAGAATAAGTTGGATAAAATTCCTCGTCTCGGTTTCTTTGACGCGAGTCTTCGTACAAAACTAGCCCGTGGGCCCGTGCTTTGGATTGCGAACAAGTAACACGTAAACGGTAAGTGTAATTCGAGGATAATGTGAAAAGGCTACCGACACATCGGCAGTTGCCTAAAACAAATGCGTTCTGGGCAGCCTCTCCTAGGCGCGCACGTTTTTGACGACGGGCTACGCCGCTTCTCCGGCGGCTGCCCTGAGTTATCACAGGGAGAAGTTATCGGTGAACGGAGACCGAAGGAAATCAGAGGAGCTGTAGCAAATAAAAAGAGACAGTAACATCGGCATTGCTGCCTTATCTCCAAGAAAGGCCAACAGCTAACTACGCTAGCTAGTTACTTAGTAATAAGCCATTGCTTTGATGTTAGCTAAGCAGTCAGTTATGTGGGTCACCATAAATACCGTGCCAGCGTTTCTTTAAAGAAGAAACCTATTGGGTGTTTCGTCCACTGTGAAAACTGGAGTTCATCTCAGAGTCAAAAGTCTTATCTGGGACATCTTTACCAAACCACACAGTCATATTATGCCGCTAACCTTCGCAGACTAGATACAAAACGAGCATACCCAGCTGGAAAACGCAGCGATCTATGCTAACCCAGCTAGCACAATTAGCTACCAGAGGTACGTTTGGTATTAGCGAACTAATTTGGGATCTTGCCACATTTCGCCGGCCCTCATCGTTGCCCTTTAGAATAAAAATGGACAAATTGGTGTTTATGTGTAGCCAGCGATAGCTTGCTGGCTCATGCTCGATAGATGTTGTCGTCTGTAGCCCGACTAGCTAACATTAGTGGCAATTACACTGTAACGTAGCTCTTACGCTGCTTTTCCTTTGTGCTGCGCCAACACCAATGTTTCGTTGGAGCTTTTTCTCAGAGAGAGACACATTTGGGCTCACTAAAGTGTGAAAACTTTAAAATAACCCACGGCGACATATTTAACACAGATGTACAACATTTGCACTGTCCGGGAAATATCAGCTGAGGCCGGTCGAATAGCTGGAAATGGACTGTGGTGTTAGGACCTCAGGGCTCATGGTGTTCGTTGAAAATTACTTCAACTCCGGCGGATCTCTTCGGGGGACAGTGATAATGGGACAGGCGGGGATCTAAAGCCAATGCTGTCCTTATAAATAAACTTATCCTGGCAGTCGCGGGTGCAGTGTTGACTGAGTGCATCGTGTTTAGTGCAGGAATGTATCCCCACATATTTTCCTCGAATTTAACAGAGATTGGGCTTCCCTTCATCAGTGCTGGGTAAGAAGAGATTTCTTGTGGAGAAAGAAGTGGCTGCATTTCTTCAAGTCCACAACCGTCCTGTGCACCACTTATACAGTTACACATGCCACCTATCTTCTTGAATTTCCTTGCCTCTATATTTTATTATCAAATAAATACTCTTAAACTTTTGGCTTGATTTAAAACAGGCACAAAGTGTAACCTACTTTGATATTTGATAGTTATCCAGCAGATTGAGTGACATGCTGAAGTGTATACAGCTCTTACTGTCCCCTCCAGATCTTTTTCATTCCTACCAATTTTCACTCTAAATTCCTGTGTGTCTGTGGCCTGCAGCTAAGGCTAGTCAACCTCTATGCAAGCCTTGATATAGTAGGTTGCAGTGGTGGCTCACCATTTTGTAATTACATAATCTCCCCTTATTTCCCCTGTCAGAAGGCTATTTGGTGACTGGGAGATAACTGGAAAGCCGGAATCCTGCCACAGTTTTAGTCAAGTGCCCCCAGTGATGTGGTCAATGGCCTTGGTGTCACTCGCTGTCAAATTCCTCTTCCAGCCAATATAGATTTTAATTGCAGTTGAGTTTTGTTTGAATTGGTTTGTCAACCCAAAGTCGGAAACACGACTCACGTTTTTCATCGTTTCACCAGCACGCAGCATACAACGCTAAACCTTTATTGTTTTTTGATGCCTCTTTTCAGAGGGAGAGAGAGCCCGACGGGTAGGAAAATTGTTCTATCATCTATCTGTTTGTTTTGAACTAGTATGGTCAAGTATATTTAATATTTTAGGAATAGGTGTGACTGCCTGTACAGGGATTTAAGAGCGATAATTGTCTAATCTCTGAATAGTGGTGGTCTGTGAGAATTCAGTTGTATGTTTGTGCTGCACAGTTTCCACTTTTCTAATTCATTACTGTGGCAAACAATTGATGGCTGCATGCCCTGCATGGGCTCTGAAGGTCACAACAGACCTTATCTGTTGATACTGTGTTCAGAACCTGGAGGAACTGTGGATGATACACAAGGCAGGAAAGGAAAGTCAGTCAGTTAGATAACTTTGTTCAGACACATCCTCAAAGTTTTTGTGCTATAAGGATAATGGTTAGGATTTGTATAATGCATTAAGATAATATTGGAATTGTCAGAAAATAGAACACTCTTTTTTGGGGGCGGATATTGGTTTTTAAGACACTCCCTCTCTGAGTGAGCCTTAACAGCTGTGATCCATGGCTCACTGTTGTGCCCCCTGCACTCTGTTCTCCCTTTCCCCTCATCTTTGCTACCCCCTTTACCCCCCCCCCTCCCTCCCTCCCCAATTGATGCCAGTGATAAATCTCATTTATGGCCTGTGGGCTGATTAGAGTGAGAGTGGAGGAGGGGAATCAGGCCTAGGTAATATGTTTGATTCAGTTCCTGCTTTCCCAGAAACTGGCCTTCATTTGATGGTAGTTCATGTTTTAAACATAACATGGATATTTAATCAGAGGAGAGAGAAATAAAAAGTGAAAGGTTTTGCTAATAAGTGGCTATAGTGTTCACATCTGCGCTGTGATAAGACAGAAACCAGTCCTATATGTGTACCTCATGTCCAAGCTAGTAGCCAGACCTGAAGGCAATGCAGATCTCTCTCAAGCCACATAAGAGCTCTGTAAGAGATGATTGAAATGCAGGAGAGCATGCTACTCTCTGGCATTCCACACCACTTTGCCTTATGGATTTCTGTGAAAATAGTGTCAACATCCTTCTGAGAAAGGGAAATGCAGGAAGGGACTCAACCAGGAAAGAAATATGAGATTAATATTAGTGTCTACATTAATGCAAGACTGAATTCTGTGTGTCATTATTCAGTTGTCATCTTGGATTTTTAACCAAGCTCCATGTGATGAACAGGAAAGGGGAAAGAAACTGATATTTGAAGGGCTATCATACAGCATGTGTTGTAAAATATGTTGAGCTATATGTAGTAAAGCAGTTATAGTCTATATTTCATATTATTTAAACAAATGTGAAACAACACACGTTGGACCCTCATTTCAAGGTGGGTTGTTAATGTAGGCTACTAGGGATGAGTCTAGTGTCAATGTTAAATTCATACAGACAGAGGTTATGTTTTGACTGGAATTTAGCAAGTTTACACTGTTTCTTGTATGTCATCATTTCAGAGTGCATTCTCATGTTTCACGCAATGGAAACCTTACTGCAGAACCTTTTTATAAGAAGATGAACATGGCTATCCTTCTAAAATCTGTGCCATCTTTGTAAGCCCCCTGCATGACCACACATATTACAACAGGTTATCATTATCAGCTGTTACAAAGAAGGGTGGAGGCAGTCACAGTAAGACACCAGGGATAGCCAACCATAGCCATACTGTCACTGACCACTGTAATCGCTGCTTGGTGTGATGGCAAAGGCTCATTAGCACATTCTTATGCATTGTTTTAAGCCAGATTCCTTATAATGCCGCATCTTTTGATTTGGAAGTCATTAAATTGTAGGTAGTTGAACTGTCTTTTTGTGTCTATTTGACTTAAAGGAAGTGTAGACATGTGCATATTTGCATTTCTACATTGTCTAAATTTACCTTTAGCAGGCATGCTACAGGATATCTGATTATTTTTTTTAGTACATTTGGCAGCCAGTTTATTTAAATAGGTTTAATTAATTTCACAGGACATGGCCTGACATAATTTTGGTGTTTTTGCACCAGTTTGCTTTCCCTTGTCTTCAACCTATCTGTCACAGTTGTGGGGACAGTGTAGGATGTGGAATTTTTTCAAAAGATTAAATAGATTTGAGCCTGAAGATGATGGATTCTGGCAGGTATTATCACACTTTTAAAATGGTGGTATTATACTGCAATACACTAGTATCATTTGTTTGCATAGGCAGACTGTCAGATAATATAAATCAAAAGTCTAATCAAATCGATGGAGAGAGGATGAGAGCAAGAGGAGAGAGAATACATTAAAAGATGCTGGCAAAAACATACTGGAGTAAAGATGGTTCACGTCTGGTACGACTTAATGTGCATTAATAAATATTGGCAGTAAGTAAAAATTGCCAAATAAGTGATAATGGAAATTATTAATAATGTACTTTAATGATAACTAATTGTAAGGATTTAGCAGCAGGGGTAGAAAATAATATATCAGAGATTTTAAGTAAAGTCAAATGAAGTACTTTTAATTCAGTTCTCTCGCCAGTTTTAAAAGAATGATGTACAATGAGTTAGAAACATTACAATTGAGTTTGTCAGTGCTCCCTGGTGGACGTTTTTCCTGTAACTTTTTGTTACCTATCAGAGGACATATCTGTACCTTTGCAAGGAGCTAATATTATGCAGTGTAAGCACACATAATGTACATAAAGAGATTTCCAGTCCTGTGGAAAATAAGGCTCAGCTGCACAGGAACTCTAAATTAGAGAGTCAACGGGTCACATACAGCACACATTAAGAAGGTGGATTTTGCACACACCAGCTCCAACTAGGTCTACACAGTAGAAAAGAAATGTTCTGCTATAATTTCAGAACAATGTCAGAACAGTGTCTGCACTGAGGGACAAGACCAAAGTGCACATTCTCAAATTTTGTGGGGTTTCATCCAGTGGGCACTTTTTCTGTTTCATTCCGAAAAAGATATACTTATTACAGTAATTAAAGTTTCCAACATTTTTTTTGGTCATCCACTTTTACCTAATTTTCGAGAATGGACTGTGCCTGTCTTAATTTTCGAAATGGTACGTAACTGTAGTAGTATTAGTAGTATTTTCAGAGTATGATAGCAACTGGAGACAATCCCATTAGTCAGCCTAGCTGAAGCCCCCAGATGAACTGAATTGACCTTAGCAAACAGAAGTGGCACAGACAGACACAGACAGGCTCGCTGATGCTCTGCATGTGGTGCAATATTCTCACGCCTGTCAGAATAGTTAGGTCAGTCTGAGTGGAACACAGTACTGTCTTGATATGGACAATGTTAAGGAAGAGATCAGAAAAACAAACTGCTTTTAACTGGCAATTTGCCCTACCGTATTTTACGGCCCTGTGTTTTGTTTTTCCCAAAACTGGGGAATATTTGACAATGCAAGTATTAATTTGGAGAAGGCTTGTATTTGACACGTTTGCTCCAAACCCATTGCAGGACAAGTGGGTGCACAGGATGCTTTCTGAATGGGTTAGGGCAATTTTCGATCATAGTTGAACAATTGGGGTTGCAATTGATATTTGTAAAGTGACCTTTGTCAGGAATACTCTTGCAGCACACATTTAAAATCTGTCTTGTTTATGGCAGTTAAGTTCAGGAGCTCAGATTAACCTTCCCTGCAATGTGCATCTGAGCCTTTGGCATTAACAAAGCCTCCCAGAGTAACTGCGACTGCAAGGGGTGTGTAAGGGGTGAAGATTCAGAGTCAGGGAACCAGCTGCCACCAATCAGTGGCAGGGTCCAACTCAGGGTCAGACTGGGTGAGAGGCAACAGCCTACACCACCAGCCCGCTATGACAGGAGGGCAGGAAGAAGGAAGAATGAGCATAAGAAAAATGGGGACATGGTGACATATACTGGCACATCGCTAGAGTGGGATTGTGATGGAAATAGAAAAACACCAGGCCATTACTGGGGGAAAACAAAGAGGGATAGTGATGGATACAGGAAAGTGGCTGCTTTCATGGAGACAATATATTGTAATAGAGAAGGTGAGAGTATTGTTGGATGTTGGATGACAGAAACGTAAAGTATAATGGTCCATAGAGAATCAAAAGGGCAAGTAAGGGTAGACTGAAGAGATTGTTTCTGATGTTTTCATGTAAAACAAAATGGCACTGCATTTATATAGAGGACAGTGTACCCTCTCTGCTGTGTGAAAACGGCCTCACGCTGGGCGTCCGGGGTGTAAGTGGGTGTACTGCATGTGTTGTAAACAAAAGACTACCAACTTTTCTTTGGTGACACAGGTTTGGTTCCAGCTTGTGTCACTTGATGCAGATCATTCCCCACTTTCTCTTTTTCTCGTCCATTTCCTGTTGCTCTTCAAGGTTTCATATCAAATAATCCGATTTGAGTCATCACATATATGTAGCGGTTTTTCATTAATGCATTGTTTCGTCCCTAATAATCATCATTGCCTACTAACAAGAAATTTCATTATATATTCATAAAGACATATAAATATATATCCTTCATTTATTGCTTGTTTTGCAGCATAAGAACAACGCAAGAATATAGTCTACAAAAACCCCCCAAAAAAACAAAAAAAAAAAAACAACAACAACAAAGCATTTACTTAAATATCACTACATCAAGTCTTGTGTCCTCTGAGTACTTTGGTCGTCAAGGCAAAACAAGCTGTTCACCTAACGAGCTGAACTGCACAATAAATGGAGCTGTTTGCAGTTAGTATGTAGCATCGTCCTTCTGTTCTTAGGAAATTAGATGACAGGAAAACGGGACAAAGAGGCAGCTAAGTGGATTGTTCTCGCTTTGATCTAGTCAGCCTTTGATCTGTTTCTGGTGCATGCTGTTGGTGGTAGTAGAAGTAGAGGGGTCTGCTGTCTAAATGAGCATTGTCAAGCCACTGGAAACTATTGTTTCCTACTCGTCTGCTCTTTGGACCACTCTTGTCGTTGTCAAACTCATCTCAGTTCTCACCTTTCTTTCCTTTTTGCCCCTTGGCCTTTTTCTCCCTCTGCCCAGTTCTGTATTTACCACAACAAAGGCATCCTCCGAGCCACCAGAGCTCAATTATGCTCCCACTTAATGGATAAATCGCTTTAATGTGCCATTCAGCTGGTGTTTGCGGGCACCATGATATTCACCATCATGCCAAAATTATGCTGAATAGCCACTTGCAGTAGATTGATGAGAATCTAATTAAGATGGATTGTTATCCCTGTGTAAGTTGCTAAATCTTTGAACCCTTTCAGTTGGGCCAAATCATTTCAATGACTGCCCATTTAGTCAATGCGATCCTGTGTGCTGTCCCAGTCGAGACAGGCTCTTTGATAAATATTTGAGTGGGTAAAATGCAATAACAACAGGCTCTTAAAACCCAATTTGTTTCCATTTCCCAGTTTTTGATAAGACAAACGGTTCAGTTACACAGTCATTTGATCGTTATTCTCTGTTCAGCGTCCTGCCTGGCTGTTAGGCTCTTCACAGCTCCCTTATAGAAACGTCTATAATACTGAAGTGAAATTCTGTTTGAGAGGAAGACAACAAAGACAGATAGCTAACTCAGGTCTGTGTGTTTGAGTTATGTGTGTGTGTGTGTTTGGACATGCGCGCACACAGGCAATTAAACGCCTTTTGTGTAAAAGGCACTGATTAATAATGTAGACTGTTTTGAATAACAGAGCCTTGTGTTTCCCAGGAATTAACTTGTTCCTTTTATGAATATTTAATATCTGTAACTAATGAAATCCTGCCAAGTAACAGCCCCCTTGCTGCCCTGGTGTAAAGCAGTTGGCCTGGATTATTTCGGACCTGATTAATGGTGATGCTGATCGAGTCAGATTGGTGATGAGTGAGCGTTGTTCTTTGGATTGAATGATCTCCATCAGCCATCTCACACTACCACACATACTGGCAGTTGTGTGTGTGTGTGTGTGTGTGTGTGTGTGTGTGTACTGTTTCAGCACATGCATGTATAGTGAAAAGGCAGTTGTGTTGCTTTTGTTGTTTGATTACACTGCCACCCACAAAGAAATGCCAAACAACCAGAGGGAGACTTGATGACCTTCAAGAAATGCAAAACAACTAGAAAGTCACTGCTGAAATGCATGTGGGTGATGTTACCACATATGTAAGACAAAAATGAGCATCAAATCAGTTTCTGTCTGCATCATGGGACAAATTAAAAGAAAAGTATTCACCTCAAATGTACGGCTATCGGACAGACCTGAAGTCTCTCATTTCCTACAAAGTCATATTGTCACTCGTGGTGAACTATTGGTGGTGATACAAAAGGGGGTGGAATAGACTTCTGCCAGAACATTGGCAAAATTTGGCTTTTTCTCCGTGTCGTACATTCCTCATAGCACTGTGCGACATGCACAACGAAATTTAAAAGGACACTCGTCTCTGGTGTTCATCCTTTACCTGAATGTCTGCCAGGTAAATTTATGGTTGTGAATTATTATATAATTTAATTATGTACATATAATAGAATAAGACTGCTGGCTGGGATTGGCTCCAGCACCCCCTGCGACCCTGACAGATAAGAGGCTGAAAATGAAATTAACATGAAAAAATAGAATAAGACCACTTTTCTAATAATGACGGCAGTTAGTTATTAGTTGTATGTCAGCACTCAGTGTGAGTCAGCTTTTGCAAATGAGATGGCACACGCACCAGGCAGGGTGGTGGTTCTCCTCGTGAGCTTTAATCATGACTTAACAGCTTAAGGAAGTCACACTTCCCTGCATGATTCCCATGTGCTCTGGCTTCCACTGATAGTCAGTAAAGGCCACCAGCGTACAACCAGCGAGTCCATTCTATCCCAGACTGCATTTTCCATCTCACCTACCTTGTACTTCCAAACACTTGATGGGTGCTGTAACTAACAACATAGTAAAGATTATATTATATTAGATTAGATTAGATTTCTTTTATTGTCCCACAATGGGGAAATTCACATTATTACAGCAGCAAGATTTTTAAATTAAGAGATAGAGAGAACAACAAACAAGCAAGCAAACAACAGAGACACACAATAGCAGGTAGTACTACCCATATCAGCAGTTGTAACTGGATAGTTAGAAAAATATTGCACATTGTGTATTGCACAGTATTGTTTGTTTCACAGTATTATTCTTAGTGTGTGTGTGTGGTCTACTGGGGGGGTCAGTCCTGGTCATTAAACAGTCTGACAGCAGCAGGAAGGAAAGACCTACGATATCTCTCCTTCACACACTTGGGGTGAAGGAGTCTGTGACTGAAGGACAGTGCACCGATGGTGTCCTGCATGGGGTTGGAGGCATTGTCCATCATTGATGATAGCATTGCTATCATCCTCCTCTCTCCCACCACCTGCACTGACTCAAGGGGGCAACCCAAGACAGAGACACATACTGTGAGACACACATTGTGTTTTTTGAAGTGACAGAGCTGTGCTGTCTGGTTGGCAGGCACAGTGATTCACCCAGCCAAGTGGAACTGAGGGCCTAGAATGTAGCCACACAGTTTCTAACTAACCAAATCTCCCCCAATCCAATCCTTCCAAAATTTAACACAGTCTGTGCATTTTGCCAGCGCAACACATGTTTAGATGTTTAAAGATTGTGCAACTACTGCTCATGAAATGGACTAGTCTCCATGCAGAGAGTTGCTGCATCAGGCCACCCACAGTGCAGACAGCACAAAAACCAGCAACAACTGTTTGCAATACTTAAAAGGTCAATAGCAGAGTTTCAGGGTTCGTGTTTTACCTAGTCTTTGTCAAAAAAGATGTAGATATTGTATTTAGTCTTGATATAGGCTATAAAGTCAGATAACAAAGAAAACATTTCGCCACTCAGATCTTCACGTGTTTAACAAGACAAGTGCCAAAAAATGTGCAAGTCAACAAAACAAAATCAAAGTCAAAGATCCACATTTTCCCCATAACTGAATGTATTCTTCCCTTTACAATGCCCTGACGCCACAGCATGTGTGAATCAGTAATTCTGCTGACAAATCAACAAACAAGCAGACATATGTGAAAACATAACCTCCTTGGCAGAGTTAATGACTAGGCAGGGTTATAAAAATGATGTGTTTGCTGCATTTTGTTGAATGGGCTCCCTTGTGCTGCAGCAGGCAAGTATTTTCTTTGTCCCCTTAACTGCAACCGTCCTCTCCCCGCTGATAGCTTTCCTTGCCACCTCCCTCCCTTTTCCTCTGTGCAGGTTTGGGGAAACACAGGGTTTTGCTGTTTTCTGGTAATGAGAGGCCTTACAGGAAGGGGCTAACTGGGGCCACTCTTACAATGATCAGTATCGATTATCTTCAGAGGCTTCCTGGACGGCTGCATGTTAGGGAAGAGGGGACAGCAAAAGACAGACATTTTTCGTTGCTAAGAAACGGTAACTGGTTGGGAGAATGAGTGAAGCTATACCATGGCATTGGAAAATAATTGATTGTTGTTAATACATTTTTTGCCAAAAATCAGTTATGGCTTTTCTAATATGAAAGGTTAAAATAATTATGGTCAACGGCATCAAAGAGCAAAGAGTGACAGCACATGTCTACCAAGGCTAAGCTCAAATCATTTAATCTGCTCAAAAATGCATACAACTACTACTCCTATAATAGTGAATAATTCTATTTTTATGATGTACTTTCTTAGATACCCTTTTCATGGTGTAAAAAAAAACAAAACGATGGGATAGACCATTCATTGTGCTTTTAGACTAATACAGAATAATCGTAAGATGTCATTGTTTGAGTATCTGTGTGTAAACTGTAGTTTCATAAGCATCACTGAAACCAGAGAATTCAATACAATTACAAAACTGCATGAAATTTAGAAAAAATACTTATTTCTATTTATTTAAATCATTTTCTGTAGTCGGCTGTGTAAACCTACCTTAACTTGGATGGAAGATGTGCATGTTAAGCCATTAAAATTTGCTACAACCACTCATTTAACCTGGGTTACCTGTGCCCCTTAATGGGGTAAAAGAATACTTTAAGAACACCATGGATAACTTTTGCCTCTTTAACTTTTGACCTAAATTGAAATTGAACTGCATTTGAGAACTGTTGATACAGCCAAGCCTGCGGTGCCCTGAGAGTGTTGCATTCAGCACAGTTCTGCAACACCAAAGAGGCCAGTCAAGGCTCTGAATACACATTCCCAGTCTAATATGAGTTGTCATGCTTTCAGCCGGACTTCAGTGGCTCAGAGCTAATTCATGTTCAAAAAATATCTAATACCCCCTTTGCTTAAGACCTCCTCCCTATGATGTCTGCCAGTTGGTTCCCCATATTTGATTCAGCCTTGTTCGGACAGTATCACACTGGCAGCTTGAGGGTAAAATGGCCTCCCTTTGTGTGTACAGGCTGGCTCTCTCTCTCTCTCTCTCACACTCTCTCTCTCACACACATATACCCAAATGCACACACAAAGGCGCTCTTATTTAGACCTTCATGAACTCTATTAGGATTTATTACCTCAGCTTTGTCCCCAGTGAACACGTCTGGCCCATGTTCCATATTGGGGGAAAACTGGAGGAGGGAATGAATGAAGGAAGGGAGAGGGTAACAGTTTCATTTGTGTGGGTTAAGGAAGTGTGACTGACACTGCACAGGTATGCATTGTGGAGTGTTGTAAGATTGAATTGTTTCATTTATAGAATATCTGTTTAGCTTTCAATCTTAAAACAACAGTATTCAGTTTAGTTTTTTTATGTTTTGTACATCTCTGCATGTACTGGGGTTGTGAGGTAAACCTAATTTCATACACATTATTCCAATTCATATTTTCATGTACATATATATTCATATACATATCAACATTCAATGGTGGGCAGCAAAAGAACAAGCTTCCAGTTTTTAACACAATTATTTGACCTTGAAACAATAGCAGATGATAGTCAGACAGTCAAAATGGGGAAATCTAAAGCAACATGGTACATCCTTGCCTTTATATATCAAATATTTTTCAAATGTATGTGTTTATATGAGGGAAAGATACATGAGTGGGGAACATGTTGGAAATGCAGGAAGTCTCATGTCTGTATCCAGACAATCTGGTTTAGCCAGTTAAACTTGTCAAAATATTGGACAGGCCCTGCTTGAGTTGTAACGTACACATACACAGTTGTTTGTGACAGAAAGGGCCTTGCGTGCTAACTAACTGGTTGTGCTTCTGGCTATACCTTATATGACATATGCTGCTGTAGGCCTCCTGCAGTGATTCTAATTGGTTTTCCAATCAATGTGGAGGCATCAGTGATGTAAGATGACAACCAGCTAATGAAGACTGTCAGTCAATGACAATATAAGAGTGCAAAGCCAGTTAGAATCAGTGCTGAAGTTGGGAGACAAATGATTGGACAAATTTGGTTCATAAGCTAATTATATTAGTAATACAGTAATAGCAGTAATTATTAATAGTAATTTGTAACTGTCCAACACTATTTAGATTTTTTTTTTGTTTATAATTTTCATGTCAAAATCATTTGGTCTTCCTGTGAAATGAATTTGCGTATTTATCTTTAAAGTCAATGGCACTTATTAGACTTTATGCTGTTACTGTTCTGTGTTTACAGTTAATTAAATTTATTAATGACGTGGATCACATAAAATTCTCATTTCCTTTTTAGAGCAGTGTGAAGGTTTTGAAACGACTTTATAATTATGCAGGTGGAACATTTTTCAGTTTTATTTGGTATGTAATCTAACAATAAAAAAATAAAAAATACATTAGCCACACCTTTGCTTTACATTTTGTGTCTTTCTGTAGTTTCCCTTGTTGCGTTTGTGTTAAATTATTAAGGTCAAGGATTTTCTAGACTTCCTGTGCATGTCTGGTATTTTTATGGGATATTAATCACTGTGTTTTCTGTTTTGTTTTTTGTTTTTTTTCCTCATGTCTCCCTTTCCTCTACACACCCTTCATTTCCACTGTCTTCATCAGGTCATGGAGAGCATCTGCCCTTGTTAGAAGTACAACCTAGGACACAGCCAGCACGTGGGTGGGGGTCAGACGGTGTGTAGCCTAAGTCAACTGGAGGTCATGTGTGAAGCTGTGTTCTGATGCCCACCCTCCCCTCAGCACTGGACATGGACGGGGAGAACTACCTGCATCCAGAGGGCCCTCAGCTGGACAGCAGCTTGTTCTCTGTGGCCGCCTCTAACATGGAGGTATATTGTTATATTTGTTTGCATCCATATGCATATTCACTCAGCCGACGTGTTCTTTTAAATTGCAAAAAAAAGATGGGTATTACATTTTTGATTTGGTTAATTCAGCATAGCTTTAAATAATCTTGCAACGTTTTGTTAAAAGTAATGATTGGACTAATTTTTCAAGGGATCATTTTAGTACTCAAAATTTTATTATCCAATAACTGTAGAGCAATCCAATTTTAGTGTTAGATCTAAAAGTATTAAATAGCAAAAGTAAACTAGATTATTCACACAGTTCTCCCCGTTTCAGCATATTCAAGAGGACAGGTGAATATGCATTGGCCATACTTAAACTTAAAAATGCAAGACCTTAATATTTACTACCAGTCATTGTGTAGGTGAGATTTTTGTGGTAGAACACTCATCTAAAAATATATGAAAGAGGAAGTGATCCTGCTTGTGGTATTATTCACCAGGCACAGATGCTAATGAAAATTTTTCCATTTTCAATGTTGAAGAGACCAAGTATTCACAAGTTCGTGTCACACAAATCACTTCTACTAGTATCAAAGCAATGTAAAGTTTGATGTGCCAAGAATTTTTAAGATATCTGCCATTGAAAATTCTGCCACCACATTATTTTTCAAGGAAATAATACTTTTGAAATAATTTTAAAATAATACTTTAATGGGTAGCATGGTGGCATAGAGGTAGGCTCTGTTGCCCCAAAAAGGTTGCAGGTTTGGTTCCTGGCCTGGGGCCTTTCTGTGCGGAGTTTGCATATTCTCTCCGTGCCTGCATGGGTTTCCTCCCACCGTCCAAAGACATGCATGTGTAGGTTAATTGGTGGCTCTATATTGTCCATAAGTCTGACTGCAAATGGAACCTGGAAAGGGATAAGCAGTTGAAGATGAATTAATAAATGAATAATACTTTAACAAAGTTTGAGGTCTGTTAACCCCTGCAGTAAATGGCTATTTACAGATATTCATGAGAATTTTGCATATCTAACCACATGTAGTTGAAACTATCTACCTCAAAGGATACGTGTTTTGTAATTTGCTCCCAGTTACCATTTAAGGGAATGCACCATAACACTGATACAAAATGAAGGCGGCTTACTGTCTAGCATCAGTAGCCTGTGGTATTCTGACCATATGGAGCATAGAATGCACTGGTGTGACTGTTATGGCCATGATACAAATTCCAAGGTAATTTTTGTTGTTGTTTTTCTCAATAGATGCAACACTGAGTGACAAACACTATGTCTGTGTTGTTCATCTTTAAAGACTACAAAGGAGCCCTGTTGCACTTCAGTATTATATTTTTATGGTTTTTGCAAAGTGTGACTGTCTTTCATTTCATGTGTTTTAGAGTTCAATATATGCGCCCCCTGTATCCTGGGGATCCTTTCCTCAGCAAGCTGGATACAACATACACTGCCCTATGCAATCTGGGAACCAGTAAGTGTATAAATCTATATTTTATCTTGTGTTGAATTGTCTCAATTTGTCTCCATGGGCCCCATTTGATATGAACCCATTATTGCATTCTTGACACCTGGAGTGACCAAACACAAATAGTTCATATGTGACATTCAAAACTAAACCATCTAAGCATATGATTGTGGATAGGGGAGGAGAGAAGAAAGTCAATTCAGCTCTTTTTTTTATTACCTCTGCTCATTGAGAGGTGTTTGTTTCTCTTACGACATCATGTGTATTTGTCAAAGGCTCAGCAACACCTTCTCTGCATTAGCCATGTGGAGTAAGCAGTTTGTCAACCATGCAGCAGCAGCAGCAGCAGCTGCAGCCCTTGTTGGTTTCTACACTACATCCGCTAAGCCACAGTGGCACTGCGGATTACTACAGCTCAATGCACAGCGTCATATCAGTGTAGTTGAATAAGAACATGTTCAACACATTTTCCTACTTGACTACAAAATAACAGTGCTTCAATGGTGGTCTGAATTTTGCTTTTGGAGATATTTGAGATTCTTGTCAGGAATGATAATGACATAACGCAAGTCTGAAGAAGAATATGTGAAGGTTGTGTAAGCGGCAGTGAGTCTGCTGTAGGATGGTGCACAAACTACATAATTGTGTGTTTTAGTAGAATCAAATCAAATCAAGTCAGATTTATTTGTATAACGCCAAATCATAACAAAGTTATAAAGAGACCTCGGGCAGATCCAGGCTCAGTGGGATCTGCCCGGTTGGGTGGTTGGTTTGAGAGAGAGAGAGAATCTTTTTTACACAATGGTGAAAGTCCCTGTGAATCACATATTACTCTTGTGCTACAGGTTTATTTTTTGTCATACTGTGTGTCATATGTCTCGTTTAATCCTTAAATGTGTCATACTTAACATAACTCACAAGCTGTTTCTTTTTGCAGTTGTATTTTGTATTGTTTTGAATTGATGACGTGATACCGCAGTCTGTGGTTTTCAAGTTAAATCAAAATAGAATTTTCTGACATCAAGCTGGTTGACTACTGTCTCCTTCTTCATCTTATGGTGTTACAATATGATCAAAATTCTGATGATATTGCTGATACATTAGCTAAAATACAATAGCTCTGACATAATGTCATACATTTCTTGTCCCAGAGTTACTAAGCAGACATGTTTTGAGTTCTTTAAACAAACCAGGGCTATGGTTATGAGGTCACTCTTTTAAATTTTTTTAACCGAGAAAACAGGACAAGTCTTAATGCGCTTGTTCTTATTATCTCTTTTTGTCATGAGTTGCCATCTCTACCAATTTCTTTGGGGCTTTTCTTCTCTTTTTTGCGAAGAGTCTCTTCTGAGAAGGTAGTACGTAGGGCTCACTAGAGATGCTGTTTTTAATGGCATGATTTTTAGTTTTTAAACACTAAGCTGGGGCTTTAAATTGGGTCACTTGATATTGATGCCAGTTTGTGGTTTCATTTTGTTTTAAACGGAGATTCTGTACTTGTGAAAGAAAAGATTGAGAAATCCCCTGTCAAGTGTGCAGATGACTGTCTAAACCCTTCAATAGGGAATCACTAAAATAGCTTAATAACAGACAACAGCAAATTCCTAAATAATAGTAACGTGTCTGACCAAAGGGCTGTACTTTGGTTTTGGTACAAGCTGAATACAGAAGCTCCAAACCAGCAAATTGGCATTTTCTTGGGATGTAGAAGACATTATTTCCTCTCCTGTGCGCATTCATCCTGGTGACTCGCCATGCACCTCACTGAGAGGGGAGACACAGCAGAGACTGTCTCATTGCCAATCAAGCAGTACACTGCAATCTTGGTGCCAAGGATAACCCTGAGTCATGCAAGCCGGTGCCTGCCTGCTGCACCTGCGTTTGCACCTGTGTAATATTTTTTCAGGAAACACAATTAAGAGTAAGACAGAGAACCACTATCACTCGTATCATTCATGCCAGCCAGTGTTGGTAAGTGTTGTGCATTTTAATGCTACAACGGGCTGATCTTGCACAGCCCTTTGGTCTGTTGTGGTAGTTTTTAAATGTGCTTTATAAATAAATTTGACTTTGACTATCACGTCCTTTAGTCTTCCTTCAAAGTAAACTCTCTCAAACTGTGCTTTATCGGGAAAGCGATTTGTCTAAACTGAATCAAAAAAGGTCTATAGCCCTACACATCACTTCATCTGTCGCAGCTTCCCCAGTCACGCTCTGCCACTCCCATTCTGCAGCCATGGTCACCTCATGCTGGTTTTCATCTTCAGACCTGACGTCTGGAATTTACATATTTAAATCCAGCTTGCTTGAGTCCAAACAGAGGACTATGTCACCATCTACCCCTAACAGATCTCACTGTACAAAACATTTAATGCAGTTTAATGCAGTTCAAACCTTTACAATCATCATTATGATAATCTCTAATGGACAACTAAATATACAGAGTTTTCATGTTATGTTTTTGTTTTTATGTTTTTATCACAAAGTGTAAAAGAGCAATCACTGCCGTCATCTCTTCAACAAACAGCAGTAGTAGTTTGTGGTAATGTTAATTTCCATACAGAAGGAGCCTGGATGTTTGTTTACAGCAGAGCATTAATGTGATTTTATGTTTTTATACCTTGGTTATCAATCTGGTTGATTATTTGGCAGTACTTATTGTTAACATATTTCTTTGACATGGAACACAATAGCCCACATTTCGATGAGATTTTCTGAAGAAACACCAAAGTCTCTTTCTTTTACCATTTTCGTTTTGATGCAGATGGAGAAGAGCATTTGCGGTATTCCCTCTCCAAAGTTTAGTTTGAATTGCAGTCTTCTGTCATCATGTTATTTACTGTTTATTAGGGGTGTGCCAAAAATCGATTCATATGAGAATTACGATTCTCATTTACTATGATTCAGAATCGATTTAAAATGTCCCAAAATCGATAAAAAAATTCCAATTAAAATTTTTCCCATACTAATTTTTTTCTTCAATTTTTAGTTTTTTATTTAGATTTTTGAGAATTACGTTTTTTGCATTTTTCGCAACGCATTTTCCTGACATACGTTCCTTTTTATTCCAAAAAAAAAAAAAAAGACCGGGTTCCAGTGTCTCATCTGGTCTGGTCTGATCTGGTCTAGTCTCTACTCTCTGCAGGGGTCCGGTCTCTGGTCTAGTCTAGTCTCTAGTCTAACATGTTCAAGACAAGACATGTTCCCCCACCTGGAATTGAACCGCGACAGCGTTAACCACTATTCCACTGTGGGGTCACCACATACATTTACATCAAGTCACTAATTAACCTAGAAATTATCTGCTGCCTGGGCTGGGAATCGAACCTGCAACCTTCTTATTGCGGGCCATCACCACGGCCATTTACATCATGTCACCAATTACCCTAGACATAATGAGGTGTCCCTACTGGAAATCGAACCACGCCCACTACACTCAAGTCACCACATTCATTAATTAATTCATTTATTTATTTATTTATTCGTGTATCTATTCATTCATTCATTCATTCATTCATTCATTCATGTGTAAGGGGTCGTTCATTATTTTATTATATATATTATTATATTATATTGCTTTTATACAACAGTTGCAACAATCCATCTAAGCATGGATAAATGTTTCAAACTTTATAAATGTAAAACAGACACGTCATTGTCTCAATTTGTCATTCTTTCTTGCAAAAGAGACTGGAATAGATCATGAGGACCCTTTGCACACCCTTTGAATCAGAAATCATTATGAATCAAATTATTTTGAATCGAATCGTAGCCCCAAAAATCAGAATCGAATCAAATTGTGAGAAAGTAAAAGATTTCCACCCCTACTGTTTATACTACTAATTTATAACAAGGTGTTTGGTATGCTACTGCAGAAGGAGCACTGTCACATTTATAATCATGTTTGGTTTTCTCTCAGTACTCAATTTTAGAAACCTTTTCTTTTCATATCAATATAAAGATGCTTTGAGTGTTGAAATATAGCCTTTTTGTTGTTTCTTTATTTAAAAATTAGAAACAAAACTGAGCTGAGGATTTAATTTTAATCACTGATTGTCCTATAGACAGCTTTGGCAACCACCCAAAAGCTAAAAGTTTAGGGTGCATTTAGCTATCGGATGTTTAACTCCCAGCCAGCCAGGCCATTTTCAGGCTTGTGGGTATTTTGCATAAAGGTAATGATTGTCATTTTTCCAAAGTGACAGAGGCAGCAACATAATGGTCTTATCTATTTCTCTGTCCACATTTTTACAACACTGGGTCATGTCTGTCTTTGTTTTTGCAGTCACTTAAGGAGATGCTTAATAAATTAACCTGGCCTGACGAAAATCCAAATGAAATAGTGTGCACAAATAACAAAGTTCACGTTAATTATCTGTACTCAACTACAGATTGTCTAGTATTGGAAAGCCACATGTAGACAAACAGTAAGTCAATCACCTCCTTTGGCCACGGGCCGCTAATCAGCTTTGTGCTGTTGGAAAGCAGCTGATGAAGGCCTGCCAAGACTTCTGCTGTAATGATATCACTGTCATATCACTGTTGCCTAAAACACCAGAAAGGGGATTTCCAGTGTTGATGATTGTTACCTTTTTCTGTGCTCTTTGAGAAATAACCATTTATTTACCAGTATGAGCATATGAGCCTTTTCTAGTTTACAGTCATCACTGATGACTATAGTACGTAATCATTCTGCTGCAGGTGCAGACTGTTCAGATTACTAATTAGGAATGTGAAAAAGATCATTTCCGCTTCACAGAAACAGAAATCACGAAACTATAATTTTGTTGAAAGTTATATATTTTGTAAATATACTTAGTGTCATTCATTCAGCGTGTTTTTGCATTTGTTTAGTCTAATCATAATAAAAACTGTGCATTGTTGGAAGATAAGAATAATCAAGGTCTGAAGCAAAAGGTGCATCAACATTACACCCTAATCAGGACAATAACAGTTAAGCTGGATTTTTCCACAACAAATATTTGTCATATTTAACCTTTTTATTCATGTGATTGTTGTAACTAATCGGAGAAACCAAAAGTTGCCAACAAAAAACTATTTATTTTACAAAAATGTCTGCATTAGTAATCACCACTGAACATTTCAACGTGGAGGTGATTAAATATTGAAATCTGCTGTTGTGTTTGTTTTTAGAAAAGCAATAAAAGCATTCCAGGAAAGCCATTGTTTGTGGACTGGCTTCTACATGCTGTCTTATGACTGCCCTTTCCCTTGGTGTTTTGAACTGAAATCAATCAGTCTCACTGATCTCTGGCCTGTGCTTGAGGACACAAAGCCAAATCCTCTGAATAGCGTTTGCCAAGCTCATTCCCTCTAAGCCTGAGCTCTGGCACATGATTGGGTGAGAGGAAAATGAGATGGCAAGGCAACAGTTCAACCTTGACAAAGATTTAGTTTTGCTTTCGCTATCAGCGCAGCCGGTCGTTTTGTTACAATGATTTGTACTCAAAACAAAACCTGAAAATATCTCAATATGAGGTCTGTAGATATCAGCACTGGGCTAAAGAGGAATGCTTTTCATTAACAAAAGGTGGATATGTGATCTTTACGCAGGTTGGGGCAGTTGTTATTCTCTATCTGTATTGACTTTCTCGAGACTTGTATCTGTGTTGTCTCTCTGCATTTTTTTTTTTTTTTTTTTTTTAAACTTCTAGCACCTAGCACCTACCTACAGTATGTGCATGTGTTTCTGTCCTCCTCCTTTTATATTTGAATGGTGCTGTATATTTTAAGATATTTATTGTTAGGTACTTTGATTAAGGAAGAGCCTACACAGTGACTTTACTGGTATCAGCCCATACCATCATCAAATGATTAGAATGAGAAAAACTGAAAGTGTACTCACCTGTTAAGTTTGTGTAATGTGTTGGAATTTTTGAAAAACATGGTATAATGTCGTATTTTAACGTTAGAGGACTGTATCTGTTGTATGACTACACATAGATCACTAACTAGTACTGTTTTGACTGTTCCACTGGATTGCATGAGTTGGTTTTTAGTGAAGACTTTCATTTCACTACTGAGGCTGCTTACCATACAGCAGAGGTCTGTGTCCTTCCTTGGCTGTAGTAAGGTGTAAATTTGAACGAGGGTAAAGAAAACTAAAGAATGTGACAGTTTTATTTGGATAAGACTAAAACTCTTCTTTCTCCCCCACAGGCAATACCACTTGAGCAGCAGCACTACCACCACCACACCGGATGTGCACATGGACATGTACTCGGGATTCCATGACGTAGACTTTTCTAGCCTCAACCTCCCCAGAAATGGAGATTTCCCCCAGGTTGGTTCTGTATGTCTGCTGTAAATGTTTGCAATCTTTATATTTGCATTACACACTCACTGTCAGGCCACAAGAGCCAATATGAAAACATTCATAGCTACTCAGACTCAATTTACCATGGCTCCTACCTACTTCTTTCATCTCAGCCTCTGTGTGTATTCAGCTCAGCTTAATTTACCATTGAGCAGTCTGATTAAAGCCTTGTGTTGTCTAGACGACTGCAGTAGTACCAGCCCCATTCCTGTCAAGGCATGTCATTAATAAGACACTATAATTTAACACAGTTTTTCCTTGACGCTTCCACACTGCTTCTTCAGGAACTAGTGCCAAATTCAATCTTGTTTTGATTGCTTCTCAAACTAACATATGTTTCTGGAACATTTCAATAATGTACAAATTTTCTTGAAAGGTGTTTTTAAGCATTTGTGCATGAAAGGAAGGAACTTTAAGAAAAGGACACATTTCTGGATGGGAAATGCTTAAACGTGGACAGTGAGGGACAGGTGCAGCCTTCTACCCACGCACATATTTACCCTACCAATACAGATAGTTACAATCCATCATTTGCATTTTCTATTTCTGTGCACTTTTGTGCCCATCCAGCCAAGTCCTTTAGGCTGGCTTTGTATGAATAGGAGCAAATTGTAATGACACAGACCAGTGAGTTTCTAATCTGGAGCCTATTTGGGCTGAGCTGATGAGTGCTATTATAGAACTATATTAAAACACAATATGCTATGATGATGAGTTTTAAAGAAGGGCAGTCATGGGTTACCAGGCAGACTGGCAATATGTCCCTCATGATTAGCCTGTCTGACAGTAGAAAATGCATAGCAAATTAGGTTTTTTTTTTTTTTTCTAGGTTCAACATACGGCCAAAGCTGTAGATAACAAGATGCAGGGTGTAATGTGACTGCAGTTAAAGCAATCAACCTTGAATATATATATTTTTTCAAAGAATTTCATTGCATAATGAATGCTTCTCATTTTCTCAGTTTGAACAGTTGATCTGGCTTTAATGTCTCTGCTGTGTGAAGTTGGAGTTGGAGTTGAGTAGGAGTGATTTTAGAATAAACGCACTGGTAGTGGTACTGACAAATGTCAACAGTGAGGTCAGTGGATTATCCAAAAAAAATCCAGATATTACATCTGGAAAGACAACTTCCTGTTAAGTTGCAGTGCTTTTGCAACCAGAAATAAAATCCCATTTGATCAATTGCAAATATCCCAAAAAAGTCTTCTTATACAGTGGGGTCTCAATGTCTAAAAGCATTTTTAGGGGAGTTGACCCATTTAAACTCAAATAGAAACTGAAACAGCACTGTTTCAGTTTAAAGTAGCTTGTTTATACTCAACCAGTACTTTACTACACTACTATGTTCTATAAATGAAACCACTATGAATCCATTACTAAATAATGAAACTTATTGCAACATAAATAAACATTAAAATTATCACTGTTAATGTTTATGTTGTTACTGCACAGTTTATCCACTGGATTTGAATATAATATCAATAAGTTGTTTCACAACTGTAATGGCAAGGAATAAATTGAAATATAAGTATGGAACAAACTACAACAAAATACTATGTATACGCAAGTTTCACATTGAATCGTTTTCCATCAACAGCTATGTGTCATAGTATTTTGTCTCTTGGAGAATAAAATAAGATAATCCTTTCGTGAAGTGTTGAAAATAGCACTATCACAGCAGCAAAAGAAAGAAAAAAACTGTAAAATGTCAGTATCCAAAACATACACACATACACATATATATATATATATACACTTGAATTACCTTATCCAATAATTCATATAATTGAATATTATAAATTACTGCATATTAGATATATTGCACAAATGTATCTTGGTTACTGCACATATTAGGGATGGGACAATCATGGATTTTGAGGGAACAATTATAGTAAGAGAAATCTCAGTATCACATTTATCATGATTATTATAGATTTTAGCGGTATGAGTATAAGCTGTCCTTCATGTCTAATATTTTCATTGGTTTTTAAAAATCTATTTAACATGCACATGTACACACACACATAGACATACCTCAGTCATAAACTATGCGGTATTTTACTGTAGTTAAACTGTTTGTGCCCTTAGATGTGAGATGGTGATCATGTAGATGTTCTGCAAAATTAGATGAGTTAGACTCTTTGGCTGCAACTTTCATGTGGCAGGTTTAGTAGAGTGTGTGGCTGTGCTCTTTAACAACCTACTGGTTATCTTCCTTTTAACCAAAATACTCCCACACTAAGAACTTCACCCTGGTGGATAAAATTCTTCCCTCTGTATGTCATTGTTCCTGTAGCCGCATTGGCTTCAGTGGCAATTTAGCCGGCACCCACACAATTTTATTCCATTCCAGTTTCTGACAAAAAGCAAACAAATAAACAAAAGAAAAAAAAAAAAAAACTAGAAAAAAAACCCTGTATATTCTGGGGAGTTTTGCTGAAAGGCTTTTGTTCTGGGGACAGTTACTGCAGATTGCTAGACAGTGAATTTGCAATAATGCCCTTATTTCTGTGGACATAATCACTTGACTTGGTATTGCTCAGACTCACCGGTTGGGTATTTGTGACATTTTAAATTGCAGTTAACAGTAAAACCAGTTAATAGTACCATCTCTATGCACATTGTGTATTATAAGTCAGTCACTGTTATAAAAGCTCATGGTTAAATTTTTCAATTCATTAAATCTGATGTTCGGCAACAAATTCAGTTTGTTCGGCAAATTAAGTTAGGTCGGGTGCACTGTGGCTGTCAAAGGAACACTGATGAAATTTTTTTCTGAATATGACTGCTTACTAATTTCCACAACAACAGTCCCTTCAGTTAGATGTCAAATGTGCCATTAGATCTATTCAACATTTGTTGCACACTCAAATTTCCACGTCACTGTAACCACTTACTGTATAGTGAAATTATCATTAAGCAACAGTAGGGAAGCACAAGTAGACAGAAAATTACACATGAAAGTTTCACTTCTTGTTTGGATCCAGGTATCTGAATGAGTGTTATGTGGAAAAAAAAAAAAACAACGGGGGAGGGGTGTTGAAGAACACAGGAACAAACATACATGACGGCCTTTTCTACACAAGAAACTGATATCATCATGTGTGTGGCTGTGCTGGCATGGCTATCATGATTCATGTGGGGTTTCCCTAGTTTTCCATCTGCCTGTGTCAGGCTTCCCTCCTCACAGAAAAGTGCACGGGTGCATGATTACGAGGTACATGTTCCTCTTAATCATCTGTGCACAGATTTAGAAAAGCATGATTTGACAGCTGTCATTAACGTGCGGTTTGGTTTAAATTAGCTCCTTCATGAGTGATGTAAGTATGGTTTCCTGGCACAGAATATGTGGAATGCTATGGTGCATTTGAAAAAACTGAGATGTGTTGTGCTTTCTCAGCTGTTCTTAGTGGTTTTGGACACTCCCTGACATGTGAGGCATGCAGAGAAAATGAAACTCATGGGGTCATCATTACAAATCCACCACCCCACTCTCAGCACCCTTTTTCATCCTCCATACACCCATCCTCTCCTTCATCATCACGTGATGACCATGCCTGTTTTTTCTCAAAATGTTCACATTCACAAAGCCGGATTTTTTTTATCTTTTGAGCCATGTCCGTACAGAGACATTTAAGCAAGTGTGACTTCCATGTTTACCCTGTGACTTCCATGTAAATCTCTGCCAGTTCCCTTTTTCAGTTCAAGCTAAAGTGCCATTTTGGCTTGTATGGCTCTCTGTAGCTATAGTTTGTTTGCATTTCTGATGGAGTCACCTCATATTGTAAGGACACACACTGTTGCAACATGTGGACAAGATGTCTACCTCTAGATCTCTCATAAATTGAAAACAAATATTTGTTTGTATTAGCTTTAATAGACTTTGCTTTGAGACTTGATGACCCTTAGACTTTCAGTCAATTACAATAGATTATTAGCTAACAAGTGAAATAGTAATCATGTGCGATGTACAATAATGTGGATGAAACAGATGTCTCACTATTTTTATTTTTTAGTTTTTTTATTTATTATAAAATATTTCATAATATTCAAAAGGTAATATTAAGCGTAAACTTAATGAATTCATATTTTCTGGGCAGCGCGGAGGCATTGCGGTTAGCGCTGTTGCCTCACGATAAGAAGGTTGTGGGTTTGATTCCCAGGGCTGGAGCCTTTCTATATGCAGTTTTTCATGTTTGCATGGGTTTCCTTTCACAGTCCTAAGACGTGTGCATCTAGATTGATTAGTGACTCTAAATTACCCGTATGAATGAGTGAGCGGTTGTTTGTCTCTTTCTGTCTCTATGTGTTGGCCCTGCAATGGACTGCCCAGGGTGTACCCCGCCCTCACCCAGAACATTGGCCATGATTGGCTCCAGCAACCCCTGCAACCCTGGCAGAATTCATATTTCCTCACTAAAGTGACACAATGTCTGGAAATAATTTCTGTTATGTAGGTATTTATATTTCAAGATTAAATTGATCTAGACAGTGGATTTATAAAATTACATATATCTTACAGTAATTGATCAGTTGATATATCTGAATCAGATTGCTCAGTCATTTCCAGCAAATGTCCTCAGAGAGATTAGATAGAGGTAAAACTGTTTCTCAGCAAAGTAATAGCCATTCAAATAAAGCAATATCAAACAATAAAATTAAACCAATTAAATAAATACATTCTCTATTGAAATAATAAAGATTTGATAAAACCAAATTTTCGTCTGCATAGGTCACAGGTCACAGGTTCGGTTCCCGGGCCTGAGGCCTTTCTGTGCAGAGTTTGTATGTTCTCCCTGTGCCAGCGTGGGTTTCCTCCCACTGTCCAAAGGCACCATGCTTGGGTTAATAGGTGACTGTAAATTGTCTGTAGGTCTGACTGTGAGTGCGAGTGGTTCTTTGTCTCTGTCTGTCTGTGTGTTGAGCCTGTGATGGACTGGAGACCTGTCCAGGTTGTACCCCACCCTCGCCCAGCAGGTCGCAGGTGCTGGATTGGCTCCAGCACCCCGCGGATCGGAAATTGATAAAGCCGTTGAAGATGATTGACTGAATATCTAGTAATCTTCTAAAGTTTGAACAGGAATTAATGACAGGTAGTGGCTTCCGTTAACTGGCTGGACAAATGACCAGGGGTAGAAAGAGCTGTAATCTCTACATAATGATACCAGTATCCCCAACAAAAAACTGGCAGTGTATTTTAAAAGTAGTTGACTCTTTAAACTCATGGGACTTACACACTTTTTCGCAGTGACATGTGCATACCTGGGTCATTTGTAGATGTAAAGGAAGTGAAGCTGTTCACAGTGCCAGAATGAAAACAAGATTTACTGGAAGGCAGATAACAGACCGAGCTCATTCACTAACCACTTTGGCTAACCTCAAAAGAAAAACAGTCCTCTGCAAGAAAACACTTTAATACACCTACTGTATACTCCAGGTATACACCCACACTGGACACACACATATGCATTAAGGCACAGTTATTATTGAAGGCTTATGTCCTCTTACTATTGCACACACTTGCTCATTTGTGCATGTTTTATTGGGGGGGGGGGGGGCTGAGATATAGTAAATGTTAAATGTATCATGCATGAATTGCAAATGATCGTGGTTATGATTATTACTTTTACACTGAAGATATTTCAAGGAAAGCTATTTCATAGGAAAATATATAACAAGAACCTGAATATGCTCTGTTTTTTTGTTTTTTTTTCTCTTGACATACAGTACAGGCCAAACGTTTGGACACACTTTCCTATTCATTTGAATGAGAAGGTGTGTCCAAACGTTTGTCCTGTACTGTATTTCTTCTAACAAACTATGATATAAACCAGTTGTTTTTTTAGTTACTTCCTTATGAGACACATCAGAAGTCATTTGGATGACCTAATTTAAAGAGGAAGTTATAGGTGGATTTGCAGGTTGTTTTCAGGTGCACTGTGATCCACCTGACCAAAATTTGTTTTATTGCAGCTTTAGAACGTGCAACCACTGCATTTTATATGAACTAAACATTTGGTAGTAAACATACTTTATATTTCCTAACAAACAAGTTTAAACTGACTGCACATTTATTTACACTGTCAATCTCCATATACAGTATGTACAACATGTCAGCACATAGAAAAAAGCTATTTCATGCTACAGTTTCTATATCAAAGCTGTCATGCTTTGGCGAAAGTTAAACAAGTTATCAGGGAGAACTGAAATCCAAATCTGGATCAGAAAGTTAGCTAAAATCTACCATATTGCACAGTCAGTTTTTGGAAAACAACTTCTTTGCTTCTGATACACACCTCATCTTGGCGTGTTAATTTGTTATTTACGTTGTGTTTTGGCAGTCATGGTGAGAAGAGATGTGACCTTCTCTCTTCAGGCTGTGATGCAATGAGTTGTATGTTTGAGAGTTTGAGAATTTGACAGAAGCTCATTAATGATTCATACCTCCCCAGGGACTATCTCTGTCCCACTAACACACACACACACACACACACACACACACACACACACTATTCAAAGGATTCCCACTCAAATGATGACACCATGGACAGGCGCCACATCGTCTCTGACAGTCTGACTCCTCTTCAGCCCAGCCTAGATGGACATTACAGTACCTCACCATGTTTGCTTGATATCATTATTCCTGGAACCTGGGTGTGCAAATGGAGCTCTCTATCTATTCCATCCAAGGGGGAAATAAATCACATTATTTTTGTTTTTAAATACAACAAATTCCCTCATTTGTGGCCTGTGAATTTTTTTTTTTTTTTTTCTATCTAAAAAAAACATTGCCTTTGATCACCATCTTGGATTTTGGAGTAACCCATTTGATATCAGATTCCCAGAATGCTCTTTTTTTTTTTTTGTCCGTACATGTCTGTACTTCCAGTAAGCAGGACTAGCCATCAGTGATATTTGTGTCATTGTGCACAGAGAGAAGTTCGGGGTGATGCTTGCAAGACCCTTTGAATAGACACATTTGCAGCTCCCACTGTCAAAATTCAGTTGTCTCTTTGCAATCCTCAGCTGTTTGTAATGTTTTACACAGAAACTTGCAGCATGGATGACCTCTCAAAATTCTGATAAACACAACAGAGACTAAATTAAAGGCTAATATTTTGACAGGCTAATTGACAGCTCAATTCTTTTGTGATCACAGAACTTACTGGCCACTCTAATTCACAAGACAACTTTTTTCCATTCTCCTTATGAGCTTGTATGACTCTCAGCTATAGATCATTGCATTAATCAGTAATCATCACGAGAGCAGCAGTCTTGAAATTGAGCCTGAGCAGAATGCTAGGAAGACAAGGAGCAGAGCATGAAATAGGACAGGCAGTCAGGCTGGCAGTCAATCTCTAAATATAATGATCATTAAATAGTGGCCCAGGCCCATTAAACACAGCAGTAAGCAGCAGGGTGTGAGGAGCAGCCAGGTCCAGAGCGCAAAACTGTTTACACTACAAATGCGGTTGAGTTACACCATGTACAGTAAAATGGGCCCGACTGCCAGTAACTCTAGTCACTTACCAACAAAAGCATCATTTCCTGAAAGCTCCTCCCCTCCTCCCTCCCTCTTCTCCCCACCTCTCCCCTCCCCACCCCTCCTCTGCTCTCTCACTCACTCTCCAACCACCTCATAGGAACTAGTCAAACACTATGACTAAGCCCTCTATGCAAATGCCTGACTGTCCTACTGAAGCAGGAAGCATGTTTTAGACTTGCCCTTCTCACTGTTTGTCAGAGCAACAGAGTTTGTATGTGTGAGCTCATTGCCCAGAGCGTACCTGCGGTAGAGCCAGATGTGCATGCTGAGGAACCGGGAAAGGGCTACTCAGAGTCCACTGTAGGGCTGAAGTGCACCAGCTGTAAGGTGAATAGCAACATATGGAAGAGGGTGTCGCATTGAGGGATTCAAGGTGAAGCAGGAGTGACTGTGTGTGTGTATGGTACCCCCCATACTGCAGCGTCTGGACCCATGTCTCTCATGCAGTTCTGGACTAAATTCTATTCGCAGCTGGGACAACCACTTCCCAAGGTTTGTTTGCTTATTTTTGCCATATATTACTCTGAATTGAGTCTTTTTTTTTTGTAGTTTGTGAGTAATTGGCCGAAACCTACTATTATTTGGGATGTCATGTTCAATAAGAGAGAGGCATTAAACAGAAAGATACTTGTGTTTTTATTGTCCGCATTGAGAATTGTCTAAACCAGATGAGTCAGAACTTTATTACCTGCTTATGCCAGCGCATTTGACTTTGAGTTCCTTGAAAGAACTTTAAAAACATTTCCGTGTAATTTCTTCAGTAATGAGGACAGGCCTGTGATTTTTCTTCTCACTGGACTTTTTTTTAGTTGCTTGGCATACTCATGTTGTTGAAATAATTTGTCTGGTTAATGAAGAAGTTAGTGGCAGTTTGATGGTATTAAAAGATAACATAGAGTGTGGATTTAGACTCAGTATTGAGTGTAGACTTGCCGGGCTGTGAATGCTTTTTGCTGGGAAGGCATTGTGCCTGTCATTCACCGAGACTCATTCCCAGCCAGGAACTATGACAAATGAATGTCTGCCTCATTCCTTGCTGTCTTCCAGTAAGTTCTTGAACCTGATATCTTATCGGGGTAATAGCGATTTTTCTGCATTGTGGATGGTTATCAAAAACACGCATTATATTTCAATGTTAATAGAACGTCTGTGTTTTTGATTTTGTCATTCATTTTAAAGTTCACACTGTTGATGGAAACTCATTAAAAATCTAATAACATAATTAGTTTAAGGTCTGCTGAACCTATTTTCACAGAATTTGCGAATAAGATGATGAGTTTATTGTGCCGTGTACATAGATAGTTAGAGATCACACATTAGTGATTATACTTCAAACAGTGTTCTTTCCAATCAAGTGGGAAAAAGTACACAGCAGACTGATGATAAGCAGTTAATTTGCAGTCTCGTCTCGGATTTGATAGAGCTGTTCAATAATTTTTAATTCATTAGGCTGTACCAATATAACAGATGGCTGAACATTAGCTCAGGCTACAAACGGCTCATTTGCTGCTGTTAGTTTCTCTCCGACAAGCTGCTGGCCAATTCTCCATATCCCCATCCGCAGAATCTGCATTTAGTAGCTTAATAACAATATTGTCATCATCGTATGCTTATCGCTTTCAACCATAAAATCCATTAAGCAACATTGTGGAGGTTTAAAGTCTGTCCAAAAAAATTATCAGGTGCCCATGGGAGCAGTTATACTTAACTCTTATACTGTATTTATTACTGTTCATATCAGCTGTTCAGTGTGTATGTGTCCATGTCCGTGTTAGAAATGGGACAACAAAATAAGCATGCATGAAGCTTCAACAGTACAGAAAAAGACTTCTTCTTACTTTTAAGTGTGTTCCTCTAAAAGCTATAGCCTTTAAAGCACAACGTACTCAACAGGATTTAAGAGAGACCTAAAAAAATCCTGAATCTGTTCTAAAAGGCCCACCGCTGGGGCTGCCTCTTTATGGGTACATGTCAGCTTCCTGGTATTACAACAAACCTCAAGCATGGCCTCAGTGCACAGCTTACGGGAAGTGAATAAACAATGATGATGAGGATGAGTTGCAGCAAGAGTGAAGTTGATGAACGATGGAGAGAATTAAGGGGTATAAGGGATAGAGGATAGGTGCAATTTTCTATTTCTGTGACAATTTCCTATCTTGCACAGCATACTAACCAATGTCTCATCATGTCATGAAATAAGTAAACTTATTTCACTAGCATTGCATTAAAGGCGCCACATTTCAAAAACCTCCAGGATGATGCAAAGGTAAAAAGACAACAAGAAGTCATAATTGCTAAGGGACATGAAATTAAATGCAGTAAAAGACAGAGTGCGGGAAAGTAGGATGAAGATTTTGATGTCAGGTGTTATGGATCACCTGGTGTTAATGCTACGTGTTTGAATCGAGAGTTGCTTAGAATAATCTATGCAGTGATCATTTTTGTTTCGTTTTTTTGTTTTTTCAATTAAAAAAACAGCCATTTTTAAGGTGAAAAGTAATTGTTAAATACTTCATATTAATTAATATTTTGGATGGATTCTACTGGGAAACTGCTTTTCATTCAAGGCTGCATGCACTTTCTCATCAGAAATGTCTCTCTAAGCAAAGTCCACAAAATGTTCATGGCTGAATTAACACTTGCCCTTGCAGACAAAAATAAAAGAGGAAGAGGTAGATATATTGCAGGGACTTGTGTAGTAGATCGGTGGAGGCGTAGCAGCTCAGTTGCTAGCAGCGTGATCACACAAAGGGCTTGAGTTCAGATCTTCTAGCCAACTTGAGCTGTTTTCATCTGTGTTCAGCGGTCTGGTTTGCTTCAGTAGTCTAAACAGAGGCATTTTACATGGCCCCAAGATTTGCCTCACCATCTATGAGATTTTCCTGTGATATACCAGGGACCATGTTTGGGAAATCTGCCTTTGAGTGTGTCCATTTGTGCTGAAGACCTCAAACATTGAAATTTATACACTCTCTTCCTAAGAATGGTTTAGTTGGTCACAGTTGAGATACAGTTTTTTTTTTTTTACCCAGGGAAAGAAGCTGTTTGATGATGATCACATCGATATGTGCATAGTGAATTTGTTTAATACAAATCTAGGCTAAGTCCTTTTTTTCCCCCATCTTTTTGCCCTGATGATGAGCTAGAATAACACACTGGTTTGCTTGACCAGCATAATTTCCCTTTTGTGGCCACAGTTTCCCTTAACAGATTAAGCTGATGCTGAATATATTTAGTGAATATGTGTTCTTGTTTAACACCTACGTGTTCACTGGATAAAAACCAGAACACGCCTAATCTTTAGGTTGCAATTGTCAGCGGCCCCAGCATTGTGCCCATTGCTGAGTAAATTCTCATGTCTGTTACCTGTTGATTGTTGGCTGAAAACTAAATCAGAAACTTGCGGGGGACAAGCCCCCCACAGTTCAGAGGTTTCATTTCATATAGCCTACAAAGACATTACCTTCAAATGTTGGTAACCCAAGCAGAGCCAGTAAAACTTTGGTAAAACATGTGTCTCATGTCGGACACATTCACTTTGAATTTCAGTTTACACACTGTTGTCCGACTTATGCTCTCAAAGGATAAAACAATCTTAATTGCTTTCTAGTGTCTTTTACTTAAAATGTTATATTTTTTAGTTTTTCTCTAAGTTATTCTCCACATTGTGGCTGTTACAAATGACAGTGTTTACCCATGTCGCAAGTGTTGTGTGGTATGCTGTGTTGAAATTTCTGCATAACTGAGACATCATCTTGCGTCAACTCTCCCCTCACATCTACTTTTCTCAACACTGTGGATCAAGCTCACACACGCAGTTTGTTGCTCATACAGAAATATAAACATATGTGCACAATAACTGACACTGAGTCATTTTCCTGGGTTTTGCACTTCTTGTGTTTTCTATGTTATACATTCATAGAAGACCATCATGATTTGTTGGACCTGTATGTTTTATCTAGAGATCTACGTGTAAACGTCAGACATGCCTCCATAAATGCTGAAACATACTACCAAATTACCAAATTATATCTGACTTCCTGTTGGTATCAGCAATAGAAATTTCCCTTGTTAGTCTTCTATTGTCGTGGATGAGGGGTGGCTCTCTCAGCTTGTACTGCACGGGAAAAGGACCAAATTTTACCAAGTAGATTCAATTGTCGGCACACTGCGTCTACAAGCCGTCTGTTCAGCATAGGCTTCAGGCTCTTGAATACACAACAAGCTCTTAGAACCAACTCCCTCATTTAGCTGCTTGCTGGGACACTTGACACGGCATCCTTTTATGTACCAGAACATCTGAAAACACTGGAAAATTCCAGGAGGCTTGTAAGCACTAAGCTATCCCTTGCTTGTTTTACGCAGACTTGGCAGTGCATGAAGGCCTGCCTGTCAGGAGGTTGCTCGGCTGGGTCGTACTGCTTTGATTGGCCCAGGGTAGTTGTTTTGGGATCAGCTAAAGGTGACATAATTTTTTTTTTTTTTTTGACTCCACAGTTTCAAGTGTAAATAGTATGATATAGTATATATTCATAGTTTCTAAGACCATCGCCTCAAGATTCACATTTTATTCCAGCTCAGTTGTCAAGTATAATCAACCTTTGTATGAGAAAAAAGCAAATATAATATTTCAGTATGAAAGCATCACAGCGTCAGTTTTGGCTTGGCAGGATTCCTAATTGGAGCGCTTAGTGGTCAGTGAAACTGCAAAATCTTTGGCGATCAGGTCTCTACCCCAAATATGCTCTCCAGTTCAATACTATTAAAGCCTTTTAAAATATTGCATGTATTTTGGATACATTTGTCTAAATCATCATACAGAACAAAAGAAGATATAAAGTTTTGCCTGCATTCTCGTACACAAATCCGATGGTCTATTCACAAATTGGCTCCTGGATCAAAGCTATGTGATTTTTGTCTCATACTGTCCACAAATCATTCGCTGTGGTCAGATATGCACTGTAAAAAATCAATTTAAGATTGAAAACAAAAGTGCATTTAACATCAAATTTACCAAACAGTTGGTTTGCCAAAAAATTCTGTGTCTGCTTCAAGTCTGTGAGAAGGTCAAGGAAAAAGAAAGGCTCAGAGCTGTGCTATTAAAGTCACAGCCCAGCAGATATGTCAGGGATGTAGGACATGCAGACAGCTTGGCATAACGTAATCCAGACAGAAAGACAGACACCAGTGGGAGCTTTCAGTTCCTGGCCCTAAACTCCCCTCATGAAAAATACACCACATATGTGCACACACATTGGCCATCAGTCAGGTTTATTTGACTTAATGGACAAGGTCAACAGCTGACCCTACAGGGGAGAGCCTTGGGTGGGGCTTTTTTCAATCAGCTGATCATAGGCGTGATTTAATAACCCCCTATCTCACAGTCCCATCCACATTCCCACAGCACAGATACACAGATGCACACTTCACTGCACCTTCTCCACTCCTTGACAAGGTTGCGTTCAATCAGCCTTTCATGAATGTTATATTCATGGTCCCGATATGACTCACACACGCCCACCTCGACGATTATCGAGAAAAAATTTCAGACTCAGACTATTAAGAGAGAGTCTATAGCCATGAATTATATTTTTTTTTACATAAAGGCTGTTCTATTTAGTTGACGCTGATCTTTTGCGTACATTGCAAAGTTAAATGTTTATTTAAAGACCCTTAAATGTATGTGTCAACTTATGTGCTGTGAATTGTGTTTGTAACGCGATTCTGTCTTTCTCCTTGTTTAACATGTTAATGTGGCAAGTTTCCTCAGTTCCAGTTTTCCTTTATATTTGTTGAGTTTGGTGATTATTGTGTGTGTGGTGGGTGGGGAGGGTGGGTAATTTTTGCTTTTATGATGTGAAGCACTTTGTGTTGCTTTTTTATTTTGATTGATCGAAGTGACCACATCGCCTAATAGAGGTCAAACTAAATGCAGGCTAACACTGTAAAGCCTAAATGGTCTAAATAGTTGCACTTCCTGTTTCAGAGCTCTGTAGGAAAACAAAATGAGGATAAACACACAATACGTGGCTGAAAGGGCAGAGAGGGATTGGAAACAAGGGGGGCAAAGTGCAAAACTCTGTTACCGAATAAGCAAGAGGTGACAGAAATGTATGAGTGAAATGACAAGGTCATTTGAGGTGTGTTTGTGTCTATATATGTGGGTGTTTAGAGTAAGTGGGAGGCCTGGCTAACATCTTTTCTGGTCTTGGAGAAGCAACCTGGCTAGCAGTGTGTAGGAGGGGAAAGTCCTGAGGCCGGCCTGACAGTCTGGGGCCTCAGCATGGCTTTGCACTGCAGGTACTGAGTTCAACAGGATATGGCCATGGACCTTATATAGAGTTTTACGCGTAAAGTTTTTGAACCTTTGGCTTTCATATGAACTTTACCAAATGTAATCTCTTGCTATTCCAGGTTGGAAATAAACAAGGAATTATCCCCCTGTTATTGCACTGGCAGCAACATATTGCAAAGTCAACTGCTCATTTCCGTCAAGCCAGAAGAAATGTGTGTGAAAGGAGCAGCTGGCAGCATGTGTATCACAAAAGTGATATGGCTAGCCATAAATTCCCTAGCACAACAGTGGAGATAGCTGGGACAAGGATTTCACAACATTGGAGAGGAAAAGGCGAAAACAAACATACAAACCCAAAACTATCCACAGTTTCATGTGAGAGACGATGATTGTAACGTAATGCAATTTAAATTTAAATTTTTGTCCCTTTAAATGGGGTCTCTTTCAGAAACACACAGCTATCAGTGATGGGTCTTTTGATAAACACATGGATGGAAATGGAAATTATTGTTTAGAAAGTGAACTGAAAAATAGGGCTGCTAGACTTCCTTGTATGGTAGTGCCAGATCACAAGGGCAGTATCATAGTAGAAATGCTGAAGCTGTGTAACAGAAATTAAGAAAAAAAAAAATCTTTTTTGTCTTTTTCTCACCTATTTGTTTTCTCTAATATGCAGTTGGTCTGTTGTTTGTTTTTTATCACTGCTGTTTGCGTCCATTAAACATCTTTAGGCTGGCAACAGAGCCATGTTCACACTGAACATGACTGTTTTCATCATGAGATGTAAGAGGAGGGAATACAGTAAAACCTGACTACACCATCCTAAGAAGAGAAAGTGAAATCAAACAGGAACACTTGGGGGGAAAAAACAGGGGCACGGACAAATGGAAAAAAATTCACATGGTATTTTGAGCTGGTATTCTCTGGAAATTTAGATGCTAAAACATGCAGATTTTTTCCCCTAGCTATTTCCAGGGACTACAGTAAAGTAAAGAAAATTTTCTTTACTATTCCACAGCAGAGAAAATGGGATATGGAGAGAGAGGCATGATTAGAAGTTTCACAGTTTTGTGGCAGGGCACAGTAGAAGGAGCCAGATTACCATCAGAGCAGTTGGAATTCAGGCCTTATCGCTGCTCGGCAGGGCCCAGTCTTGAAAGCAGTAGATGAACTTGCTCTGGGTGTATTCCTGCTGGGGCACAAACACTGCCTCAGTTACGCTCTGCTTAACAACTTCATTAGCTTGGTACTGAAGCTTGGCCATGTCAGGATAAGCACCAAGACAGGTCTGAGTTTTCTGTGATTCCTCTATATCAGGACTGGGGTTCGTCATTAAAGATCCCCTACGTGGATATCCATGATATGGAAAGCCTAGAAGTAAACATTGTAAACATTGTAACATTGTAAAATAGCGTGGAACAACAGGTCGAAAGACAAATCACATAGTTTCAGAACTAATTGATTTAGGGCTAGTTTCAGCTTGAGCTTTGATGAATCCCTCATGACACAACACATTGAAGTCATTAAGCTTTTCTAGGTTTCATAATATCAAACCATTTTTACAAGGAGAAGTATCTTGAACTGTAACCCAGCTGACTGGGTATTTGCTTATCAAATCTATTTAAGTAGTCTTTTTTCATGAAATGATGGCTGTTTAATACTTTTCGCCTGATCCCACTTATGTACACTTGGTTTCTGTGTTTTTCTGTCTCAGTCGAATGAAGTTCTGGTGACACTGTCCCGTTCCCATGCCCTGTTGCTTATTCATCTATCCGCACTCAGAAGTGCCAAGAAAGGCGTGAATAGAACATGGGATGTAGCAGGGAATGGGGTGGGTTGCACAAATGACAGGATAAACAAACAAAATGATGATGTGTTGGGTTTTTGGGAGTGGTAGCAATATTTCACAGATGGTCTAAATCCGTCTGTCACCCCAGAAAAGGCAGTTGTTCCTCTCAGCTGTCTGCAGGGTACACCAAGTTTGATGAGGCTTCCTTTCAGAGCTCATGTCTGATCTTGCCATCAGGAAGCACAGTCCCACACACACATGTGGACACACAAGAAAAAAAGGAAAAAGAAAGGTAGGGCGAGAGAGTAAGAGAGTGAAGCATAATCATGAGGTACTCAGCAAACAGTGATAGGCTGAGTGCAGTACCCTTAAAAAAGCAATCTGTCGAACACACAAACAACTATGGTCAGTGAGTTGTCTGTAATGTCAGAGGGTTAAAATATACACATGTATCTGAGCGCACACAGGGCAGGGTCTGTTTGTCTGCCTGCAGTTTACCAACCTCACTGGGCCCCATTCCCACATGATGTAGTCATGTTAACACAGAGAGCTCCACATCTTGTCTTCTCATGCCTGCAAAATATTTTAAGCTGAACTGGGAGCAATGGTGTTTGTACACAGCAATGACAAAAGCCAGTGCAACTTCTCAGCATTAATTTGTAGCAGCACAATTAATATTTTTTTATTGTTTATTGATTGATTGATTGATTGATTGATTGATTGCTCGTTTCCAGTTTTTACTTTTGGACCTCATTCAAAGCAAATGCAAAATTGTATTCGAACCCCACTTATCAACACTTATCACACGCACAATTTTTATCTTAAATGAATCACGGGATGTGCCAAATGAAAACCAATTAAGCCTATTTAAATATAGGGCAGTTCCAGATATATGCAAACTGCCTGTATTTATATTTGCATTGCTTGGGTGGCACACTCGTGTTCAGAAGCAACCAGACTTCAAGGAGAAGAAGTTCTTGTTTGGAAAGTAAGTTTATGTGGTTTCTTACTTGGAGCTGGATGAAAAGATTGATATAGTTCACATATCGACACACGAATGCCACTATGACACTAATGGCTGGCTTACTCAGCTTTGGACAATGACTGGAAATAGTGCATAGGAGCTAACCTCTCCAGCCAAGTGAATTCATGAGTTTTCCAAAATGTGGAACTACAACCTCTAAACAAAAGGCAAACAGTGAAATGAAATTGCTGAATTAGCAAACTGGAAGCTCTTGGTTGTGTTTAAGTCAACCTCATGGTCCTCTGCAGGTTATAGCTAGAACACGGGGGTGTGGGAATCTCCACACTTGGTCCACAGAGTATAAATATACAAGCATACAGTCACACACATTGAGAAGTACAAGCGGATGCACACCCACACAATAAAATGAGCCGACTCATACTCCCTTTACCAAAAGCCATTTCTCTCTTTCTCAGTCTGTTTCTGCTGTGCTCTCTCCCCTTCCCCTTCACTCAATCACTGTCTCCTCCCATATCCATGTTTACATGTCTCAGGGGGCCCAAGGGTGCCAATGACAGTATGGTTAAAGAACATGGTATGCTAATGGCTTGGAAGGGACATGAATAGAGGGGCAACTGGAAGGCAGCCATTGCTGAAATGACACACAGACACGAGCACTCTCATTATACTGGCTTTACATTTTACATGCTCACCCTCCCACGTCTATTTGTGATTAGATTTTGTTTTGGTTGCTGGTTTTAGTCCTAAATAAACAGTATTGGCTGAGGTTCACAATAACTGTCACACCTTTTATTGTCCATGATCCACATCCATTCATAGGTCTCTTTGTTCTTTGGCATACAATTCATATCTCTATGTTGTTTGCAGTCTGTTTTGTCTCATTTGGAAATACATTTTGCAAGGTTAGCCCTTCTCTATATCTGGTTTGTTTTGGTTAAGGAATCTACATGTCACTTCAACAATATAACCTTTAATTTTTTTCTGCCTTCAGGATCTGTCCTGCATTGATGACCTCTCCACAAACTCTCTGTTCTCCTCTCCGGCTGACTCACTGTCGGAGTATGCTGATACCCAGTCCTTCATCAACACAGATAACTTGGACACAGTGCCCACCCTCTGGGACATCAACACTAGTACCACCACCACACCAGCACAGAGCCAGCTAGAGGTCAGCAGCAAGCAATCAGGCACTCATTTCATTTCCAGAAACACTGGTTACCATACCAACAGCTCATCTTACAAATCTTGCGCAATACAAACTTTTTAAAATAATCACATAGATGTGTGTACTTCGGGTAGACATTAAGCACTATCAAGTAACGTTAACCCTAAGCAAGGATCAGGTTGTCCCTCTGACTCTATAAACTGACAACTTGCTATAGGTTTCATTCTCACGTGAGAATTTCATGGCTTAGCTGTGTTCATGTTCATTTTTTTTTAATAGTGCGCCCATGCCAATGTAGTCCACACTGTTAAGACCAGGGGTCGGCAACCTTCAACATTAAAAGAGCCATTTGGTAATGGTTTCCTACCAAATAAAACCCCCCTAGAGCCACAAAATCTATTTTAGCTTAGTGGGGATCGAGAGCTCAAAATAAGTTACTAGCCTGTCAGCAACAGGTGATGCTAACAAGGTGGGACACATATTTCAATCGACAAAATAAATAAGATCACCTGAATCTCTAGAATCATAACTATTACATTAAAAAAATATATATAGAAAAAATAATATATAAATTAGCTGTTATTGATTCACATTATTTTCTCAAAGCAACAGGGAGCCACAGCAGAGGGATGAAAGAGCTGCGGGTTGTCGACCCCTGATTTAGACCCAGGTGTCAGTATTACCTAGACTGAAAACAATTGCTTCCTTCTATTAATATTTAATTTGACAGCACACAGAGCAGGACAGACATGTAGCACTATGGTTGAGCGCAGTTTGTTACAGATGGTAGTGGAAAATATTATCAAAAGTCTTGAGAAAAGTATATATATATATATCTATATCTATATATATAGATATAGATATATTGTTGTTATTATTTTTTCTACAGCTAAATAATGTCACCTTTCTTTTTGGTTGTTCTAACAGTGAAGCCAGGTTTACGTCAGACTTGCATCACACCGCATTCTTAATTGTTTTCAAAGTGGTGACATCTCCAAATAAACAAATGAGATTTTTGCATGCGATTCTGTAAATAATAATTATCTCTATTTTCGGTGGGCAGTCTCTTTAAAGACACTCGTGGAACTGTAGTATATCATTGTCTCCAAGCTGGTGATCTTGTCAAAGGGTCCTTAATTCCTGCCAGTGTTGCTGTCCTCCTTTAGTTCGAAGGGTCTCAGGATATTTTTCGTTTTATTTGTACCAGAGCACATTTATTTCTCCTGCTGACTGAAAGCCTTTTATGTTTTCCTTTTCATTCTGCCCTCATTTTATCCATTATGTTTCCCAGATACACACAGCTTTATCTGCTTTTTTTGTTGTTGTTGTCACTGGCTTTTCACCACCAGACAACAAATTGCATTTTGTTGAGTGGTGCTCCATCAGACATCCACCAAATGCACACACACTCTGATCGACACACATATACAACTGACAGCCAAACGCACACACAATGATATCTTGTGGGGTTTTTTTGGTTTGTTCGTTTGTTTGTTTCTCTTTTTTTATTAATTTGTCATTGTACTCATTTGAATTTGTTTTCTTGTTTTGTTCTTTTGTTTTGTTTTGTTTTTTCATTTTATGTTATGTTGACAGCAGAATGGCAGCAGGTTTCATGGCTTGGCCAGTTTGGATGATATATCTGCAATTATCAGCACTCCACCTTTAGGAGGATACCAGGTAGCCACACCAACCTCTCCATCTGATGTTGAAATGAAATTAAGTTTTCTGAGTAGATGATCCTGTTCATTGGCAGTTCTTAGTAATGCAGAGATATACAGTGTGCCGTGTGCAGCTGTTTCTACTGTGTGTTTGCATTAAAAGATAAGCCTGTGACTGTTTTAATTAGAAACATAACTAACCACTAATCTAAGAGTTGGGGTTACATATTGATAGTCATACATTGAAGTAATAATCTGTGATGTCAGATCTATTTTAACATGGAGGTTGAAAGGCATTGCTACAAATTGCAGCCTCTGGACAATCTGCAAATGCACACACACTGCATAGAGACCAAATAATACACATCCTCCATTGTCTCTCTCACTTGTTGATTTGACAAGGATAGAAGGTGTTGTATTGACTGGTCAAAATGGGACCCCCTCTTCATTTCTAGTCTCTCAGATAACATGCATCTGCTGTTATCTGAGAGATGGAAAGCACTGTTTTGTTTATGTTACAAAGCCCTCTTGCATTTTTTTTTATCCACTGTTATGTGCCATTTAATGTATTTTGTCAATTTAGCCTGTGATTGTTTAATATCCCTTGATAGGTACTGCACATGATGTGCTTCCTTACTCCTCACCCAGCTCTAACTTTGAGCGTTAGTCTCTTTCCTAAATAATTTTCACTAAAACTGAAACAAGAAACTCCCAATTGTGGCCAATGTGGATTACATTGATGAAATCTTTTTGGTATTTCCAGACACAGAGAATACAGGCTCCGCCAGAGGAGGAAGAGGATGCCGAGGAAGAGGAGTCAGAAGAATTGGGTCACGTAGACACATATGCTGAGTACAGACCTTCTAAATGTAGGTCACTCGACTGCATGCCAACATCAGCTTATCTTTTAATTCATCAACATTTTTGTTTTTTCATATGACATGCCACTCTTGTAGTTTGTAAAGCCTTTCCTTCTCTGAACCTCTCTTCAGCCACCATTGGAATTTCTCACCCTGACATAGTGGTGGAGACCAACACACTATCCAGTGTCCCCCCTCCTGACATTACGTACACTCTGTCTATCCCTGAGTCAACTATCAAGATTGGTTTGCTGTCAGCTCTGCAGCTCGAGGCCATTATCTACGCCTGCCAGGTATAGGCATCAACATACAATAAATAAAGCACCTACCATTTTGATCATGTAAGAAAAGTCTGTTCATGCATTTTTTTCTTTTTGTGCCCTCAGCAACATGAGGTGATCCTTCAGAACAACCAGAGGGCGGGCTTCCTAATCGGAGATGGGGCTGGGGTTGGAAAGGGACGCACTGTGGCAGGAATCATCCTAGAGAATTACCTGAAAGGAAGGAAGAAATCACTATGGTAAGATTCAGGGGTATGAAAGAACTTGAATCCTAAATGAAGTTTCCCAGACAGCTTCATTTTCTGGTTGACAGGGCTGTGTTTTGTATTCACTTATGTGCCTGGTTATATTGGAGTAGTAGAAGCTAATCTGTACAGTAACCAGCTCAATAATTGAGTTTTCTGTTCCTGCCCTCAGGTTCAGCATATCCAATGACCTGAAATTTGATGCAGAGAGAGATCTCAAAGACATAAATGCACAGAATATTCCTGTGCATGCCTTAAACAAGGTGGGTCCAGGTGGAATGTGAAACCCTGAGAGCATACATTTTCTTCTTAACAACTTATATGCGCATTCAAAGAGAAAATGAAACAAAACAAGCCACCATCACCATTTTAAAATCGGTTGGTTTATTCTTGTAGATAAAGTATGGTGACACAGCTACCTCAGAAGGAGTCCTGTTTGCAACCTACTCTGCGCTGATCGGAGAGAGCCAGGCAGGAGGGCAGCGTCGGACGAGAATTAAACAGATCCTGGACTGGTGCAAGCCAGACTTTGATGGAGTTGTATCCTTGTTTATTAATAATGTTTACAGGTTCCATCTGTCTATTACACAGCTGGCATGAAATGTGCTGCCCCACCTTCATCCCAGCCCATTCACACACATAGGCACTGTATGTCTACATTTGCCCTTGACCTTTCACCTCATAGATTATTTTTGATGAATGCCACAAAGCCAAGAATGCCACATCAACGAAGATGGGCAAGGCAGTGCTTGACCTGCAAAACAAGCTGCCACGGGCCAGAGTGGTGTATGCCAGTGCCACAGGTAGGCTGATACATACATAAGGACACATTCACACACATAATACAGCACATCTGAAAATTTTTTAAAATGAATGTGTTTGCTATTGGTGCCTCAGGTGCCTCTGAGCCAAAGAACATGATCTATATGAGCCGCCTGGGAATCTGGGGTGAAGGCACACCCTTCAGAATTTTTGATGACTTTCTGCACGCCATCGAGAAGAGGTTTGTGGGAAATTCACTCCAAAGAATTATGTTTTCAGTCATGTGGATATATATCTTCATATCACTGTCCTTCCTGGAAATTTCTTTACAGTCAGTTCACTGTTACAGCCGGTTGACCTGTGATTAAATCATGTTGAATAATTTATATGACAGAGGTGTCGGTGCCATGGAGATTGTTGCTATGGACATGAAAGTGAGCGGGATGTACATTGCCAGGCAACTGAGCTTCTCAGGGGTATCTTTCCGCATTGAAGAGATCGGACTGGACAGTGACTTCAAACTGGTCTATAACAAGGCTGCAAAACTGGTTTGTGTTATTTCTCTTTTACACGGGAATTGGTGGGTAGTATTGTTTCTTTAATATGTATAGTCAAAGAAACGCTATACGTATATATATACGCTATATATATACGCAAACTGATTGACTGATTGTAAACATGGAATCTGCGTCCAGTGGGCAGAGGCATTGCAAGTGTTCATGCGTGCAGCGGATGAACTGGGACTGGTCAGCAGGAAGTCTCTGTGGGGGCAGTTCTGGTCGTCTCACCAGCGCTTCTTCAAATACCTCTGTATCGCTGCCAAGGTTCGCTGCCTGGTGGAGCTGGCCCAAAAAGAGTTGGAGGCTGGAAAGGTCAGCACAGCACACTCTTCAACCCTGACTCATATAGTCTGCACATATTCTCAAAGACAAAAAATCATCTGCTTCTGCATAAATGCTTTTGTGTTATTAGGACCTGCAAATATTGGGAAGATATTTGTTGAGGCTACAATCTTTAATCAGGTCTAATTATTTATTTATTTGTTGATTTATTTTGTTTTTCATTTCCTGTAAAACGGTTTAATTAAAAAAATTCATAAAAATTTGCTGTGGGCATCACAGTGGCATAGTGATTAGCGCTGTTGCCCTACAACAAGAAGCTCACAGGTTTGGTTTCTGGGCCTGGGGCCTTTTCTGTGCAGAGTTTACATGTTCTCCTCATGCTTGCGTGGGTTTCTTCCAACCGTCCAAATACATGTGTTTAGTTTGATTGGTCATTCTAAATTGCATAGTATTATAGTACAGAATAGTGCATAGTAGTGTTCCAGGTGCCATGTTAAACTATTTCGGTTGTTGAAATGTGTGATTTTTTTATTTATTTATTTTTTTCCCCAATTGCAGTGCATTGTTATTGGCCTTCAGTCTACAGGGGAGTCTCGTACCAGAGAAGTCCTGGATGAGAATGATGGGCATCTCGATAGATTTGTTTCTGCAGCAGAGTAAGTGAGATGAAAAACTAGTGTCTGATCAATAATAATTATAATAACATTTATAATAGTAAAATACTTTTTTCATCTGCTGAACCAGACTTTATCATATCCAGGTATACTAAATTGATTAAGGTTATGTTTAAGTTCTCATCATTAATTTTTGAATAAACCAAGCAATCTGCTTAATTATTAGCAGATATTTAATTAACAAATGATTTATCCAAAAATAATGAGAGAGGGAAAGAGGGGCTGAGCACAAATACTTTGACGCGAATCCAAAACTGCTCATGTCTGAACATGACATGTCTTAACGTCTGGGTATATTAGATCACACACGTCTTCATCTGCCTCTCAACACCTGACACTGACAATGAGGTCACATCAGGAATGTGGGGAGTCCAATTGTCTGAGCTCCCTTGTGTTCTCCTGATCACTTTTCTGTCAAAATAAAAGTTTCTTTCTCCTCTTTCTTTTTGCTTTAGGGGAGTATTTCAGTCCCTTGTAACAAAACATTTCCCTTCGGAAAAACAGAGTCGAGAAAAGGCACCAGGAAATAAGAGAAAACGTAAGCGATGAGGAAGTATTTGTCATAACATGTTAGCATATAAGCCCATGAAAAGCATGCCTGTTTTATAAATTTTTTCCTTGATGGTCAATCGAAAGTTTAGCAGATATTTTTATATATACTGTGTATTTGTGTATCTCTGGTTGTTTGCACATTGTAACTAATCATGATGTGAATTCAAATTAGGGAAGCCTAGAGGCCGTCAGCCCAAGGTACCAAAGCACACAGTGGACAGCGGCGGGGTGATAAACATCACCGATGACAGCAGTAGTGACTCCGATGGCATGGACACAGACTCCAACTCCTCACCTGACTCCTTGCTGGACAATGATGATGTCATCTTTGTAAACCACACTAGCTGCCAGACAGGTAGGGAGGTGTCCCTGTGTTTTTGTTTCCGTTTATGTTGTCACGGGAGATAAAGTAACAGGATATAGAGAAGGTGCTGCAGCCCTTTTAGAAGTTTCTCAATGTAATGTATTTTTGTGAAACAAAGACACTGTAGCCTCCTTTCCCTTTTATTTTTGAGACTCTCGCTTGTTTTGGTTACTAAGTTAATGTACTTTTTGTTTTGTGTTCACAGCAAGGATCGAAGAGATGAAGCAGGACCTTCTCAACAAAATATCTGTGCTGGGAAAAGAACTACCTCTTAATACCTTGGATGAACTCATTGATAAGTTTGGTGGACCAGATAAAGTCTCCGAGGTATGAACCAAAAACACTTAACTGAAGTAATTGAACTCACATGTTTTTCAACTGTTGCCAGCAAATGCATATTTTTTTTTGTTCTGGTCAAGTGAAATGTTATTTTTTGGTCTGCAGATGACTGGTCGTAAAGGTCGTGTAGTTCGACGTCCTGATGGCAGTGTCCGATATGAATCACGGGCTGAGCAGGGTCTTACCATTGACCATATCAACATCAAGGAAAAAGACCGCTTCATGAGTGGAGAGAAGGTCAGATATCACAGATGGATATGTAAAATAATGTCCTGAATTGGCACCAATCTCTTATAGAAATGTACTGATTTTCAAACAATCCTTATTGAGATTGCCAAAAAATCCTTTCTTCCAGTTGGTGGCCATCATCTCAGAGGCAGCCAGCTCTGGGATTTCCCTGCAGGCAGATAAGCGAGTGAAAAACCAGAGGCGCAGGGTCCACATGACTCTGGAGCTGCCATGGAGTGCAGACAGGGCTATTCAGCAATTTGGTGAGTCAAACAATTGAATCGGAGAGTGCAAGTGAACCCACTTAACTGCAAAAAAAAAAAAGGCTCAGCTCCTCCTTTTGTCAGGGCTTCATCAGTTTTCCAGTGTTTGCTGCTTTACACCTATATGCCTGCAACTTAAATGTCAAAAGTTAAAGAGAGCCCTGTCTAGTTGTATTTCTCACTTAAACTGGAAAAAATGTTCTCTTGTCTCACTGAAACTCTGTTAGCAATATGCTGCTGCAGTTTGTCAGTTAGTCTCAAAGTATGCTCCAAATATTTGACCTCTCACATGGAAAACATAATGTCATTATTTAGTGCAAGCAGCATAGATATAGAAAAATACATTCTCTGTTGCTCCATCTGTGACTCCATTTTATACACAATGATTTATCCACATACAAGCCACTGAAAAAGTGAATGATTTAATTGCTCACAGTAATTATCAAGCTTCTCAAGTAAGGCTGTTCTGTATGAAAGTTATTGCCTGCTTACTGATTTAATGCTCACTTATGCAGTGTAAAAATATGAAATAAAACATTTCTGGTTATGTCGGAGGATCCTCTGCTCTCATTGGAAAATAATGCTCTTTTCCAAACATTAGCTCTCCATGGTTTTTGATATTGCCAATCATCAGGAATCCCCCCTTCTTACTCTTCAAATTGCTGATCCTGGCTTTTAATGGATGCAGCAAATAAAATTTGATATTTACTGTTGTCAATGTTTTTGTCTATCTGGTTGTTGCCATCAGTAAAGTGTTCCCTTTTTTTATAAAACAATTTCATTTACTTGGTCAGATTTTTTTGTGAGACATCATCATAAACATGTCTGTGGGTATCATCATTGCTTTCAAAATCAGTTAATTTTAAATTAGGAACTTCAGCTTTAAGGAATCAACAAAGCAGGTTGTACAGGTTTTGTGTTATGGTCATGCTTGCCTTGTCTTCTCAGGTCGCACCCATCGGTCCAATCAGGTGACAGCCCCAGAGTACATCTTCCTCATCTCAGAATTGGCCGGAGAGAGACGTTTTGCTTCTATTGTGGCGAAGAGACTAGAGAGCCTGGTGTGTATGCTGTGTTGCAATTTCTTCTTTTGATTTAATTCTTATTTCCTCCCAGATTTATTTTTATTTTTAACTGAGTGAAATTTTAGTCGTGGAAAAATAATTCACCTCACCTTGTCTCATGACAAGAAGGTGTTGACAGTGGAACAGTTCATCACAACATGATGAAATGTTCCACTGTAAACAGAGGATCCATGTTTTCTCTTCATTTATTGTTGTGCTCTGGGTTGCCATACAACTCTGGCATTTGCATCCTAACCCCACTCTCACCCCTTGTCCTTCCTGTTTCATGGGGTATTCCCTATTTCGGAGACTTTGTAAAGAGTCTCTTTTATTGTTGGTTCGTCTATAGTTACAAAAACTTCTCTCCACAAACCTCATGAGATTCTGGGTCTTTCCCGTCTCCAGCTCAATGACGGAAAACTGAATAAGCAGGAAAAAAGCAAAGAGCTTGTCTGGAAATATAAGTCTGTGGTTATTTTCCACAGTTATCAATGCATCTCTGCCCAGCCATCATTTATTTCCATAGTGACACAGCATGACAGTTCTTTTGGAAAAGCTTAAGGAGGGTGCAAGGGATTGGCAGTTCCAGGAAGTCCTTCATTCGTTTGCCAGCCGTGTTCGGTAAATCTGCATCAAGAATAGGTCACATCTCATCTGGGCGAAACAGATATAACACACAGCAACTCCAACTAAACAGCTGAGTACCTTGTAATATGCAGTCTCCAAATCAGGAGTAAAGTTATATTTGGCGAAGGCTTCCCTTTGTTTTGGTATCTCAAGGCATTTTTCTGCGTGGGCAGGGCAGCAGCTGGCTACAAGGCTGCTCTGCTGTTGACTTGGCTTCCAACAAACTTTCCTTTACATCCCTCACAGAAAATGACCAAAAACAGGTTAAATGTTCTCATTTATTATAGCTATGGTTATGATTTATGTCTAAATTGTCTAAATGTATTTATTTTTCCTGCTTTTTGATTCAGACACTATATTAACAGGTACAGTCCCAGGTCATTTTAGTCAAAATAGTGTCATCACACAGTTTTAGGTGAGATGTTGCACAAAGATTTGCTGGTAATTTTTTGTGTGTTGTTTTTGTTTGTTTGTTTGTTTGTTTGTTTTTAAAGAGAGTAAACGTAACTGTATAACTGTGTTGAGTAAAAATGACAAGAGCAGAATTAATGGTTCAAAGTCTACAGTAATCGTAATGTTTCATGATCTCACAATGTAGAGTAACCATGTAGGAATCCCTGTGTTGTTAGTTGTGGGTACTGTACTCACTCATGCCTAATCTAAGCATTGACGTCAAGTTGTATAAGCACTCTGACACATCCAGTTAACAGGCAAATACAGATTTATCCCACGTTACTGTATCCATCTAACTGTGATGACGCTATGATGTCATGAAAATTATCACTGCCATCACTGCTGATGAAAAATAATAATAATAATGATCGTGTTCCTCTGTGCAGGGTGCATTAACACATGGAGACAGAAGAGCCACTGAATCCAGAGACCTGAGCAAGTACAATTTTGAGAACAAGGTAAACAGATTTAAGTATAATATTCTGACATTTTGTGGTAAAATTGTGCCACATTTTCACTTTAACTCATCTGAGAGAATTTGTTCTGAGTATTTTTGTGTTCCTGTTCTTGCAGTATGGTACCAAGGCTCTGGATAAAATCACCAAAGCAATACTTGGCCACATAGAAAACAAGGTGCCCCCCCCCAAGGGATACCCTGGGGGTGATGCTAACTTTTTCAGAGGTATGTTTTGTTTTTAGTTCACTGGACGCATCTCTAAACAGAGAGAGCTTCACCAGCAAAGAGGTTACTATGATACAATAAGTGAAAGAAATGTATTTTTCTTTCTTTCAGATATGAAACTTGGAATGATGGATGTTGGCATCTTTTGTAAGGAGTCTCGCTTTGGGATCAACACTGAGAAAGGTAGGGGTACCTAGAGGCAAGCAGGGCAAATGCAAATGCCACTCAGACAACCCACTGCTGAATATGATGCTGCTGTGTTTTGTGATCGTCTGTCAAACACAATATTATTTTCCATTAATTGTTCTGTGTTCTGTCTTTATCTCAGACTGCAGCATAACCAAGTTCCTAAATCGTATCCTGGGGCTGGAGGTCCACAAGCAGAACTATCTCTTCCAATACTTCACAGATAACTTTGACTACCTAATTGAGAAGGACAAAAAGGAGGGGAAATACGACATGGGAATTCTAGGTACAAAGATTGTATTTATTAAAGAAACAATATGTAATCTTAATTATAAATGCTATTTTAGCCACAGTTACAAAAAGTAGACACAGAAATGGAATCTACTATTGATTTAAAATGTATTGACAACCTTTTAATGTACAGATTATTTATAGTTATAGATCAATTATATTTGTAATAAATGCACTACTTCAAAGAAGATTGTAAATTTGCCTTAAGGGATTTACTTTTAAAATCTTCTGTGTGCAATAATTGTGTCTGTGACAGACCTGGCCCCAGGTAATGATGAGATCTACGAGGAGAAACAGGAATCCTTCCTGACAGCTGGGAACCCTCAGGATGGACAGGTTGTTCTCTATAAGGTATGGACCGCATAACCTCTTGTCAGGTTTAGTGAGTGAGAAGTGAGAGGTGAGTCTATAAATATACATGATGGCCAAACCATCATCATGTTTTCTGGTACAACTTTTAGGCTGTAGACTAAACATTAAACAGTTAATAAGGCGCTGGCCATCACTGGCATCACTGATTACAAAACACATACTGGTGACAATAAGTCTGTTACATTTTCATGACAACACTTCCTCTGCACCCAATATTTGTGTACAGAGACCTGGCACAACAATGGCATTGTTCTAAATAAACTGCACTCTTGCAGTTGGTAGCAACCTCACCAAGTAAAGGTGCTTTGTTTTGATGGCTGTCACTTCGTGAGCAGTAAGACTGCGATTATACAGGTTTAGCCTGGGGCTAAGGAGCTGATGTTGACACTAGTTGAAGATGGAAACAGAATAATTACTAGTATTTCTTTCTTTATTTTTTTTTTTCTTTTTGCTATTGGCTGCAGGCTAACCTAGGTTTGACATTTCAAAGTTGGCAGCAGAGCACAATGCTGCACAGCCAGGACCAGTTTAGCAAGTATGAGAGAGAGTGTTGCGTATATGCCTGACTGGGATGATGTATGTTATTCACATATATCTCTGTGTAACTGTAAGTTTTTAATTATGTGTTCTTTTCAAGGAAACAGTGTGCCAAGTCTGAATGTTTCTTTCTTCCTTTCTTTTTGGCCTGTCTAGATCAGTGTGGACAGAGGTATGACCTGGGATGAAGCCTACAACCATTCCCTGAAGCTCAGCGGTTCAGATGAGGGATTTTATCTGTCCCAGAAAGTGAGTCCATTTTGACATAGCAAGAAAACAAAACCTAATATTTCAGTGACAACCCACAAAATAGCAATGTAATGACACAATGGATGTTTGCTGAGGAATTCACTGTCTGATTGGCCTTTCCACAGTTAAGGGGTAACCATCCATGTGTGCTGCTGGCCGAGCAAGGAAGAGGCAAGAACTTCAATATCTTCAAGCCGAATATTGGCAAGCAGACCCACCCCGAAAGCCTGGAAAACCTACACCAACGTTACCGGAAGGTAATGGCCCAGTTGTCTGTGGATGATTCAGTAAATAACAGTGGCTTTATATCATGTACCCATGTATTTAAGGAAAAGCAAACACCAACTTTGAGAAAAGACCAGGTTGCACATTTTCAAGAGAAGGGTGTCATGTCACCTTTTGGATTATATAAAATATGGAGTCTGCTTCCCCCTTGTGGTCATGAAGGACTGTTATTACAGGTTATGAATTTATTGAGGATAATGAAGGTTTTTTGTTTTTTGTTTTTTTTTTAATATTCACACAGCTGATTAAAATGTACCTGTTTGTGTGATGATTAATGAGCATTCATCATAAAACTCATGGAACACAAGAGCCAGCGTCTCCTTTGAGAAAATCAGTGGGTTATAAATGAGATACAATTAGGTTCTAACTTTGTCAGAAGGAAAATAGACTTCTGTATAGCCAAAGTTTTTTAAAACTTAGTAATGACGCCCTGAGATAATTTCCATATTTGTTTCCAGGTGACACCAGAGGAAGCTAGAGACAGCTGGGAGAATCAGTTCACCTTTTCCTTCAAGAAGTGTAGCCATGCCAACTGGTAAGCAGGAATTCGCAATGTCCTTTGGGATTAATTGTGCACTACATGCAAACAGGCTGGTACTCAGTAGGACTCAAGTCAGGGTGAATTTAAGGTCAGATGCCTTTCTGCAGGATTTGAAGACCACCTGAGAACTAGTCTTGGAGAAATAACCTGCAAGTCTCACATTAGTGCTCATTGCTGGATTACTTAGGATTGTTTTTAAAAAACAAGACCAACGATGCAATTGTTGGTCCCTTGACCTCCTTTTTTTCTCTCTTCCTAGGAATGGGAAGTGCAAGAAAATTGAGGAAGGTCATGAGTGTCTGCAGGGCATGCGCCTCCGTCAGTACCACATGTTGTGTGGTGCTCTATTGCGTGTGTGGAAGCGTGTATCTGATGTGGTGTCTGACATCACCAGCTCCAGCATCCTGCAGATCGTGCGCCTTAGAACTAAGCAGCTTAACAAGCAAGTCGGTAAGTAAAGGCTCCTCCAGTTCACGAAAAACAGTGTACATCAAGATTTTAGATTTCACATCACCAGGAAGGATCTGTAAAGCTGTTTACAAGATAAATCAAGCTCAGAAAAATGTAAATTTAAAGATGTGCATGAATTGTTTTGATGGTAAAATAGAATGCTGTCAAAGAGCTAAAATATTTTTATGACAAATTGAGGAAATGAAACTGATGCTCATTTTCCTTATTTGCCTCTTATGAACTCCGTTGAGTGTCACATTAATGCAAAATAAAATAAAAGTGGAAAATGTAATAATGCATTTGGCAAATTTTGAATATTTACTTTTCTTTCTTTATAGGTATCAAGATCCCAGAGAACTGTGTGGCCCGTGTCCGTGAAGAGCTGTTGCTAATGGATGAGGAGGTGAAGAGGAAGCGAAAGGAGAAGGAGCAGAGACTGGCTGAGGAGCGAATGCGTAAAATGGAGCAGGATAACAAACACCTCCTGGAAAATCTATTCAGCCAGAAACCATTAACTAACCAGACAATTGCCCAGTCTCTCGCCCAGAGCCAGATCCTCAAACTGAAACAGAACCAAAATGCTCTATCAAGGACACAAAGTGGGACCCTCTCTCAACTGCAGAGAATGCAAAGTCAAACTCAGTCGTCTTTACAGCTGCCTGCCCCGAACTTAACGCTTCTGTCATTACAAAGAAATCCCAACCAAACTCAGCAACGGACCCCCAACTGGCCCAACAACAACACCACCACCTCCTCCACCACGCACCAGGGCCCTCTACGCAGCCTCAGCTCCAATTTCTCTCAGTTTTACCCTCCGACCTACATGCCCCCTTTTACACACCAGAACCCATCTCTTTCACTTCATCAGGCCACAGTGTCCCCCAACTTGTCTTCCAAGAATCCCCTGAATGAGATCTTGGACCTGACTGTTAGCTCACCATCCCCCTCCCCAGACAGCACAGAGGGCGCTCTGAACCTGGATTGTCTGGCAGGACATGCAGCAGCATTTGGAGATGACTTCAATCTGGAATCTCTGATCAGACTCCCAGATTCCCAGAATACAACGAATGCCCAGCACGCTGCACAGATACAACAGCCTCTTTTGCTATCACAACAACAGCAGCACCAGCAGCAGCAGCAACAACAGCAACAGCAACATCTACAGGCCACACAACAGCAACAGCAACAGCAACAGCAGCAGCAACAGCAGCAGCAGCAGCAGAATCACAGCCTGCTGGCCAACAGCCACCACACAGATTTAGGGTTAGGGCTAGATTGCTTTGGCATGCCCCTGCCTCCTCCGATGCCCACCCAGAAAGCCAGCCCTTCATCCTCTATCTCCTCCTGTTCTTCCTCCACATCCTCCACCACGTCAAACAACCTGGTTTCTCATGTCTCTTCCGGCCTCATGCCCTCACCCACCCTCATCCCATCATCCTCCTCCTCTTCTCTGTTCTCCAGCCTACCATCCTCTTCTCTGTTTTCCAGCTCTTCCCCCTGTTTCACCCCCAACTTTGTCTCCCTCCCTGAGTCAGACAGTCAGCCCCTACCCAACGGCCACTATAATTCAGGCGTTTTTGACATTCGTGAGGCTCTAAACAGCATGCTGCAGGCTGGACCTGACCGCAAGTCTGTCATTCAGTACCGGCAACAGGAATAAGATCTTAAAAACAATAACATCTTGTCGGGACTTTTGATTTGTCCTTCAAAGCAGAATGTGTCTCATTCGCTGCCATCTATGATCCCACCCCTCGGACCTACTCCCTCTCCCCTCAGGGCCTATAGTCACGTCACTGCCTGTCCTGCGCTCTGCTCACCGTTCTCTCTACCCATCTGTAGCGTTCCCCTGCTTAAGGCTGTTGAGGTGATGCCGGCCTCAATCAATGCCAGATTACACCAAAGTGTGTGCTCCACAGTGTAAGGCAGCTGTTGTGAAAACAAACATTTGATAACTGTATTTTATTGAACATATGAGCTGTCCAAACAAAGCTCATTCATCGAGGTGTGGAAATCTTAAGTAAAACCTCCCGCTGCTGATTTTTACGAGGTATGATCGGTAAAGTTGCTGGAAGCTCTAAAAGCCTTTCACCAGTTCACACCACATTTTTAGGGTTTGCTTTACTGTTACTTTGCTTCATGGCCATTTGTCTTGGCTAAAAGGCTGTATGCAAGGCTTGGTTTGAATGATACAAAAGATAGCTAAACTGGAATAAGTGAAAGAAAAAAACTAAATCTTTTAGCTGATTGTCCATTAAATTCCTCAGTTTTCTTTTCTTGTTTTGTTTTGTTTTGTTCTTTTCTTCTACATGCTCCCTCCTGTTTCTCTCCCTGCTTGTATGAACACTAGTGTGAGGAAAAAGGGAGAGAGGAAGTTTAGTCTGTTGTTGCAAACAGTGCCTTTGGAGAAATCTATAAATGCAGTCTAAAAATCCATGTAGCCTAATGTATAGATTTGTACTTTTAAACATTTGTTTTTATTTAAATTTAATAATGTGTATTTCTTTTCGATGTTTAGCCCCCTCAGTCAGTCATACTTTGTGTTACAACATGCTGGTGGTGGGTTTCAGGGCGGAGCCTCCATTAGGCCTGTATGTGCTTTGTTTGTCTTTGGAGCTGTGACAATGTGCTAGGAAGTTCGTTTGGCACAGAGTGTTAAACAGCGTGGATAAAAATTGTGTCCAAAATGTTATATCTTTTTCTTTTTTTCTAGAACCATAACATTTAGCGATATAACTCCTGGTTTGATTTGATTTTGAATTTCTCAGGAAAGTCTCAAGAGGGTTATTAGGTTGTTTTGTGTGTCATTTTGACCAACATAGACAATGAAAACTGTGTTTCAGTCTTGAAGATTTTATTCTCTTGAGGTTATGTAAAGCAAACCTTGTTGTTTTAACAAAAGCTTCACAATAGTAGCAACGAGCAATGTCTTCTTGAACACTGAGTTCAAAATATAACAGATTAAATGCCTTTCCATTTCAGGCATTAAGGACATAAAGAAATCTGAAGCACGTAGACCAGTAAGGTTCAGTTTGTGTAATAGTACATGCGTAAAAACCTGTGAGATCTGGCCATCTTTGAGTGATGATGCACTGTTCTTGACAAAATACCAGAAAAGTTCAAGTGATCAAAAAGCAATAAACCCATATTTTACATTTATGATGAAACAGAGATGCATAAGTGGTGTTAAAGCTCAAAAGGCAAAGCTTTATTGCTACCCTTGTATCATAGAAAATCTTCTTTCTGCTGTGCTTCAAAGTCTTTTAGTTTCATAGATTCTGAAATGCATACAACCTTTGTATAGTAAGTTTTCACGGGATGAACGCAATGCGTTCTTGATGTTTTAGTCATCGTTATATAAAAGTTATTGTTATTTATATTTAAGGGATATTTAGATTTTAGATATGTTATCCTGCTTATTAGAATAGTTAACAAAATGTTTGGTCAGGGAAGTTTCTAGTTTTCAAGATTACTATAAAACAAATTCTATTATAACCTGCCACCAAATACGATTGCACTGTTCTGTACTGCTGTACAGTGTCTGGATTTATTTCTGCTCCTTTCAGTTTAGATCTTCTCACATAGAATTGTTCCTCCAGCTTTGTCAGGTCTGCTCCAGACATTTGTCAGGCCTTCAGTTTGTAGAGAGATACCAAAGTATTCCACAGACACCCCTAAAGTTAAGATATCAGACCTTTTATCAATCTCAGGAAGAAACCATACCAGAGGTGTAACATTGGGGCGTTAGCAGAAATATATCATTTTCCCTAATAACAGTGGTGAAATTAACCAATACATGTGCTGTTTTTTTGTTTGTTTGTTTTTTTTCTTAACTTTGTGCTGTGACTCTTGCTGTATTTATGGTTTAGACTCAATGTGATGGGTTTGTCATATGTCCTTGTGAAAATGTAAGTGATTCTAAATGTTTATGCCTTCTTAGGGCAAAGATCAAACGCTGTTTCTTTGTAAGGAACATTATTTTTCTGTGGACTTTATTTGTGTGTGTGTGTGTGTGTGTGTGTGTGTGTGTCTTGCAGCTGTTGGACATTTAATTTCTGTTGATGCTGACAGGTTTTCGCGTCAATTAGCACCCAGGATATGCTGAAATGTGCAATTGATCTGTCCAAGCCTTTTCACCTCCCGTAGTGCAACAGATGCTTCATTTCAGGTTTGGGCTGACTGACTAACAGTGTCGCAGTTTCTCGTTTAGTTGTTTTCTTTCCTTTTTTTTTTTTTCTTCAGCTTTTGAAAATAGCACGTGTACCTTCATCAATTTTGCTTTTAATATTCCTCATCAGGCACATTCCGAGACATCAATCTGCAAAAGATTTGCCTTCAGTTCTGTGTGTTATAGTCACGCTATTAAAGCTTTATGCATTTGAGGGATATGGACCGCATTTTAAGGAAGAAAGGCCTTTTTTTCCCCTTTTTTTTTTTTTTCCTTTTTGTTTTTTTTTTTATAGAAAATCCTTTATTCATGTAGTTTGGCCTTTTGTCATTTTATTATCATTTTGCACTAAGAATGGCATAATCAAGTTACTGTTTTCCTGTTGGTTATGATTGAGCATTGCAAGCTTGTTGTGTTCCTGATCTTTAATGGATTCCTCTGTGTATACTGTAACCATGTCCCTTATTTCTCCACAGTTTTCATATTATAAAAATGGTATCACACTCAAATAATTTATTGCTAACAAAAAATGAAACAAAAACATGCTACTGATTGTATTGTTATTGTATTTTTAAACAAAGCCTATTTTTTCTGTACAAAAGAAACTGTGTTCAGCACTTTCATTCTGGGTTGTGCTTTTGTTTTCTATATATTTATAATTTGGATCCAAATGTATATATTGTAAAATTTGTGCCTTTCAACTAATTCTTTAAAAAGGTTTTCTACGCATTAAAGGATGGAATATATGAAATTGCAATCTTAACTTTGTAAACAAATAAAAACTTGAAGATTGCTGAAACTAATTCTAATTTTTTCAACTTGGATAAAATGCTTTTATCCTGATTCCTGTCGGTTTGTGTGCTCCTGTAAGAAAAAGCAACATGTGAGACATCCCTCCACATTTATCTTAACAGGTAACAGTAAAGCCTACTGATGAGATGAAGAGCCAACTTAAGCACTGTATTTTACAGTACAGATGTCTATGCTTGGCTATCCTTTTTTTTTCACAATCTCAGGCATTACTCTATGCTTTATTCTACTATTATTATACAGCTGTTGTACATTGCTACTTTGCAGTTTAAGATTCAGCATGCAAATCTATAAAACCAATTTATAAAATGTGATGAAGAGCAGTTAAAATACTTCCCACGCGACATTACACTAAACTACTTCTGATATGTTCATAATGAATATTAACGATCAATAATAAAAAAAAATAATAATAATAATAAAAAACATTTTGCTGATAATTGCATTGTATCCATACTTGACATCGTATTGCATGACTTTGGTTACTCTCAGGGGTGGACAGTAACAAAGTAAATTTACAGTTTTTGAGTATCTGTACTTTGATTGAGTATTATTTTTGGGACATACTTTCACTTCACCGCATTTGAAGGCCAAATATTGTACTTTTTACTCCACTACATTTCTATTGATGCTCTCATTACTCATTGCTTTTAATTGTCCGTTTTTGTAACACACACACACACACACACACACACCTCTGTGCGTGTTCCAGGTAAGAATATGGCCACGATGTGTAATCCTCATCCGTGTCCAGATATTTGTTCAGTGGGTTTGTTACAGACAACATGGACCATTTTAGAAATTACTGCTAAAAAGGGCAGAACTCTCTGGATGTGCATCAACATCCAGATGCGTAGATTTTTTTTTTAACAGCTCCCAGGAGATTTGTCTCATATCGCAGCCTCCATTTTATTGCTATAATATGCAGTGATAATATGCAATTCAAGAAAGTACGCTTTCCAGTATTACCTACACAATTTGTGAATCTATTGTGGATTAGCCGGCCTTACCTGAGCCTTTTTTGTTTGTTGTCATATCCAAAGGAAAGTTCGCAGATGCACTGTGGCCATGTTGTCCTTATGATGGTATGATTTGTGATAATCCGTTTAAAGGGAAGACGCACTTCCTGCTTCGGACGCGCCGCTCGCGCGATGACGTCGTGAAACTCACCTGTACGTCCGGCGGTGGAAACCCCGCCCCCTCACCTGTCCCCAGGAACATTTCAGGGAAACTTCTCAAAGTTCAGAAACGGCCGAAGGAAGCCACGACGCAGAGGAGACATCTGTCAGGAGTCGGTCGACAGAGCTCAGCCCGCCGGACAGGAAGCTTCAGGTGAGTTCAGGTGCAACATGGCCGCCCGCCGGACCAACCGACAAAACGAGCCTCGAGCGGTGAACTTTCAGTGTTTATCAAAGTCCGAAAGGTGAACAGGAACACGCTCCTGACAAATGAAAGGCGAACTGGTTTTTATATCACACGGTGAGCAGTGAGATACTCATGTCAGGTACGCTTGTGTGTTGTTTTTGTTGTGCTTTGTGTGTGTGTGTGTGTGTGTGTGTGTGTGTGTGTGTGTGTGTGTGTGTGTGTGTGTGTGTGTGTGTGTGTGTGTGTGTGTGTGTGTGTGTGTGTGTGTGTGTGTCTCGGGGTGGCTGTAGGTTTCTAGCCCCGTTTTCTTCATCCTCACCTTTCTGGTTCTGCCACACAAGTTTCTACCTGCCTGCCAGAGAGTTTCACAACAGTTTCAGTCAGCCTCGTCTTCCTGCTGCTGTTTTTACTGATAAACTGTGAATATAATGCTGCTTTAACTGGTTCTGTTGAGGCTTTGGTGGACTTTTAATAATGGAGTGAACTGTTTTGATCTGTTTTTAAAGGGTTTCTGTCAGGAAGCCATCGCCTGCTGTATCAAACAATAAACCTGCTGAGGCTGTCAGCCCTGACAGCAATCATTTTTGTGATAAAGTACATTTTACATTTCCTGAAAATCAGAAGAGGAAGTATTAACACATAAAATAACCACATATGAAGGTTTGTCTGTATATTCTAAATGAATACTTGATGATTTCAATCACTTAATAATGCTATAAATGAACAGTAGAGATAATTCAGCACTGGCATGCTGAATTGTGATGGCTGAATCAGTGTTTTGTTTGTGTGTGTGTATAATTCCTCTATAACTTGTGGAAATGTCAGCGTAAGAGTCCTCGTGGATGTGAAGTGTTTGCTCTCAGTGCTTAAACACTGTTTATAGTACATTCCTGGAGTAACTTGCGGTGGCTTCAGCCACTCTGTGGTCTCTGTTTGGAGTATCTGTCCTCCAAAGCTCAATATTTACACAGAGCAGCTTTGCTAAACTTAATTAACCACTAACTACAGTATGCAGAAGAACAGTGAAGGCTTTTGCCTCCGTCCTCTGTCATTAATGTTTATTAGGGAGGCTTGTTTGAATGATGCACTGTTGAAGAATTCCACTTATGCCTCACACTGAAAGCAGGTCTCTATATTCACATTTGGAGCTAATAGGGTGGCAGACTTGTAGTAAAACAAGGTGCTCCGGAGTTGATAGATGGTCGTTTGCATGCTGGTGAGTCAACGTCATCTGAGAATACAGGAAACTCTGATAGAACAGTCTCTACGGTGGCTCCATTACTGAACAAACTAAAGTCCTGAGAGAGGAATGAGTGACTATTTACCTACGAGAGGGGGCACACCCTGGAAGTGTTTGCTTTAGTAACAGTAGTGGTTGCTTTCCTTACTCAGTCTTCTTCATACCTATTAATAATTCAACCCTGTTGCCCTGGCTGATCGGGGGGAAGCTATTCCAGCCAGCTGAACCCAACCTAAGATAACTTGCTTGTTAAAGTATGTGGCCACCATCTACTCTCAAACTGATACCCGTTTTATAATACAGGCAGCAATCCCTGGATGAGAGTCTGTGGTTTAGACACTGATAAGATATTTAATGTTGGTATCACTTTCTGTACACACTTGAGATACTTAATTGTTGGTGCCACTCCCCTCCACCTAACAAGTTGGCTTCAACTCATTGCGACTATAGTCCTGACGGGGAAGGCACTGATAGTCAATCAGACAAACAAGAGGTTGCAGCACGCCTGTGCCCATTTGTGCATAAATGTTAACTATGAAGGAGCGATACCATCAAAGCCCTGCTGCCACAGCACCATTTCCTGATCCTGAAACACAGCAGGGTCTGTGTTGGAACCCAGGAAACTTCACTCAGAGCAAGCAGACTTTTAGCATCGCAAACAGCCTGTCAATTATTTACAGCCCGGTGCTCTCATTCCCCAGTCGTAACCATAGCACCGGGCAGACTGAAACCCGGCCAGCAGCCTTGGACCTGCTGCTGTTGCCTGGTGGGATAGACTGCAAGTTAAGCAAGAAGCTCACATACCATTGACAGTGGGAGCAAGTGGACCCGTTTGTTTTTATGAACCTTCAGAAAGGGAATAATTGTGGATACATCACTAACATAGCTCGAGTAGCGGATCTGGGATCTTTCTGTTGGAGGCAGAGGAATGTCAAAGTATTACTGGGCATTTTTAATTCTCTTCATTTAAAATGGCGTATTTTTAGGTGCCTTCTTGCCATGATCTTGTCTATCTGTGGACTGTTTGTCTTTTGGAGACAGACAGACTGCAAGGGAGATTACTGATCTACACTCACCCATCTGGAGATTTTGTGTGAGCTGGTCAGCAGGTGTTTTTAACAGAAGAAGGCGAAGTCAACAGTCTTATCATGAATCTGACGCAGCGTATGAAACTGTTGAAGCGCTTCGGCTCAGTGCCCCCTGAGCCCCCACCACCACTTCTGGTTGTGCCTGTAAGTGTAATGCAAGCGAGTGCTGTTGTTTTGTAGCTGGTCATGTTACCAGGTCGATATATATGCATCTTCATTTATTCACGTTGAAGAAGATGAATTTGCAGTCTTTCTTCATAAGTACAGTATAAAAGGATTAAATTTATCTCTGAAGGACTTTTTAACGCAGGGTCAGGGCCCACAGATCACTTTGTTCATTACACATGGTTCATTATTACAAGTCTATTTCTTCAGTGTGAGCTTAATTTACTGTATTTAAATTTGAACTGAAAATCCTTCATTTTAAAATACGTGCTAATAAGGCTAATATTTTATTAAAGAATTAGTTTAAGCTGAGAAAACCATTAGTTTATAATTGAGTAAAGGTAAATTTTTTTTCATTCATTTCATTCCATATCATTATAAAAAGAAGACTGATTAACAGTAACTTTTGACACCTTGACTGATTAGAAACCGATGACATAATGGCATACAAGTATTTATAGTTCATATAAATGAAAGCAGTATTAAACTTTGAGAAAGGTCAAATATGCATAATCTTTTTTTGCATATCTATCCATCAAAGAGAGAGGTTTTGATTCAATTAACATTTTGTTATTTTTTGATGACACAGTGACTGTAAATAAATAAATTAGTGTCGAAAACATAAGTAAAAACAACTAATATGTGAAAACATATTTCAAGCTCACAGGTCTGTTCACAAGGAATGCCTGTTTGCATAAAAAAAGTTTTGTGTTGAAAATATTGGCTGATATTTCCATTTTAAATGTGGAGAAATATATTTCATACTTACCATATTAGGGACCAATAGTTGATAAGCATTTTCTTTTCACTTGAATGTTTTTGTATGTCGTCTTATATTTTCTTTATATCTGGAATAATTTTAAACGCAGCATTTCCCCAGTTGCATTTAAGATGCTTCATTTTTCTGATAACTATTTTTGGGGTTTTATGCAGCTCCACCTTAAAGCCACGTTTATTAAAGGGCAATAAAATATGGGCAAAGGCTGGGTGGGGGAGGAGCACACCAGGTGAAGTCTCTCCTCAGTGTTTTGTTCTTCCTCCTCTCCCTGCTGAGAGAGAAACACCACAGCTGGTCATATTACAAATAATTGCAGCAGGAGGTTCAGGTTTCTGCAGGACAGAAGACTTTGTTGATGCGAATCTGATTTGACAGAGATGTAACGGGAGTTGGATAACTGGGATGATTGTTTGGCTTGTGGCGCTGCCATATGGAATATAAATAGCGGGCCGGCCGTTCATTCAGCACCGGAGGCCACAGGTGTTGTGTTCAGTTTAGCAATCCCGGCGGGAAATGGAAGTGAGGTTTAAAGACCAAGTGGTAAGTGGACAGTGAGGAATACAAACGATTTTTGCACAGCGCTGTCCAACGTTTCTGAACATGTTTAAAATTCAGCTGTTTAAAATTGAGAGGACAGAAATTACTGATGATCTGTGCACAGCCCCACCCGAAGTGTGCTTCTCGCTGGCAAGGTGACATCCTGAAGGCCCATACCACAGGTTGTTAAGCCAGCCATCTGAGGATAAACGGAGAATCACTGTCAACTTTGCTATCCTTGTTCACATTTTACATGCATGCTCACAGCTGAGTTTAAGGAGAGTACCTAAACTGGCTGATATCACTGTTGTTATTTGAATGTGGTCATAATAACTTCCTTTACCTTCAGTTGTGGGTTGGTTTCAAATGACTGACTTTTATCATGTAACTATATGACCATCTGGAGTTAAAGTTTAACTGCTTGTATCACCAGTGCCCTGTGATTCAGCTACAGGGGTCTTTCTGAATCTGAAGGCCTGTCTCAGTGTTGTAACTGTTTACTGACAGAGATTTCCTTGTCAAGAGGACGGTTATGAAGTTTTACAATCCTGTTTGCTCTTTGCTTGTGCAGCTCTTTCCTTTAGTCATAACTTCTTCTCATCATTTCTTGATAGATTTCCTATTAAATAAGCTCCTGGTCAAGAAGTTCAAGGACTGCAAATCAGCTGCTGCATTGATTCATTCCTCTTCTACCACTTATTAATTTCCAGCTCATTCTGGGTGAGGGCGGGGTCACCCTGGACAGACAGAGACCAACAAACACACTCAGATTTAGTCACCAATTAACCTAAACATGATGTCTTTGGACAGTGGGAGGAAACCAGAGTATCCTGAGGAACCCCACACAGGCACGAGGAGAACATGCACACAGAAAGGCCCCAGGCCGGGAACTGACCCTGTGACCTCTTTATTGTGGGGGAACAGTGCTAACCTCCATGCTGCCGTGCAGCCCTGACATCTGATAAACTTACAATTTTAGTCATCTTTTCAAACCTGGTCAGTCCAAACTTTCTGTGTGCTCAGCTTCTGCTTTGCTTACAATAGCCTGTACAGCATGAGGCTACAGCTAACTGCAGTGAAATTACTGTAAAACATTAACAGCTTCACATGTCACATTTTGTCGATTGTAATGCCGTCAGAAAAAAACCCCAAAGCTTTTATTTGAGCAATCAGGTCTGTTGCTGATTAACTAAGTCAAACAGTCTGCTGTTCACTGGTCACACACCACTCATCTACACTCCTGGTCACCTCCAGCAATTTAGATTGTTGTTCTGATTTTATCTGAGATATTTATCCCTGAAATAAAAGTGTTTTAATAGTTTAACTTCCTAGTTTGAAAAGTACTAGACGACCTCCAAAATATTTATTTGCAGAATTCATATTGTGTATTATGTGTTTGGATGCTCTTGAACACTTGGCTGGTGTTTGTGCTCAGTGAGTTTATTTAAAGTTGTGAGTGCCATCTGTCACTGCTAATACATGTCAGCACCTTGTACTCATTGTGATTTTCAGTGTCGTGGCAATTTTTTTTTTTTTTTTAATTTTAAATCACTTGACTGCAACAATGCCTCACTGTGTCTGATTTAAGCTGGCTTGGCCTGTTTTCATTTTAAGCAAGCATCTTTCTTGTTCCATGAGCTACAAACTATGGCCAGCCCACACTTTTTTCTTTGTCCTAGTCCTAGTATGTAGAGAATGAGAAGCACGAGAGGCATGCTGTCATGTTATGGCAGGTAGATCTCTTCTGTCTCTTTTGGGTATGACATTGATTTTTTTTTTATTATTATTATTATTATTATTATTATTACTATTTTTTTATTCAACAGTGCAGTGTTCATACTGAAGAATTGAAGGAAGAAAGTGGACAGTATGTGTAAAAGTGGGAGAGGCCTTCTGTCACTGCAGGTGTTGAGGCCAGAGGTGTCCAGCCATCTGTCCAACACATCCTAGTAATTGTCCCTCACAAAGAAAATAATTTTATTTGATTATCTGGACATTATTTTTAAGTTTGTGTGCCTGAGCAAGCTGTCGTTCTGTATGTCAGAATACAAACTCAGTCACAAAGTAGCCCTTCCCCAATACCGGTCAGGCAGGATTGAGACAGGTGAGAGCATGCTGAGATCAGGTTTAGTTTTACACACTCTCTCTGAATGGCTCTGGATCAACTGTCTCCTTTGTAAGCAACTGGACTACATAGTAAGATTAATAAACTAACATTTAGTATGGTCAAAATTCAAACATTCATTGATTTTAAGTGCAGAATTGTAGTCATGACTGTTGCTTATGTTTTTTGTTTTGATTTTTCAGAAACCAGGAATGGAGGAGTTAACAATATGGGAGCAACATACAATAACACTAAACAAAGTAAGTGTATAAAAATGAATCATGATGCTTTGTTTCCTAAATAAAGCTGTTAGGGATAACAACGATAAAGTGGAAGAGCAGCCCTCTTTTCTTTAGGGCGTTAGTGCTGTTTGGTCTATGCTCAGATGGTGGTGTAAGTTGAACTGTTTCTGGCTCAGAGGCAGTTTCACTATTGTTTCCAAGACTATTGTGAGGGGTTTGTGGCAGACTGTGCTTCAGACCCCAGGAGGAATTCAGCCACACACCCTGCAGCAGCTGTTCCCTGGAATGTGCTCCTTCTCCCTCTATCTCTCTTCTGAATCTCCTGCACAGGCTCAAGCTCTACACACCCATTTTCCTGCATTCTTTCTCATTTCTCTGTTGTGTGCTTTCTTTTTGTCCCATCTCAGGATTTTTTTTCTTTTTGTGTTTAAACTCATTATGTCATGATTGCAGGATCCCAAGCTGGGGTTTGGGTTTGCCCTATCAGGAGGCAAGGACAAGCCTCATCCTGACAACGGGGATACAGCTGTGATGGTGTCAGATGTGCTGCCAAACGGACCAGCGATGGGACGACTCTTGTGAGTTCATTTTTACCCTTCTTAGCTGACTGCAGGAGCCGTAAGATCATCTGCACCTGTCTGACCGTGTGTGTACATTTGCTGGAGGGTTTGTTAACGTATCTTGTTACCTTGTGTTTTGAAGCACCAAAGACTTAATTGTTATGGTGAACGGAACATCCATGGAAAATGTTCACTCTAACTACACCATTCAGATCCTCAAGTCATGTGGCAAGACTGCAAATGTAGTGAGTACAATCAAAGTACCAACCAAAATAGCTTCCAAACTGACATATTATTGCTTATTTCTGTCTAAATCTTTGCCCCTGTCCACCTCTCTCTTTCTTTTTTTAGACAGTGAAACGTCCCCGCAAGATCCAAATCCCAGCCACAACCAGGCCGTCTCGTTCCACCTCCCACTCTAACCTGCTTGATCAGGACCCTCCCCGAAGAACACGACGCTACTCAGACAGCAGCGACAACCGAGACTCTCCCCGCTACCGAGCAACCCCCGATCACAACGGCCATGGAAACACAATGCCGTTAATGTCATCGGGCTACAAGAGGCTGCCACACCAGAACACTGCAGATAGGCCCCTCCGAACTACTCTGGTTAAAAAGAAAATCACAGATGGTAGGACTTTTGGAACTATTTAAAAATAAATAAATAAATAAATCTATACTGTAAACCAAAATCTGTAAACCAAAGGCTGATTTCTGCCTTTTTCTGCAGAGTACGGACTGAAGCTGGGCAGTCAGATCTTTATCAAGCACATGACAGAAACAGGCCTGGCTGCAAAGGAAGGCACGCTGCAGGAGGGAGACCTGATTCTCAAGGTGAAAACTTGATTGATAATGATGATGATCAGGAGTTCATCAACAGTGTGTGGAAGAATAGAATCCTTAGTTTTTCCTCAATAAATGTTATTTCCTTTGACCAGATCAATGGCATGACAACAGAAAATCTATCATTGCTGGAGACCAAGCACCTGGTGGAGAAGAGCAGGGGCAAACTGACCATGACTGTCCTCAGGGACGACCGAAAGTTCCTGGTCAGCATCCCCGAGGTGGAGGACAGCGCCCCCAACAGTGAGGACGACCGCCGCAGAGACAGCAGCTCCGAGCTGGAAGGTGAGGCGACAAGAGGTGGCAAAGTGGAGAAGTGAATGTGAGCGTCATTCACTGAATTGAGAGTAGAAGCAACTCTACATTACCCTCATGGTGTACCATGACATGAATGACTGGCTGTATTGTTGTTCTTTTGCATTTCCTATCAGACATTTCAGACCTCGATGCAGATCTCCCCCCGCAGAGAACATCCCGTCAACCCACCAGAGAGAAACGGACCCGCAGGTAAATCCAACATTTGATAGACCTGTAGCAGAGGCAGTAGTCGTACACCTGTGTGAGGATCTCAAACTTAAATAAAAAAAAATTTAATTAAATCTTAAAGTGAAAGCATAGAAAAATTCCTGTCTTTTTTTTTCTTAATGTAGAACAAGAGCTGGGCCTCCTCCAGCCAAATCTCGGGATTCATCCCCTGTGCGCTCCACCTTGAGTCGGCCTCCTCCACGATCCTACGCCTCTCGGAGAGGTCGGTGTCAGTCCTGCAGGAAATCACTAACCCAAACCAGACATATGCATAGAAATATTTACAGCCTGTCATAGAAAAAAAAAAAAAACTTTTTGAAACGTTTCTTATTGTTCCAACAGCTCCATCTGATTCGGAGTCTGATCACAGTGCCTCACCTCCTGTCAGGAGGGACAGAGAGAGTCCAGAACTGAGGGATCCGTCCAGCAAATACAAGTCAGTGTGATTTCCTTATTTGACTTATTAAGAGTGGCAAAATGTTGATGTACTCTGTGTGTGGGCACAATAATGATACATATGTAGTAACATGTATAAAAATAATAGTAAGGAAATAATGCAAATGAAGAAACATTCAAAATTTGTTTTTAAATATAGAAATATAGTTAGATGACAAAAATCCATTTTGATCATTTTGGTTTATAGTGAGAATATTTAATATCTCTTTGTTAAATATAACCAGAATCGCTGTTTTATTTGATAATAATCAATAATTATCATTACTCCATCATCATTACTCCAGTCATCCATATTTGCTAGAAACATGTAAAAACCGCAAAGAAAATCAGGTTTCTCCAGCAGCAAGCATACTGCAGTTCTTTCTTCTTTATCCCCTAACTGAGTTAATATTTCCTAGATTTATGTTAAGTTCTTTAAAGAAATCAGACAAGGACAGCAATTTTCTTGTGCATGTAGATACAAAAAATAAGGTGTCAATAAAGTTTATTTGATTTTTCTGTTTCCGCAGAGCGCTTTCAGGTGTGTCCACCCTCCCCAATCCCCGGTCCTCTCCTGTAATGCACAACTGGACAGGATCCCACCATACCTCCTCCGCCTCTCGGCCCCGCAGGCCGGTGTCAGACTCGGACTCTGACCGCAGCGCTTCCCCTCCACCACGCAGAGACGGCCCACGTAGAGACAGCCCACATATTGACAGCAGATACAAGTAAAGATAGTGCTCTATTCCTCTCTGAGATTAATTTTAAGGTCTTGATGATGGAAAAAGCTGATTAATAGTGTGACTTTATGTCGTCAGTAATATTGATAGATATTTGTGGAGCTGTCAGATAATGACCAGCCAGGTCACAGCAACATTAGAAAACCTTAGAGAAACTTTTAACTAGTCTGAATGCTTTGACATCTTTTGTCTCTCACCACCTTCCTGTGTTGACAGAGTTCTCCCTGATCTGCCTACCCCAATCACTGTTCGCCAAGAGCCACCAAGGAGGGTCAACTCTCCTCTCAGAGTCCCACCACCAGGTCAGCACACACACTCACACATAAAACTTTGTGAAAATCCAATCTACTTGTGATGGTGAAGCATCCTGGACTTCGGAAACTTTTCAACAATATTTGCTTTATTGTTCAATTTTTGCTCTTAAACTGGTGTCAACAGGCAAATAAAGCTCAAGCAGAGAGTTTTATATGAGTAGAAGATTAATATTTCAGTTTTATATCAAAGAGTACGTATGTATTAAAGTCACATTTGACATGGTCATGCATATGTAGCAGCCACCATGAAGACTGGGTGAAGCAAATTTATGCACAACATGTCCAAGGCCAGTTATTCACAATATTAGGTTCAACTCTCACATCACTATCATGACTCCTATGTTTGTTATATTTTATGAATTCAACCAAAAATATATAATTGATAAAATACTACATGTACCAACTTCTTCAGGGCAAAAAAAAATCTTACATTATGACGAATAATCTCAGGAGCATCAGTCATGATTTTATGCTGCAGTGAAAGTCATTCTTCATCACTACAGTATAAAATTCAACCACATCTAATGACCGTCGTTCTCTTTTATCTCAGACTCTGAGTCCGAATCTGACGGCAGCTCGGCGCCTCCTCAGAGGCACCGCACCTCACGCAGTCAAGAGTCCCTCAACAGATACAGGTACAGATGAAGGTCTGCATAAACCCCACCCACACCCCCCCCTCCTGAAACCTAGCAAGAGCTCATGGACTGGGAACTGAGCAGACTGTGCTAGCTATATGTTTTAATTTACTTTTAAATCATAAGTGACCCATTTTGTCTTGCTTATATTAATACTCACTTGCTCATTTTGTGCCTTTAAAATCTTGTTTTGTAGTCTTTTGCTTGATTTATGTTTTTGACTGTGTATTGTGTCTTTTTGTTGGCATTTTGTTTATGTTGTTTGTTTGTTTGTTTGTTTTTTTTGAGTATTATTTTTATTGGGCATTTTGTTGACCAATTAAATAAAAGTGAATTTTACTGAACATGTCCTTCTCCTGTATGTGGCCAATAACAGAATAAATACTCAGCATTAATCCACCAGTCTGTGATGTAGTTGCAGATCTGTTTGACTCAGTTTCAATTGCATAGTAAACAAAATAATAACACTTTTGAATGGTGAATTTTGATCGGTTAACCATCAAAGAAAGTCCTTCCCTCAGAGATACTAAGGTGAATATTCAACATTTCCATCTTATGCTCTCAGCAATAATCATCATATCAGCCACAGTCCCCCCCATCTCCAGATGTAACTGAGATTTGTTGTCCTCCTCCTCCTCCCTCACTCCCACTTCCCTCTCTTCTCTTCCAGAGTCCTGCAAAATGTTACACTGGAGCCCCAAATGGATCCACCGAGACGGAGCCCCACCAGGGTCACTGCCATCAATCCACCACAGAGAGGTGTGTGTCTGTGAGGTTTCAGCTGAAATGTCACTTTATGTTTGTAAAAGGAATTCTGAAAAGTTCTGGAAAGCCTTTGTGGATCTTGTTCAAAGAGCTTTGGCCTAAAATCGAATAACCTTTTGCAAAAACACAGTTTATTTTGTGGCCTGCTTCTTAATGTTATAATTAGCAAAAGAGTCATTTACATTTTCAACCTTTGGCATAAGAATTTCCAGCTAAAATTAACCAGAGCAGTGGAGTGAAGTCTACAGCATTTCCTAAATTTCATGACAGACTTATTTGACCTTCGCAGCTCATTCAGATTCTGAGTCAGAGGCCAGTTATGCTTCTGTCCCTCGCAGGGACTCTACAGACAGTGGAAACTCTGACACAGTCAACAACAGAAACAGGTGAGCGACTCGTCATGTTTAAATGTCAGAAAAGATGGACTGATATTTAATTTAAAGCGTCTTTTTGTGAAATTCGTTACTTGTTTTTTTACATCTTTCCAATCACTGTACTTCTGGCAGAGTCCCTCCTAAGACAAAGACCAGCTCAATCACTGTGAAGCAGGCGGCTCCTCGTCATATCCCATCACCCACCAGACCACCTCCTGATGGTCAGTTTATTCCTCTTTGTGTCACACTCTTATCACCTAACTCCTCCTCTTTATCGTCAGCTAAAGCTTTAGAAAAACAAAAACACTAACAACGTGATCTCTGTATTTCACTCAGACTCTTCAGACTCAGACCAGCTTTCACATCTCAGGCGGTCTGGGAGCTCTGAGCGGGAGTACGTCCACCACAGGTACACTGTGATACGATTCACTTCATCAAATGTCAATCAACAAAAAAAAGTGTTGAAGCATATTGGACAAAAGTGTGAAATATGCTCAGGTTGAAGTTACATTTTTGCTCCAGCACTGTTATAAAAGTTTACAGGAAGGCCAAACGTGATGTGTTCTCCTCCTCCAGTGTTCCTCGTGCTCCTGGTGGCACTGGCACCGGCCGGTCTGGGATTTCAGTGAAGAGCAACCCACCACTCTATAGTAAGACTGAAGTTCAAGTTCCAAGTTTGATGACGACACAGTATCTGTTTCATTCTTTCATTGCACTTGTGATCAACAATGACTGACAAATGCTGACAAATATAGCTCTGGCTCTTAGTTTATGGGTCACAGTGTTCCTGGCTGTGTTACAGTTTCCTATTTTGTTTATTTCTGGTGAAATTAATAGAACTAGTGGACTATTATTGTTACATCACTCTCAAATGTCAAGGGAAGCCTTTCAGGTCTGCTTGTACAGTTTGTTCGCATTTTCTAATAACTTTAGTTAGGTTCATGTATAATTATGCAATTAATTTAATTGCCATAACAACAAGAAAAAAAAACCTGTCTGTTCCAGCAAAACCTGCAGAAGAGCCCATCTACTCATTACCTCCAGATTCTTACCCATCACCTAATCCAGGGTGAGTCATGGTAACAGTGAAGGGGCATTAATCTGGATACGAACAGGCTTTTTTAATCATATCTGAACCAGCTCGTTCACTGCAAAAATAGTTACTTTTTTTTGGGGGGGGGCATGTTTCTCCTGGTTGCTGGACTCTCAGGTACAGCTCAGACTTGCACACGGTTTCATTCGTGAAGGAGGGCAGCGTAGGCCTGAGGCTCGTGGGAGGCAATGATGTTGGCATCTTTGTAGGTGGAGTTCAGCCGAACAGTCCAGCATATGACCAGGGAATGAAAGAGGGAGACCAGATTATGCAGGTGAGGTGCTAATGCTATATTTCAACTAATGCTTAGTAAGTTTATCATTAGCACTCACAGTCAAATGGTAATAAAGAGCATAATATTTATTTCAACATCAGTATCCATAAAGACTGTTACTCTGTTTAAAGCTCTTCGCGAACTCTTACTTTGGAGAGTCAGCTCTTCTTCAAAATTGTGGAGCTTTTCTGTCCAATTCTGTCAACATTATGATTGATCAGCACAGTTTCTGTTGTGTGAAGAGCTTTCATTGTCAATATGAAACCTTAGAAGAGCTGGATTTTAGTTTTTACATTGGGTGTTTCAGTCAATCAGAGCATGATTAGTTCTGTGACAGAAAGTTTAAGACGTGATATCTGTCAATTGATTTTAACAGACACCTCTCTTTTCTTTTTCTTTTTCTTTTTTTTTTTTAGGTAAACAAAGTTGATTTTGGCCATTTCACGCGTGAAGAGGCAGCCAACTTCCTCCTGAACATCAAGAAAGGAGAAAGAGTAGAAATTTGCACTCAGAACAAGATGGACCGTAAGCAAAGCTCAGACAAGATCATAAAGTTCTTCAATCTTGACCAGAAACAGAATTAATCAAAATTACATTTCCGTTCTCTTTAGTTTATAAAAAGATTATCAAGTCGAACCTGGCTGACAACTTCTACATCCGCACCCACTTTGACCATGAAGCAGAAGGCCCGATTGGTCTGGGATTCACCAGAGGAGAGGTGTTCAGGGTGGTGGACACGATGCACCGTGGGAAGTTGGGCAGCTGGTTAGCCATCCGCATGGGAAACGACCTGCATGAGATGGATAAAGGCACCATCCCCAACCTGAGCCGGTCAGGAACAGACTTTCAGTTTTTGAGAATATAGTATTAAAAATAAATTGAAGACTCATCTTTTTAGTTTAGCTTTTAGCTGTAATGCATTTCATATAATTTTATGGTGGTTGCATATATTTATTTGATTGTGTTTTTTATGCTGTCAGATCAGTTAAATAGTTGTAGTAGTTTTATGTCATATTTTAGGGACTAGTTGTTTCTCCTTATTTTTTGTGTTTGTCTTGAGTTTAATGTTTTTAACTGGTGCAGTTTTATTTCTTTTTATATTTTAACACAACCTCCTGTGTTTCCTCATAGCCAAATGTTAGAAATTAGCAGGAGAATTGAATGATTTAAATGGATCATTTATCTCCTGCAGGGCCGAGACCCTGGCCAGCATCGAACAGTCACAGCGGACGAGCGGAGAGAGGACAGTGTCGGGACCGAGAGCTGAGTTCTGGAAACTGCGGGGTCTCAGAGGGAACAAAAAGAATGAAAAGAACGTCCGTCGGTCTCGAGATGACTTGCTGCAGCTCACTATTCAGGGCAAATTCCCAGCATACGAGAGAGTCCTACTCAGAGAAGGTTGTTTTTCAACCTTATGTGCAGATGATGTCTTGAATAATCGCATCCCACTGTAACTAGTTGAAAAGGTTTTAACAGTCCTGAATTGTTTGCATTTACAGCCAATTTCAAACGGCCTATTGTCATTTTGGGTCCTCTTAATGACATTGCCATGGAGAAGCTGGCCAGAGAGATGCCTGATGAATATGAGGTGGCAGGTTGGTTTCTTCTTTTGTCTTATTTTTCAACGTCAAGTCCAAAATGATCAAATTTCTCAGTCACTTGCTTTTTTTATTCTATTTAATTTCAGAAATGGTTCCTCGCAGTGGTGGAGGTGAGAGCGGCTCCACGGTTATTAAACTGGACACTGTGAGGAAAATAGCAGAGAAGGTGAGCAATAAGAGCCTCAACTCAAATAAGCAGATAGAGGCAGACGAAAGAAATTTAATTTTTCCGTACTGTCCTTTACCTGTAACACCCTTTTGGCTTATCCCTTTCCTTCTGTATTCACAGGACAAACACCCTCTTCTAGACATCACACCCACTGCAGTGGAGAGACTCAACTACATCCAGTACCATCCAATGGTTTTATTCTTGGACCCTCACAGCCGCAAAGATGTGAAAGCCATGAGGCAAAGGTACAGCCCCAACTCCACCAAAAGCTCCAGACGCCTTTACTCACAGGCCCTCAAGATGAGGAAACACTGCAGCCACCTGTTCTCAGGTACTGACACAAAGACCTAAGGCCTGCCACACCATGTGTTTTATTAGATATTTGTTTGTTTGTATTGTATTTCTATTAATTTATTCATTCCTAATCTTCTGGTGTTTCCAGCACGTGTTGACCTGCAGCCCAACTCCAACATTTGGTACGAGAGTCTGAAAGATAAGATACGCCACCAACAGTCCAAACCTGTCTGGGTGTCTGAAGTCACGGTATGACTCGTACACATCTGATTCTTTCACATTTAACCTCTTTACTCATGATGTTAAATATCTCTTTTAATACATCTGCTCTTTCTGTTCAGTTGGAAGCTGGTGGAGAACAAGACTTGGATACTCTGGATCAAACCCAATCAGACTACCTCAGTGCTGCTAGTGATCTGGAGGACACAGACGGAGAGGCATTCACAGATGGAGAGCCCTACACCGACAACGAGGACCTTGAAGAGGCTTATCCCGGCCAGGAGGCAGCCAGGCTCCCACAAGGCAGCAGGGCAGCTGGAGCTGCTTTAGCCCGATCATCTGAGCCGGCCTCTGGACACCACAGCCCTGCCTATTACCCTGAGCCTCACCCTGACACATACTCACTCAGAGAGATTCCACCTTTGATGCACGTACCGGAGCCCAGATCCACCCACCAGAACAAAAACAGTCCAACTAACAGTGATGCTGAGGAGGAGGAAGAGCCTTCTCACCGCAGTTTCACAGACTCAGACTTCAATACTCTTGATGTAATTCCACCGACCACACCATCAGACGGACCTCCGGATTTTAGAGCCCCTGACCCCCCAATTCAGCACTCAGCGAATGAGCCCTCATACGTTCAAACTGAGAGCCCACAACAGGCAACCCTGTCTGCCATTGAAGAGAAACTACAGCAGGTAAATAATGGTCATCTCATGAAATGTTACACACATCAGTGTGTAACATTTTCTAAAAGTAAAAAAAAAAAAACCTCTGTTCCATTATGTTCATACTGTCGACTCAAGTTATGATAGTGTGAGGTTTCTTTTCTTTCTGACAGTGAGCTTAAACTTCACGTCTGGGGTGATTTGTGACTCTTTGAAGGTGTGTGAATGGTTGTTTGTCTGTGTATGTCGCTGTGTGTCTGTGATACATTGGCATCCTGTCCAGGGTGAAACCCATCCTCGCCCTGAATGTTAGCTGGAATTGGCCCCAGCCAAAGTCACATTAGTTCACTGATGAAATCATTGGTAACAGTTGTTTGGAAAGTGGCCATCAGCATCGTAAGGATATGACATTTTCGGTAAAGATCTCAAAAGTCACCAATTGCCTTTATCTTAGAGCCACCCAACAGTCTGGAACTAAGACAGTCATGGTGTACGTGTTTGCAGTGAGATATGTTAAAATCCATTTTGCTTTATGTGTGATGAAGCACAAACATTGTGACTAATTCTCTCTTAAATCGTGCCTGTCTCTCCTCCAGGCTCGTGCAGCAGAACCACAGGCAGAATCTGAGGAAAAGAAAAGTCCTCAGTTCATTGTGTAAGTCTTCTGGGTTTGTGGGGGTGAGCTTGTTACCAGACTGAGGCACCTTGCTGATTGCGACCCTTCTCTTCTGCCCTTCAACAGACTAGCTCATCATCACCAAGCAGTCCAGTTCAGACGCACGCAGATCCGAGGCAGCGACAGCTCTGACGAGGACGATGAGGACGAAGAGGACGACATTGAATGGGGTCCTGCCACAGAACTCTGAACGTATCAAGGATTGTAAATGGATTCGAACGACACACAGACCCTCTTCTTGGATGCTTTAAATTTTTTTCTACAGACCTTGTGTCAAACCTAAAGATGCTGGCCAGTCTTCTAGTTTCACCTTGTTCGAATTTGCAACAATAGAACTGCTTTGTTCAAGATAACTGCAACCTTTTACTACAAGAGTAAATATCTCAAAAATGGTTCACCAATTAATATCAAGTGCCTGATTTATTTTCTGATTTTTATTTAAATAATCTTAGATGAAACAAATCAGTTTTCCCTTAGTTTTTCCTTTTGCATGTAACTTAACAAATATTAGTTATATAAGAAGTTAAATAAGTGTCTTTTTTATGAAAGCGTTAACGTGCATTTATGAAATATGTGAATGGTTCTTTAAACTTTTTCTACATTAAAGTGTTTTCCTTTTAAAATTTCAAAGTGGGTTTGTTTATCCAGAACAGGATAGAATAGTTAAAGCTTATAATTATGTCTCTGATGTTGAGTGATACCTTCACGCTGAGATAATGTGACTTCATGGGGACAATGGACGCTGATTCCATCCTGTAATGATGACAATGTGTGGAAACTTAGACTGACTGTGAGTGGACAAATGGACAAAGAGGACAATAACCTGACTTTAAGAATAGGTTTGGTCGTGGAAGTCTTGACAGTTTCCTGTAAAATCTACTTTTGATCTTAAATATGTCCTGCTGTTGACAGTTAGATTCTTCCAACTAAAACTGGGGGGGGGGTCATCATTTAGCACTCACTTCAATACCATTCTAATTAAGATTTTCTTTATCTTTGAATCACCTGAAAGTTCACAAACTTTTATTTTGAACCTTATGTGCAGTTCCCAGGCCCACTTTATTTTCAAATTTATCGATATTATTTAATTTTTCTTTGGTGGGAACTTCAAATTCCGACAGTGAGGCATGTTTGAAGTGTGCACTGATCGGTATCTCCTCCTGTTCGCCATCTTCCGCTTCCTCTCCCTCTGCACAGCAGGTGCACGAGAGGGGGGGGGGGGTCACGTGGTGGAAACGCAGGTGAGTCCGGGTTATTTGATTTGTGTGAACGGAGCCGCGGCTGCTCGTGCGCCTCTCTCTCTCTCTCTCTCTTTTCAACGTGTTTGTGTGAAAGTTTCAGTTCCACGTCAGAGTTCGCTGAATGACACTTTATCTGGAATCACAAAGCTCCTGAAAAAAGTCCAGCTGAAAAGCAGAAACGCCCCCCCTCCTCCTCCTCCTCCTCCTCCGTGCAGCGGAACTCTGCGGACGTCAGGGCGGATGCTCGGAGCGCTCAGGCAGTTTGCGGTCGGTTGTGCGCGTCTGCGTCAGTGAGCCTGCGCGGCTCGATGTGTGACAGCCGGAGGAGGAAGACTTACGCACAGACACCTTGGCTGAGGCTCGGCCCGGATGGCACCCAGTTCCCGCTGAGCGCAGGCGGCAGAGCACCCAAGTGGCGAGTCGGGGGGTGGGTGGGGGGGCTGTGCGTCAAACTCAAAGAGGCCGGGATGGACGGGAAGGGCACCCTGAAGATGTTCACCAGGAAGAAGAGGGAGCTCATCAAGACGCCGTCCATCTCGAAGAAGAGCCGAACAGGAAGCCCCGGGCCGCAGAGCAACGTGCAGTCTGTGAGTGGCGCTTCACTTCTGGTTTCTGTCCGGCACTGCAGCTCTGTGTGTGTCTGTGTGTGTGAGAGATGTCAGGCGACCTTCAGCTGGAGAGGGGCTCCTGACCTCTGTGTGTGTGTGTGTGTGTGTGTGTGTGTGTGTGTGTGTGTGTGTGTGAGGGAAAGCGACTTAAACTTTCTGAATAGTTTTTTTTTTTTCTGTTGATGGGAGTGTGAGCAGGTAAAACAGCTTGAAAACATTCATTACCATACAGTGTCACACGGTTACATCTTCACGTAATTGTATGTGTAAGTCTTTGACTGCATACTGACTCATATCTTTGTCATAGGAAGTGTATTTGCTGTGAAGGTATTCACAGAAAACAGTAGTGTGTGTGTGTGTGTGTGTGAGAGAGAGAGATCGGTTTCAAAAGCTGAGTCCTATAAGAATGGAGCCAAAGTTGTAGAAGGAAAGAAGCATGCTGAAACGTGGTAGTAAAAGTAGCTACAAACCTTATGCTACCAGTCAGAGAATAAAAAAAGATGAGCGGAAAGGCAAGGACAGACTGGACATACTGCCCAATAAGCACAGTGTCTGGCTGAAACAGGTATGTGTGTGTATTCGTGTTGTGTATCCAAACCGATGGAGGTATTTTTGGATTCTTCTGTGTCTTTTAGTGGAAATAATTTGCTCTCACTGTGGCAGCAGGCAGCGCTCCTCAGCTTGCTCCAAATGTGTTTGTCTGGCCCAAAGAGTGTGATGTATTAACTATGGACAGAAAAATATACACAAAAAACAACTTGGAACTGACGCCAACTTTTATCTTTGTGCAGCTTTAAGCAGATAAGATTATTTCCACGTCTGAAAGTGTAATTCTTTTTATTCCAAACATTTGTTTGTTACTCTGTGCGCTGATCAGTTTGCCACACCCGACAACTGCTTGGAGTAAGGAAGTGTTACACAATGCAACACAGGATCTTTTGAAAGTCATCGTGTGTGTTTACCAACAACAGCGCTGCTTATGTGTCACATTGATGTCTTCATTGCTTGTGATCATCTTGTGCTTTCTCGTTCTCTCTCTCTTCCCCCAGTTGTCCATTCTGCAGGAGCAACCTCGAAAAGATGCGACTGACAGCACACTCTCCTCTTCACCTTCTTCTTCTTCCTCCTCATCAACGCTCACTCCATCGTCTGCTGGGCTCCAGGACCTCTCTGCATCCTGCCCAGGTACCCCGAGCCCCCAGCACTGCAAGATGACGGCCATGCAAGGGGTTAACTGTCCATCTCCTGTGTCCACTCTGAAGAGACCCACCGCACTGAGCAGACACGCCAGCGCTGCAGGTCTGGTTCAAACACATCAGTTCATGGCACAGAGGAGCCAACGCTCCCAGGTGTAGAGCTGAAACGTCAGGGCTTGCTGTACAAAATATTACCGTCTACCCACAAGCTATTTTTGTTATCCTCTTTTACATTTGTTCAGTTTAAATGAAATATTTTTAGTCTCCAAAATATCCCAATAAAATACAACAGAGTCCTCCGAGAGTCCCAGAGTCTTTAAATACAAATTCCTTTATTGGTCCCACAATGAGGAAATTTTACTGTTGTTTTAAACAGAAATAGAGCAAAAAAAAAAAAAAAACACATCAAAATATTGAATGAAGAGAAAAAAAAGAATAACTACTAAATTAGAAGAATAGAAGGAATAAAAAAATAAGACAGGACAAAAAGCTATACAAAATAACGAAGTAAAGATTAATCAGGATAATTCAAACATCAAACAGCAAATCCTGACATTTCTGCACTTTGGGAAGTAGTTTGATGCCATTTTGTTGACTGTCTTGTAGCTTAACTGGGAGAGACGACTAGATTCTCCAAAAGGAAAAGCCTCAGAAGCTCCTTCTTTAATGCTATTCAGTCAGCTTACTGACAATTTTATAGGGAAACCAGCGGAGATGCCACAAATAAACAGTGTCTCTGCGCTAACTCAGTGACTGCTAACTGTAGCTTCATTCATCAGACAGACAAGAAGAAGTTTTGATCTTCTGATGCAGCTAAATCTCTGATCGAACACATATTTGTTGAACTTATAAATGTTACTATTTTCCTCTCGTTTGGCTGGAGGCTGAGTGACGTTCTCTGTGTCTCCTCAGGCTTCCCCCTCCAGTCATGGGTGTTCACTAAAGGCCAAGGGAAAGGGGCCTTGACCCCAACTCCTTCGCCTGACAGTCCAGAGAGTACAGCCATTGAAGTCGAGGACATCCCAGCTCTGCTGAGGGATGTGGCTCGGTTCGCTGAGGCTGTGGAGAAACTGAAGGATGTAGTGCTGGCAGAAGGTAGGTTAATTTTTTTTTTTTTTTTTTTTTTTTCCTTTCTCTTTCTTGTTCGTCTACCAACTTCCACCGGTCACCAATCCACCCACAAAAACGTTTGATTTTAGAAAGTTCCAAATATTTCCAGTCCCACCTGTCAGAATGAGTTTGGCTCCTGTTTCTCAGGTGAGCTGCTCCATTTTTTCACCATCTGCTCTTTGAGGATTTTAATTCAATCTGATCCCTCTGGGACTGAACCCTCCTCCTACTCTGAGACAAAACTTTATTGTATGTGTCTCATTTGTGATTTTTCAGCTTGTGGCTGGTCTTTGTCTCATTGCTTTGTGTTGACTTCATGTGGCTCCGTCAGTTTGAAGAACAATACTGTTTAGTTTTTTCTTCCCCTTTTGCGTTACACACTCCAGACTGTTTCGACAGGGGTCACGTGGTGAGGACATGAGGAATGCTCTAAAGGTTTTGTCGGTCTTACATCAACCTGTACGAGGGGAGCAGGGGGTGGATCAACCCTGTAAAATCGTGCTAAGAAGTGACTGAGTTTCCTCTCTCCAAATGAAGCGTTGCATTTCCGGTGTGCTCACATTTGGCCACACTCTTTTCTCCTTCAGGAAGCGTGCTTTTTGTTTTTTTGTAGCCTTGTGCACGCACAAGGCTGCCTTCTCTATGATGAAATGAGCCTTAAAACTGCAAACGTATTCACTTTTTACATGGGGGTGAAACCCACTACTATAGTGTTGACTAACTTTGGCCAAAATGGAGGCAGGGTCGAGACTAAAGTCATGAAGTTCTTGCATTATTAATTCACTGGAAAAAGATGTTTTCAGAGGAGACAAAGATATTAGTCTTGCTCCCTGTTGTAATGTGGCACTGTTCTGTCATGTTCTCCACCCAGATTGAGCTCTCTAAACAGGAAGCTATGATGGATAGCCTCTGACAGAGCGGCTGCGTCCACACTTCCTACTCTGATAGCTCAACTGCATCATCGTGACCTGATGCCTGATTCTTAATCAGCACCACAATCAGAGTTCTAGCTTTGCTTCCTCTGAACTGCGATCTGGACACTTCCTTAATCTGAAGCTCCACTTGAATTGTAGGTCCCACTCTGCCTTTAATATCAAACTGTGGAGCTCACAGTAGTGTGTGAGTGAGGTGATCTTCAGCCACAGAGAGTCGATGTAGGACAGCAGCAACAGAATTAGTCTCTAATCTTACAAAACAATAGAAGATGCCACATCCTCTGAGTCACAATGTCCAGGTCACTTAGTTCTCCTCTGCTGCTCAGACAGACAGTGGACGGATGGAGGGACCAGCTGCCCTTTGGCCTCCTCTTTGAGCAAATTGTCTTCATTTAAAAAAAAAAAAAAAAGGGTGTAGAAAGGTGGGTATGTGCATGTCCGTGAGTCAAAGTGTGACATCAAAGCTGGAGAGCTGACACAGTGTTTTGTCTCGACCTGTCTGACATTAGCTTGTTTGTCACTGTCGTGTCGGCACTCAGACTGTCTGTCTCTGCTGTCTCCACTAGCAGCAGACTTGCTAAGACTTAAAGGATTAGGACTTAAAGGTCTCTTGGATGAGAACATCAATATCACTCTTCAAGTTGAAGGGAGAGCTCTGGCTCAAGGAAATAAAATCTGCCCGTGGCACGAAAGCAAGAAGCTTTTCTTCCCAACATTCACAGCTGATAACATTTCATGATTTATTTTATTTATTTATTTTTTTTTGTTGTTGTTGCGATGCATTACGAAAATCAGTCATTGTTACCAATCATCAACTTTGTCATGAAAGCATCACTAAGGAGTAATTTCACAATGGTCTCGGGACACGACAGCATTACTAAGCAATTGTGATGTAACTTCTTTCATCTGTCTTCCCCCAACCCTCCCTTCCATCCAGGTAAAGAGGCTCAGCGGCCCGTGGCCCATGAATGTTTGGGCGAGGTCCTGCGGGTGCTGCGGCAGGTCATCAACACCTACCCTCTGCTAAATACTGTGGAGATCCTCACAGCTGCAGGAAAGCTCATATCCAAGGTCAAAGGTGAGTTGGTCCAGAACCCTGACGCAGCCATGAAATGAAAAGGAGTGGAGTTATGGCAGTGTGATGTAACTGATGTGCAGGTGAGTGAGTTCATTTGAACTGAAACCTAAACACATACACGGTGGTCATTTTTCAGGTTTCCACTATGAGGCTTGTAACGAAGCGGATAAAAAGGACTTTGAGAAGGCGATTGAAACCATCGCAGTGGCTTTTAGTAGCAAGTAAGTATCTGCTACTCCTATTTACAGAATGTCTCATTGTAAAAGCACAGCTCTGTCGTCATATAACAGCCCTATGGTAATTACAGGTAGTCTGTGGTGGTGTGATTTGTTGTTATTGCTTCACAGGCTGTATTTTATTTATTTATTTATTCTTATTTTTATTTTTTTAAGCAATTAAAGGACCTAGTGTGTAAGAAACATAATTCTCTGGCCTGATGAAACTAAGATTCAGCTGTTTGGTTTTGGTTCTGTGCGGTGGTGTCAGCATCATGAGAAAATCCCTTAAAATTGCAAATCCAGATATGCAAAGCTGGATCTGGCGTCAAATCACACCTAAGAAGACTGAATTTAGTCGACACCAATGCTGCATATAGGGAATGAATACTCATGGTGTATTAATATAGTTATTTCTTCTCTAAGATTTGGACAAATCTCAGAAATTTTGATCTTGCTACTTCATTATGGTGTGTTTGGTGTAGATTGAAAATTTGATGATTTTTAAGAAACATCACGCAACCAAAAAAGACGCGAATGAAGCGTAGCGTGTGAATACGCTCTGAATGCAGTATACCTTTTTAAGGCAGGATATGTAATACTGTGGTGTCTGTATAAAGTAGTCTCTTGTTGGGAATAAGTGATGATGACACATTTGCATGAGGCTGAGCTGAAAACAGGAAGTGGTTTTTCTCCTGCTGTGTGATGCAAAACCAAAACTCAAAAATGTTGTTCACTACCTGGCTGCTAAATGAACAGATTGCTGCAGACAGGCGCTGAATCACGAGGCTTGATTTTTAAATATTTGAGACAAATGATGGCCAGATAAATTCTCATTTTTTCTCTTCTGCATCCAAAATTTTAATTTTGCCCTGAACAATTTTTGATCTTTGAAAGTATTATCTTGAAAGCGAAAGGCAAACCTTGGTTAGAAAGAAGTTGTGCTTTGTATGCAATTAAAGCATTTTGTGCCAACATCTAATAACATATTTGTCAGGAGCATTTGGGGGTTTCAGATATCCGTCACAGGAGGAAGTGAGTTGGCACAGGCAGTTGAAATCTGCCTGAAGTTCATTTCCTCATTCTCTCCCCTGTTTGACACTTTTTCTGTTGTGTTCAGAAAAACATAGACTAAGATAGACTCGAGTTTTTGTTCAGCCACCAACTTAGTAAACAGATGTCACAATGACAGATGAGAAATTTGTGCATGATTATTGTAATTACCTTTATGTAATTTAACAAAAAAAAAAAGACCTGAGAGATGGAAGTATTCTAATTTGACATAATTTCTGTCTACAGTACACCGGTTGAGGTTTTACAACCTTTTCTCTCCTTTTATTTATTCTTTCACTTTTAAAATGTGCTGTAGATGCCCCCTGTTTTTCCTTTCTACACTTTTTTCATGTATAGTAGATTTGTGCTGAATGTGTTTCTTCTCTCCTCAGTGTGTCTGAGCTGCTGATGGGAGAGGTGGACAGCAGCACACTGCTCTCGCTGCTGCCTACAGAGAAAAGCAGGGTGTGTGAAAGTTTATCACAAATAAAGCAACCTGACAGGATCAAACCAGCATTACTTCAACAGAGTTTAACACATCAGCCACTGTCACAGTTTCATACAGCTCACTTAAATATTTCACTTGATAAAAGAGTTTTCTACTTTCAAATTTTCACTGCATGTAGAATAAAAACCATCCCAGAGCTGAAGGTGTATTTGTCTGTGTTTATATAGTCGATGGAGAACTTGTACACTGCAAGTGGCCATGGATCAGATGGCAGTCCGTTCAGGAGTGACCAGCAAGACATGGGTAGGCATTCAATCACTCAGAGGTGCCATCTGTGATTCTTGTGAACGTCTGTCTTTCCATTCGCTCATTCTGTTCAGTGAAAATGCTGCTTTCATGTATATTTTAGGCCACCAGACCATTAAAACGTTTACATTTGTTGTTCCACAAACTGCCCCCTGTCGATGTAAACGATGTGGTGCACAGATGTTACACAATAGTAATCATTTAATCAGCTGTAGAAACTCACATGACAGGCAGAACAAAGCTTAAAAAAAGCAATGAACATGGTTTCCAGCTATCTGCAGACTTTCACCTTCCACAAACCACAGTCAAGGTGAACAGTTGGTCTGAGTAACAATTTATGAAGTAACCTGTAGTTGTGTGTCACTGTGTAGGCCGTGTTGAAGAAGTGGATGTGATCTTGCAGCGCAGTGAGGGAGGGGTGGATTCTGCTCTGCTCTACGCCAAAACCATTTCCAAGTACATGAAGGACCTGGCCGGCTACGTAGAGAAGAGGATTTCACTGGGTAGGTGGTAAAATAACGTGTAATGAACATGATGAATGAATGAAAATAAAGGTGAGCTCTTTATCCACTGTCCCATCTATTATGTTGTTATATTACTGCCTTCTTCTATTTTACCAGAAACTGAGTTTTCCAAAGGGCTCCAGAGATTATACCAGTCCTGCAAGCACAGCATAACACATGTAAACATCTTTTTTTTTTTTTTTTAACCACTTCCTTGATTATCTGATACTGAATATAAAAACTTAATATTTTTTTTTTTTTTTTGAGTATCAAAACCTTTTTTCCACTTTGTGCTCTTTTCCTCCAGCCCCACATGCCCCTTTTCTCCATCTACTCTCTGGCTCTGGAGCAGGACCAGGAGCAGAGTGTGGGGCTGCAGCAGGCCACCACCACCCTGCACAGCCAGACCTTTATCCAGGTAGACTTGACTGTGATGTTCATTCTTAAGTCACCCTTCAACAATCACAATCATCCTCCTGCTGTTGTTGCCAATACTGGACCGTCTTACACCCATACACATTGTATTAATGTGTCAATGTGTTTGTCCTTGCAGCCTCTGATGCAGCGGAAACAAGAGCATGAAAAGAGGCGGAAGGAGATTAAGGAGCATTGGATTCGATCAAAGAGAAAGCTGGTACGATCTTGAATTCTATGGGAGGACTTGCAGCAACAGACTGCTCCATTCAGCTGTATGTTCAGTAGGACAAAAAAATTGTGTTTCTTTAGATGGAGTGTGAAGTCAACCTGCGCAAGGCCAAACATGCTTACATGGTCCGCTGTGAGGAGTACGACAAGGCTAAAACCGCAGCCTGCCGGGCCGAAGAGGAGGCAGGAGGATCTACAGCAAAGTCTCTAGAGAAGAAGAAACGATTAGAGGAGGAGGCTCGCAATAAGGTAGCTGTTTTTTGTATCACAAAGGAAAATGGTAAATGGTAATGGTAATGGTAAAGCCAGAAGATCTCAATTTTTGCAGTTGAAATTTTTATCTGGCTGAAAAATGTGTGTGCACGCAGTCAGACGAAGCGGAGGCTACCTATCGGACATGCATAGCAGATGCCACGGCTCAGCAGCTGGAACTGGAGCACACAAAGGTCACAGTGTTGAGACAACTGCAGGACGTCATCAAACAGAGCGACCAGACGCTGCGCTCGGTCAGAACAATCTCAAACAAACGTCAGAATAATGTCAGCTGGTCAACTTCTGTATAACCTGTGTTCATCTGCTCCTCTTTCAGGCCACCATCTCTTACTACCAGCTCATGCACATGCAGACAGTCGCCCTGCCTGTCCACTACCAGACTCTGTGTGAGAGCAGTAAGCTGTATGACCCCGGCCAGCAGTACGCCGCCCATGTGCGGGACCTGCAGTTACCAGAGCAGCCCAATGTTCACTACGGATTTGAGGCCTATTGCCCCTCCAGCTCATCGTCACAGTAAGAGCTCTAAGTATCAAAGTATCAATGTTAAAGGGTTTTAACACTTATTTGTTCTTTTTGCTGAGTGTTAACTCTTGACGAGAAAGGGAATCTTGAACTAGCCCTTTAACCATTTCATTGCAGCCAGGGCCACAGACCAAGGAATGACAGCTTCAACACAGAGCAGCCGAGCCACACTGACAGTCCTGCCACCAGTGCAGAGATGGCAGCTGGTGACAGCAGAGACATCGAGGTTCACCGCAAGAGTAAGTGCTGACCTGCATGCAATAATAATAATAATAATAATAATAAATTCATTATTATTATTGTTATTGTTGTTATTGTTGTTGTTGAAAAATCCAGCCTGTTGCTAACACCTCAATTCATGGCACATAAACAGCAGGTAAAAGATGACTCTGGTTTTTAAATCTAGAATATTAGTATTTTATGCTGTAGTTTAACTCATTACTCTTTTACTGTGTCCCATATATTCTTCCCTTTACTATCATCAGGGCAGGGCCACAAGTCATGGGGTTCAACAGTGAGTGATGACAGCATTGGAGGAGATGGAGGCCTGGAGTCTCCTACTGCCAGCAGAAGTGAGCAAGACTTAAATTTCACATTTCAATACGTTTCATTCATATACAACGAAAAGGAAGAAATCATTTGTCTTTTTCTCAACTTAATGTCACATAGTGACATTTAAAATATATTTAAATTATATATCCATAATAGGTGACATCAGTAAAATAGCTCGGACATCATCCACTGGGACAATGTCATCCAATGAGGACGCAGATGAGAAAGATGGCAATGTGGCTTCATTTGAAACTCCAAGTATGAATCTCAGATGACCTTGCATTTTCATTCTGTTGTGTAATCACGTGACCAAGCTGAGAGGGAAACATGTTATGATGGGCGTGTTTCTCTTCAGATATCAACGGCATGGATCCTGACGTGGTGGTGTCCACCAGGCCCTTCCGTAACATCGGCCTGTCCAAAGCAGCTCAGACCCACCGGCTGAGAAAGCTGCGGGCTCCATCCAAGTGCCGCGAGTGTGACAGCTATGTTTACTTCCAGGGGGCTGAGTGTGAGGAGGTGAGTTCTTTGATCTCATCAATGCTTTTGACAACAATGTTCATCAAGTCAACACATTTTTCTTCTTCATCTGTCCACTCAGTGTTTCCTGGCATGTCACAAACGCTGTCTGGAGACTCTGGCCATCCAGTGTGGCCATAAGAAGCTGCAGGGCCGCCTGCAGCTGTTTGGCAGGGAGTTCTCTCAGGTAGCCGGCTGTGTCAGTGACGGCATCCCCTTCATCATCACCAAGTGCATTTCTGAGATAGAGAGAAGGGCGCTCAAGATGAAGGTGAGCATGTATTTATGCTGTCTGTGAAAGTGCAGATGTCTGAATCTTGGCCACGGAAAAGAAGTCAAACGGCCTGTTATTAAACCACCACTTCCTCCCTGCAGGGCATCTACAGGGTGAATGGGGTGAAGACTCGTGTTGAGAAACTCTGTCAGGCCTTTGAGAATGGAAAAGAGTTGGTCGAGCTGTCTCAGTGTTCGCCACACGACATCAGCAATGTTCTTAAGCTTTACCTCAGACAGGTACGCATGTGGCCATTTTCTCAAGTGACTTGTGGCAGTTACCATAGCTACCACAGCTGTAATCCAACTGGGGATGCTCATTTCATTTGTGAAGTCTGTTAGGAATCCCAGAATTTCTAATCTGGATTAATGTAAAGTAATGACTTGCTTTCAAGTTACTTATAAGGCTCTCTTATGTCATCCCAATTTAAATGCTGTGTGTTTGTGTGCAGCCCCTCTAACACACTCTGTCCCCTGCCCCCAGCTTCCTGAGCCCATCATGCTGTTTCGTCTATACAACAGCCTGATGGGTTTGGCCAAAGAGAGTCTGCAGAGTGACGGAGACACATCAGAGGGAGGAGACACTGAGTCAAGCGGTATTAACCCAGCAGTGGGCAAAGGGCCTGAGCTGGTGGATCTGGGTCCTGACACTGATCCTGAGATTCTAGTACTGGTGGATAAGCTGAAGGAACTTCTGAAGGAGCTGCCCAAGGCTAACCTCGCTACTCTGCGCTACATCATCCGCCACCTCAGAAGGTCTGTTGTTATGCCGCTTGCATCAGAACAAGAAAATAAAAAAGATGGTCCTCTTTTTTTGGAATTGGTGTAGAAACATATTTTCATCATTCCTGACGTTTTCCTTCTAGGATCGCAGAGCTAGAAGAGGACAACAAAATGAGTCCCAATAACTTGGGGATTGTGTTTGGGCCTTCCTTGATGCGTCCCCGTCCAACAGGGGCCACAATATCCCTGTCCTCTCTGGTTGATTACCCTCACCAGGCCCGCATCGTCGAGGCCCTCATAGTCTTCTATTCATCCATATTCCAGTGTTCATATTCCTCTCGGTCTGCCAAAACCTCCCTTTCAGCTTCCACTTCCACCTCCACTCAGCAGGTGGGGCTCTGTGTGCACTGTGTGTTTTAACACCTTTTCTTCAAAGTAGTGACATATGTTCCAGCATAATTCCAGTTTTAAATTTTTATGGCAGCATATTGTCAGTTTGACTAGTCTTAGTACACAAGATCTGGTAAAGCATAGCGATTTTTAAAATCGGTTCTATTAGCCATCCTATTTTTTTTAACTAGTTTTAAAAGCAACACTGTATAATTAATTGTAATAACTAACTAATTGAATGAAAAGACAAAGATTTATCCCATTTTATGTGAAGATATAAACTCAGCAGTGCTTATTTGGTAAATGTCACAGGGTGACAGAGATGGTACAATCTGGTGGGTGGTAAGTGTCAAATGTAAACAATTTGGACATTAACAAAAAAAAAAGTACTGAAATGTCTTAAATGATTTCCTATAAATACAGGCTATAGATAGTCCTGTTTTATTTAGCGCCTCCACTTCCTGCTGATTTGCATTTTACATTTGGTTATGGAAAATAAAGAGCTCACTTCTAGCTTGTTTAAAAATCTCTTAATTTCCTCCTGATTCTGGTTCAGGGGACAAATGCAGATGACAAGATGGGGAGCTCTGCCGATGCAGAGGAGAGTGGAGGTACAGAGGAGCAGGGTAAACCAGACTCAGACAAAGCGGAGGAGGGATGTGGTAAGTTTTCATAAATATGAGGTATGCAAATGAATGTTGTAAATTACATGATTTCCCCTTCCCTAATGAATTCCAGGTATTTTGAAAAGGTGAAATACACTTGAAAATCTCTCAAATTTGGCCGTAGCATTTAACAGATGTCACTTGTGAACACTGGCCCCTTTTCAGGAAGTTCTTTGGGCTCATTGGGCTCCAGTGAGCAGCTTCCTGACTCAGATTCAGAGCTCGACGAAAGCAGCCAGAGGACAGCACACTCCTGCAGCCTGATGAAGCAGGAGAGCGAGGTGAGCATAGAGGATGACCAGCAGAGCTCTAGGGACAGTTTGGATCTGTCCAGCCAGTCTGCAAGCCACACTGACCCAGAACAAGATGCAGATCAGGACCTGGACACCCCAGAGGGAGGAGACCCTCCTGCTCTGCCAGACAGCGGGCCCCCCGATGACAACACGAGTGAAGAGCAGAATCTGAGTACATCCCTGGCGGAGCTCAATATGAACCAGTCTAACAATAACTACCCGTCCTCCCACGTTTCAAGCCTGTCTGGGCTTCCTCTGGCGCGTCTGTGTGGAAAGAAATTACCCCTGACAAGGAACAGGGACAGTGAGCCTGAGTTTGTCTGATATCATTATCAAAATATCACTTATTATGAAATCTAAATCTGTCATTTATATGGTGTATTTGCTTTGAAATCCAGGGAAACGTGAAACTGTTTTTATTGTATCAAAATCACATTTTTTGAAATTTTTATTATAATAATTTTAGTTTCCCCATGTAGCTGCATTGATCTGTACTGGCAGTGAAACCTCTGCCATGCTTACTGCTCTTAGACAACATTACTGTCATTTCAAATGGCTTAGCACAAACAATATAAAAATGTGTAAATCTTTCTTTTTGAAAGTTCTTTTTTCCATTATAGTTCTGAAATGAAATGAGTCACAGTCAGTTCAAACCGTGTGCAATTCAGAATTTCTGTGAAAATCTTCAAGTGCTGCTGGTCTCATTTCAGCACGAGAGTTTTAAAAATACATTTTGAAATTCCTTGTTACTGTCTTGCCTTTATAAGTGTTTGTTCTATTTTAATAAAACAGCTTTTATTTTAAAACTGTATTGTTATCAAATTATATTCTTCTTTGTATTGTAGAGGCGAGAGCAAATAACGGATGAGGAAGAGTTATAATCACAAACAAGCTACGCACTTGTTTCCTGGTACTGGGGAGGGGACTCGTTGGAGGAAGTTTATGAGAGTGAGAGGCATTTTTGATCCATGACGTGAGGGAGAGCAAGCAGGTGACTCTAAAAGTGTCAGTCTGATGAAGCTTCAGCATGGCTTTCAAAAGGAAGAAAAGGGTAGGCACCTAAAATTATTACAGCCTAATTAAGGTAAATATTAAACTAATGCCTGTCTTCAATTGAATCTGTTCACATTTAATGGCTAAGATTAAATTTGTTTAATCAGGGCAAGGAAACCAGATCTCAGTTTTCTTTTAGCATTTATTTTACAAAATGTATAACAATACCCTTAAACAGAACAAATAGAATGAAGAATAATCCATGATGAGCAATATGCAGTTGTAAGATTCTGCGTTTCCCTCCAAAGGAGTCCAAAATGTTGATCCGAAAGAAAACCTGGTAAATGAAACAAACTTTAAAACACAAACTCGCTCATCGTCTACACACTCGCGTGCTTTGGCTGATTAATTTCATTTTCTTGACTGATTCGGTGCATACAATGTTTGTGTCTATCGCACAGGCATTAGGGCCTGAATACAAATGTTTTCCATGCAACGCACCCGTCTGTCACTGGACCAGCCGGTATGTGATGTACCTCCCAGCTGTTTCACTTGGTCTGATGATCTTTACAACCTTGCAAAGTTGACGAAAAACAGTACAGATAACTGTAGATCTGGTTTTAACAAAACACTTAGTGTGTTCCACACCCTTTTATTCAAATGGATAGAGCTGCTGTCACAACTTACATGCAAATGATGATATCCAGTTTATTATAGAATATGCATCTTATTTTTGCAGATTAATTTAAGTAGTAATAAAACTGTATTATCCAACTTAATTGAACAACACAAACATCACAAAAGCAAAGACCAATGAGACCAAAAATAAAGTTTCCGTGACATCTTACCTGTCCTCTTTTTAAGCCAAAGTAGCGTGCCACGGGGTCCCCAGCCTGGATCCTCGGCAACTGGCTCTCTTTTAATTTACTGAGGTAAAAATGTTAAGGAAGGACAACTAATGCAAACTTTGTTGAAGGCTATTATAAATACTCTATCATACTATACTATTATGAATATTTAGATACACTGACCGCACTTTTAAAGGATACTATCTTGCCAGAAGTTCAGTCACCTCCTCTTTTGTCATAACAATGTGCTCTGGAACAAGCTGAAAGAAAACAAAGGAATGGATTAAACATAAAAAAATATCTGCAGCTTATAGAATCATTTGATAGGATAGTGCAGTGGACTCATTACTATGATGTTTACCTCATGCTCTGTGATATTAATGAGCAGCTCCTGCTGTAAAAACTGCTCCAGTATGTATTTGGGTGCCATGTCAACGAGAGACTGCAGGGAAATATTTCCATAAATATTTCTGACAACAGAGTAAAAATACATACATAAAGAGAACTAGAAAAACCAAAGAGCCAAAGTCACTGAGCAATCAGCAGCGACATAATTTTTCCTGTTCATCAGGACTTTTTCGTCTGAGCCACTGACCTGTTTAGCTGAGGGTGTCATGCCCATCTGAACAACAATGATGGCTCGTGTGATGTTCTCTTCCTGCATCCTCTGACAGTACATCTTAATCGTTTTGATTCCCACCTTGGGCTCCTCTGAAAAGTGAAGAAATTTCACTTATTACATATATTTATCTAGTCAGGACCGTCAAGTCAGCCAAAGTGAACAACGGAGGCAGCTTTAGTCTCCTACATTTCACAGTCTTTACACGGGAATGATGAGCGATTAGCGCCTAATATTTAGTGTGGGCCTACCGGGAAAGAAAACAAACATCTGGTCGGTGGGATCATCGTTGTGGGCCACCAGCACGGTGAGGTCTGTGCGTCTGGGGCGACCCTCGCTGGGTTTATCTCCAAACTGGCACTTGAACTCCTCCAGAGTCTGATCCAACTCGTCCTGCGTCACCAGGTAGCCTCGATCGTGGCACAGCTGGGGACACGGAGGTGAGGCCGTTATGTCAGAGAAACCATAATGACCCTGACCCTGACCCTAACCCTAACAACTGAACAGACTAGAGATCTCAGGAGACTTTCACCCCTAGACTCCAAAAACACTTCTCACATAGGTATACGTTTGCATTATCTCTCGGTCCTCACTGAGGGAAGTGCTCCCTGAAAACACAACTGAAAGAAATCTCCTCTTAGTATAACACGACTACGCTCTCGTTAAGATATAACAAGCATCTACAAACAAACAATCGCACACCGACGACACAAATAAGAAAGAAAACCTGAATCAAACAAATCAAATCAATACTAAGATTTTAGCTACATGCTAAGCTAAGCTAGCGGGATAAAAGAAGACATTCCAATGTAACGCACCTGCATGATGGTTTTTCGGATCTTCCACAATCTGTATGTTTCCTCTTCATCGTCCATATTGTCTTAAATGCCCCTCTTACTTAAAAATAGACGATATATACAGTTGTATAAATGTATTTGTTTAGCTTAGCAGTCCACAACATTAGCCGACGCACCGCACGTTTTCGTTGACTGACGCAAGTTGATGACGTCAGGTCAGTGACAAAGTGGATGGGTGAAATATTCATAAAATAAATAAATAATAATAATAATAATTGTGATCAAACTTGCAATAATAACAACATAAATATTAATAATAACTACGATGATAATTATTATTACAATAACAATAATATCAAACAATTATCATCTTCCAGACTTACGTTGTCCTGCCTCACAACAAGCTGCAGGGCAGAGTCTGCAGCTACAATGCAGCTTTTGATCTGAAGAAATGTGTCCCAAAACAAATCAAATGAAATCAGCTTTTGTGTTTTTAATACTGGGGGCGGTGGCGAGCTGTGGACTAATCCTGGCGATGGTACTGTACTTTGTTTTTCCCACCTCGGTAACGTAAACTTCACATATTTTCTAAATTGCATAACAGCGCTGAGTTATAGGTCACAAATTACGGCTGTTTCATTCACATAGATAGGAACAACAGTCGGTGATATTGTGGAGCCCATAAGTACTGTCGAAACGATTTACTGTAGATGCTCCAGGCTTTACGTAAAGCTTCCTTATCTGTATTATAATAATGTTATAAACAGCCTATACACAGACTAACCCGCTGTCTAAAAGCTGAGTGACAGCTACAGGACAAAGGTACAACCAAGCTGCCTTCTCCTTCTCTGTGCTGCTGTCAGCTGATAAAGGTTTATCTTTTACAAACAGTCATCAGTGTATCTGACAGGTTATGCAACAGCACGTTTTGTGTTACAGTTGGAACTGTGTTATTTCACTGGGAAAAGTCTTTTCATTGCTTGCATTACAGATCATAAGAAAAAAAGGCAGCAGCTTTACTTTACTCAAAAAAATGATACTATACTGTAAAGTAGAAGCAAAAGAAGTATCCAGGTTAGCTGACAAATTTCAATGCATCATATTATTAAGTATGAATATATTTTTGTTGTGGAAGCAGAATTTTTGCTACTTTTGTGTACTATGTACTGCAATTATCATAGATGGCTGCAAAGTTTTTTAAACAGTGTGAAATAAACTGTACAGAGCACTCGTGCACAGTATTTCTATTTGACATGTAATGTCATAACAAATGATGGTAAAATAGTTTTTCCCATATTATCGTGCAAAAGTATGATGTCCCTAAATATTGAATTAAATACTAAAATTCCATCTATTGGTACTTCTTGGGAACTTTTTATCAACAAGTCCTGAAGCTTAATATCTGTGCAGTCTGGACAACGTGTTGCTCAAACGGACTGTTGTTTATTGTTTTCCATGGCCTGGCAGTTCCAGCACTGTTACCAGACCGCAATTTCTGGCATGGAAAAATATGTGGTCCCTTTAAACTTGTTTAAAGCACAACATTATGATTGTTTGTCAGAAGACATGTTTTTGGCTTTCATGTCAGGCTTATGTGCAAGGGTTATGTTGTGAAGTGTGCCAATTTGCTGATGTAAAAAATGTTTTCATCCAGTTATTAAGAACATTATGTAATGGGCTTATTTCTTCAGACTGTTGCTCTTTGTCCCGGCCACATCAAGTTCAAACTCCCGTGGCCTGTATATAATGCGAACTGTGGACTACAGAACGCGTTTCATTTCTGATGTGGATTTTTTAAGTCAGCAGCAGAGAGAGGGACCTATTAGAGAATCAGAGCCTATCAATTCTGTTAATCATCACCTGCTCCATATACATGTGGATGCTGGACACTGAGCCCTCATAGCAGTGGGAAGTCTGCTTCAACGCTTAGGCCATAGCTGAAGACACTGAGGGAGAGGTTAGAGATTTGATCTCTCTCTGCCTTCAGAGGGCTCACTGAAGGGCAGCCATGCGCTTGATAGGGTCCACTGTCCTTTTCTCTGTCCTGCTGCAGGCCATGGTAAGAAAAAGTTACATTTGAACTGAGAAACTTACATTAACAATCAGAAACAATTTTTCTGGAATTTCAGGGTTTTTAAAATTGATTTTCTGAGTGTTTTATGTGAAGTATGTGATAAGTAGGAGACAGAACATTTTTAATTCCTTTAGTTTTATCTAAAGAAATGCTTGTATTTCCGACATTCTTCCATTGGTATTGGAGCTTTTTTTTTTTTTTCCTGTTTTGTTTTTAAATTAAGTACGCACGCAGCTGGATAAAAGTCAGGATGTTGGCTAATCTATTCAATCAATACATGATTGTGGACTTTGGAAGCAAACTCCCATCACACAACTATTTTTTAAATTCTTTTCTTCCAGTCTTCCCCGACAGAGGAATGGCAGACGGCCACCTCTATTTATAACTTCTCAGCGACAGATATTGATGGTAACATGGTTTCCCTCGAAAAATACAGGTAACCCTATCAACTCTTATCACTACAATTTGCAGCACTATCAACTGGCAGCACTTAAACAACAGCAATTTGTATTTTTGTGTTTTTCAGGGGGGATGTTGTCATCATCACCAATGTTGCCTCTAAATGAGGCAAAACCCCAGTAAACTATTCTCAGTTTGCGCAGATGCATGCCACGTATGCTGAGAGAGGTTTACACATCCTTGCCTTCCCTTCCAACCAGTTTGGGAATCAGGTGCATTAACACATGAGTGTTTCAAGAGCAGTATGATAGTTCTGCCAGTGGGAAATGTAACAGCTTTTGTATGTGATCTATTGACTATTTATTTCAGAAGATTTATATGCAACACTCAATTCATAAAATATTTAAAAACTTTTCTTATTGCAGAATGACACTTGTCTGCACCCACATCTGATATACTGAATATACAAGAAATACAGTACAATAAAATCAGCTCCACACTTGACTCACTTCTTTTGTCTTTTCTCATTTCTAACACTTTGAAGGAGCCTGGCAGTGACGCTCAGATCAAACAGTTTGCGCAGTCTTACAATGCTCATTTTGACATGTTCAGTAAGATTGACGTGAACGGGCCCAGTGCTCACCCTCTGTGGAAGTGGTTGAAGGAGCAGCCCAAGGGGAAAGGCTTCCTTGGAAAGTAAGTGGCTAACACAAGAATCACTGAACATCGGGGGGAAATCAAGTTTATTATCTGTTTATGCTTTTGTGACATGAAACTTTGACAAAAACTGTTGATTCTTGTCTAATGCAAGATTTGCATTCAATCCTGCAGTAGTATCAAGTGGAATTTCACAAAGGTAAATATCAGTTATTTGTTTGTATTTTCTAGTTAATAGTTAACAGGTAAAGTAAACAGTTAATTGTGTAACTTTCTAATTTTGTCCAATCAGAGCTGTGCTGGTGCCTTCTCTCATGCTACAGTTTACCATGTTTGGTAGTGTAGAGCTTCATTGGTATAGAATAATTTTAAGAAGAAACCAATAAATCATTTTCATCAATTGTTTTAATAAAAAAATTAAATTTGGATTTTTTTTATAGTAAATTTCCTTTTTTCTACTCCTCCAGTTTTTGATCAACAGAGAGGGGCAGGTGGTGAAGAGATACGGACCTCTAGATGATCCAAGTGTATGTACAAACATTTTCCATTGCTGCAATTATGACGTATTTACAGCTTGGCTTTAGTCCACTACAGTGTTTATAACTTTAATTATTTAGGTTTTCTATGTGGCATTGTAATATAAGAAAGCAGCAGGAAGTGCTTTTTTTTTTCTCTAGCCCGTAACTCAAAAAAACATTAAAACATCTGTGTGCTATATGTGTTGTTCTGTTGTTATTAATAATTTCTTCTACTGTTGTTTTTCAGGTGATCGAGAATGATCTTCCCAAGTACCTTTAAACACCTAACAGATGATTGACACCACACTTGCTGATACTTTACCCGTTTTGTCTTTCCCACATCTTCCCCCTCTTTCCTTTGCATCTCCAAGCATCAGTGTATATAGTTGGGATCCACCCCAGACCAGTGACGGTCTGCTCAGAAACCTGAATGGCGGGCAGGGCAGATCTGATGAAAATGGCATGCAAACCTCCTGGGAGGATTACCAAGCTTATATTCACTAGTTTCTCTGGAGAAAAGGGGAGAGGATATATCCTAATGCATCATTTACACTTTTAATTAAGTAATGTCTACAGCTGTTTTCTGAATAAACTGCACTAAGATTTATCTTTTTTTTTTTCAAATTACATTTTTTTCTGTGGTGTTTGCTGTCTGTCAAGTCAATAAACATTGGACTATCCAAGTGTAAATAATGGCAAACAGTAGTATTATATACTTTGACTGAAACCTCCAAAAGTTTTTATTTATTTATTTATTTTTTGAGGAGCTTCAATCACTGGTCCACAACTTGAGGTTGTGACAGTACGATGACTTGTCAGATGACTCAAAAAACAGGTAATAACTGTTGTAATATAATACGGCAGAACTGACGAGCTCTGAAATCATGTTTGGCTCTTGGGCATATGGCAGTATGAGCAACCAAAACAGTTGTAACAGTTTTATCAACACTTTAAATTAAGGAGAAACCGCTTTTGCTTTGGAGCCAGAAACCAAATGAGTTCAGCTCTAGGAAAGTGTCCAACGTAGTCAGAGCAGATATGACGGATTGAGGATGCTGCAGTTTGGTACCAGTGCTGGTTTGGGAGGAGGAGGCCAGTCTGCTTTGCATGAGCAGCAGAAGGGTCTTAAATGAGAGTCTGAGGAAAAAGGTGTGTCTTTTTACAGCCTATATAATTCATCTATAAGACATTTTGACTGGCAGCAACATGTCATCCTCACCATAACATGAAACAGTGCCCAATTTTGACTTAAACAGTTTGAGTATGAGTTTTGATTTTGATTTTACTCCCCCGTTGAAATAGGAACACATCAAAATGTTTTTTGTTTCTTTTTAATGGCACTAATCCATCGCCGTGGCCGTCTCCACCCGCTCTGTTCGGGCTCTGGGCTGCGGTTCCCCCCGGGCCCCTGCAGAGGGAGCCCCGGAGTCCGGCAGCACAAAAGCAGGCTGCAGGAGCTCGGCGGCGGCAGCAAGTGCGGTGCGGTCGAGCAGAGAGGAGCGGAGAGGAGCGGGCTCCGTCCGTCCGTCCGTCCGTCCGTAGTCAGGAAGCATCGGACAGATGACCATCACACACCCCTCCGTCTGACTGCTGTTACCCATCAACACGACACGTCCCCCCCCCTCCCCCCCGCTCCATCGTCCGCCAGCCGCCGGTCTTTCACTCGGAGCGGCTCGTCTGGTATTTTTTCCTCCGGGAGGCTGAATGGAAGCAGCGGCCGAGGGAGCGGTCGGGCTGTCGGAGGCCAGGGACGGAAGCCCGCTGTCCGGGGCCGCAGCATCCGATGATGCGGACACGGTCGTCGGGGTTAGCTACGGGATGGACGCCGCAGACATGGGTACGTGGTCTGTCTGTCTGTCAGATAAAACCCCCGTTTCCTTTGCTTTTTTTTTTTCTTTTTTCCTTTTTTTTTTTTTTGCTTTTCTCCTGAACGTGGAGCTCATTTTCTTTTGATTAGTTTCCATTTAAGTGTCCGCAAAAGTCCCGACTCATCTTCAGCTAGCAAGGACTCGCTCGGCTAAGCTAGCAGCTAACGTAGCCGGACGGAGGAGGGAGCAGGTGAAGTTCGGCACTACACACACTGTGTGTGTTACTACATCACAAAAACATCACATTTTCGTGTGGCCACAGCCGGGTCCCGTCGTGACACCTCAAACTGAACACGTCTGACGGACCAGCCGCTGTTTAGAAGACTCATTTGAAGCGTACAAAGGTGTAAATATTTAGCTGGTTTTGCTTCACAGGAGCAGTCAGGGTGTAGCTGCCATCTCCTCCACTGTTTTTACTGTCAAACATGTATGTTATTTTCAGGCTGCAGGAAGAATGATCTTTTATTGTTATTATTTGAAGAAACCATTAAAGCTTCATATTGGGCTTTCCATTGGGCACCATCTTTGTAGCTGGTGAAGCCAAAAAATGGAAACATTTGGCAAAAAGGACTATTGAAGCGCTACGACTGACACCTGGCAGGTTTTTTTTATATTGTGGAAAGAGTGATGATTTTTTTATATTCATATTAGAGGATTTGAAATAGGTCTTTTTTTGCAGCAGACATTTTGACTTATCACAGTAGGACACTCACAGGTGTTATTAATAATATTAATAATGTCTCAGTTTTATTCAGTGAGGCGTGACATTGAGCCAGCACAAACGATGATCAGAAGCTGGTACTGAGGCAGCTGACTGAAATTCATCCTTCACTCATTTTATAATATAAGGCTGTACCTTTCCTAATGTGGCATGTCATGGTGTCCTCTCTGAAACAGACATGTTATTAATTGAGGTCATGGCAAAAGATTAGACCCATCCCTGAGCAATTAAAGTCAGCTACCAGCATATTAAAGCGAGTATTACTTATTTTAGCAGCGTGTGCAATGAGTGAATAACCATTACCTGCGTTGTCACTGGTGTGTTGTGGCTGATTGTGTCATAATCTTACAGGTTAAAATTATTATGTTGGGATCAGTGATGAGATATGAAGGGTATTTGCTAGACTTTGAACAAGCTTTTTGTTTGTTTGTTTGTTTTAGTAAATTATTCCAGGCAGATGAAGCAGCAAGCGTTCAGATATTCTCTTGTTATATCTTTGTTTATACAAAAATTGCACAGAAGTGGAGTTGGAAAACAGTTAGACAGGTGTTATGAATTCAGAATAAATTATGTTATTTTCAGACTTAGGTGTACAGTATATACAGTCATGACATGACATGACATGACTGGCTGATGGCGTACAGTAATGACCTCCATCTCCATCTCTGCAATGTGTAAATTCAGGCCTTTTTTCAATCCCACAAATCCAACTCAATCTATAATCTGTTGACTAGTTGAAGTCATCTGTAAATGTCCAAAGCCAATCCCTCTTGACAGTGTCATCCTTTTTCTTTCTTTAATCAGTTTTTTAATTTGCCAATAATCAGAAATGTAGCATTGAATGCAATGAAAGCAAATTTTAGATGAGCAGCACTCTCAAGAGATTGTTAAAATTAAAGTGAAGTTATCTAGGAGCTAAGATAATAGATGGAGCATCATAAAAATCATCAATGTGATATATGGCACTATGTGAATATTAGTGATATCGAAGTATATTAATGGGCGTGAGTATATTCAGTCGTGAGTCCAAAAACTATAAATAATATTGCATTCGCTTAACTACACTTTTTTTTTTTTTTTTTGTCCTCAGTGAGGGAAGTGCTGGCTTTCACACAAGCTTAGTATGCCACCAAACAGAACAGACGAATGAATCAAAGGGCTGTCTGGAAAGGGGTACTTCTGTCAAAAGGATTAAAAAACTGGGAGCTCTCCGCCTTTGGCTGCAGATATCTTTTTTTTTTTTGTTGTTGTTGTTTTTTCAGCATACTGGATGGCACATGCCTTATGCAACTGGGTTACTTTCACACGCTTGAGTCTGCATGTGTCGGTGCACCCTTCACATGAGGTGGAAAACAGAGTCTTTACTGAAGTGAGAAAGATTTCAGATGCAGATATACAGTGTTGACTATACCTGTACACTGTCGGGTATAGTCTGGCTGATGGCTCACAGACAGCTAGCATTCACATTTGTGTGATTTGCTGTGAGAGCATTACAACTTAACGTTTGTAAAAACAACAAGAACAACTTTTCAGTGTGGTGTGAAATCTGTTTGTTACCCCATGTACCCTCTGCATTATTCATCTGTAGATCGGCTAGCTGTAGATTGAGGTTGTTTCAAATATTACTGAGGCAAGACATATTTAAGTCATTCTCATCAGCCATGGTTGCCATTAGCTTACTGGTCATGTTTTATGATTGCTGAAGGGATTCAATTTAAGGAAGACAGAAAATGGTCAATTCAATAATGCAGCTCTGAACAGAAAGGCCACAAACCCGGGAACTGAATCAGTGACCTTCTTATTGTGCAGCAACAGTGCTAACCACTATGCCGTCGTGGTGCCCCCTTTTAGACCTAAAAAGTATTTTAATTTGTAAATTTAAAACAGGAATTCAAAAGATCTTCTATAAAGTGAATTGCATTCCTGTGCTGTAGCAGGATAAAAAACGTACAGCTACTGGTGTAAACCTGGGATTTCACTCAATATCAGTCTGGAGCATGTGGAATATATATATTTGACAAAAACTGCAAGAAATCCATGAGCAGTAGATTAAAATTAGTGGCATGCTTTTTCTGATATGTCAGCACATGATGATCAACACACCTTAACGTTGTCCTTTTTTTTTTTTTTTTTTAATCTCTATTAGGGAATAAAGGTTATCACATTCTTAAATGCTATCTTGTTATCAAACATCAGAGATAACAAGAACGACTGTGCAATCACATGAGCTCCCAGCTAATGATAATATCCAACACTGTACCGCTCTATCGTAGATTGTATCACTATCTGATTTAAGTAGTCTTACATTTTGAAAGTGAACTTACTCTTAAGTTGTCAATCTTATTATTTTTACTGCTAATATCCTGCACCCTTTGTGATACAAATCTTTTAAGGTATAGTGTCTGATGCAGCTGGAAAGAGTAGACTTGAAGCACATTGTGTATTGACTATGTATGTACCATCTGTCAGTCAAAGATCTAATAGAGCTAGTCCATTAAAGGCTATTCACCCAAAAGGCGTTTAAGCCAAGAATCATGTTCATTTCTGAGAGCGTGACAACAGTGTTTCTCTGAGACTGGTAAATGCAGCACTGAATGAGTGCTGCAAAGCCCATTTTTATTGGTTCCTGGAGATGCTAGGTTATTTTGCAATATGCCAGAGTACTCAACTGAGAGCTTTGCTAACGTCAGAGCTTGCGTATGTGTAATTGCAGACTGCAGCCTTTAACTCAGCTGCTCTGGATGTATGAATACAACATTGTGTGGGTGTCACAGCTGGCTGTTCAATAGCTGTCTGAGCATTTAGGCCAATTCAAAGCTCCCCATCCTCAAGCTATTGTAATTTGTCCCTATAGTCGCCTGTAACTACACCACATCAATCTCACTTATCTTCTGCCTGCAATCGTAACCAACTTCTCTCACCTTCATCCAGGGATAAGTGTTTCTTAAGCTTTCTTCTCTTGCTTTGACTTGCGCTTCTCTTACTTGCTAAAGTGAGATACAATTCATCCTCCTCCTCCCCTGTGAATGATTCCCTTGGCTCAGCCACTCATTTGTCACTATCCGTCAGTCCTCCCTCTCTCTGTTTTTTATCTTCTCTGCTTTAAGCATGGCCTGTCAAAATTGCTGATGGAAGCACAAAGGGTGGTTGCCTCCTGTGGAATTTATCATCCATCTGTTTCCTCTGTATCACTTCTTCAAGGTCTCCCTCTTTCTTTTTCTCTAGCTGATTAGTTTGTATCCCCATGGTTAGTTTCCTGAGCTTGTATAGCACTTTGGCCTTCTGCCAGATCATTTGATGTCATCATGGTTAACATAGATGATGACGCAGTTCACTTGCCTTTTACATGCAGCTGATTTTCTCAGCACATGGGGGATGTGTGCCACGGCCACTATTTTAACTGGCCAGCCACACCACTGCACAGCCAGACAATTGTGTTTGCTGCTATCTGTCCTTTTGCTTCTCCAGGTTTTTCTGAGTGATCGCTGCTATCCGTGAGCAAGAGAGTAAATAGAAGAGAGGCAGACACAGAGAGGAGAGACACAAGGAAATTTACATTGTACGTCCTTCTGTTGTGGTGATTTTGTAGTTGTAAAAGGCAATATATCTTCAACTAAATGAGTCTTCAGTAATCAGTCCTGTTCTGGTGCAGAGGAAATTAAAAGCCATGTGAATTAGTGGCCTGTCTACGGCTACTGATTTGGTTGTACGACACCTCCATAGTGAAAAAAGTTGATGTGTCATTCATGATGCATGATGATGCATCTCATATGGGATGTTTAGTCTCACAGTCAGCCCCAAAGCTTTTGGCATTTTTATTACAATCACTTAAATATTAAATACTTGAATATTCAGAATTGAGCCCAAAGATTTGAGGTGATTTGTTGGTTAATCAGTTAGCTGATTGACAGTACCAGTATGTCATTTTGACTGATTTCTGGTACATTAAAAGCCAAATAAGTCTTAAGAAGTGTTGTAAGCAACACCCTCCTTTTCTTTAATTTGATGGTGAATTTGCCCAGAGATCAAAGCTGCCTTTTCTGGTGTCAGTCTTTTTCAAGTCACTTGCAGCACAGATTTTATCTTAATCAGTGTTGAATTTGCTGTTTGGTTGATTAGACATCTCTGGCTACACACCCTGTACCTAAAGTAGGTGATGCATTTTATTGAGTAAATAAACTTAAAGCATGATATAATAACTAACAACTTCACTTTTAATACATCATACATATTTTTTGGAATTTCTTTTTGCTTATCTCAGGCCAGTTTAAGCCATATTCTGGTGTGTTTTTAATCTGCTTCTACATATTCTAATTATATTCAAAAACACAAACTATAATTTGGGTACATGGCAAATTTTCCTCCATGTTAATTTTTATGGTTATGTCCCTGAATGTTTTCAAGGTTTGTTAGGTAACCTTTATAAGGTTATTTTTCTCCAAGATTGTAACACGCTCTCCTAAATCACATCAGTTATTTCTACCTTTGTACTACAGGGAAAAATACATTGGTCACTCCTCTATGGGCTCTCTCCACAGATGACTTTCTGTTTTCCCCCTCTCTATCGTTGTATAGCAGCCCAGTAAAGAGGACTCGTTTTCTATGCAGTTTCCAGCCCTATCCGCAGCTGCAGGCTGTGTTTGCTGCATTGTGTTTTACAAAAGGCCAAGGCTGCTGCCTATCTGATTTCTTCTGTGGGTAGGGATATCCCTTTGAAAGCACACCATGTGTAAGGCATAACAGCAGAGCTCTTTAGGTAGAATGGAAAATGATGGGAGTAAACTCTGCTGATGAACTAACTGTATACCTGAGTCTGCCGCACAACAGCGAGGCAGATCATCTGCACGCCATGTCTTGATGTCAACAGCAGCATGCAGAGGTTAACTGTGTGGTGCAGCAGGATGAATACAAGTAAAAAAAAAAAAAAAAAAAAAAAAAAGGCTTAGGGGGTTAGGGTTAAAAAAAAAAAAAAGCGCATATTCAGCATAACAGTATTTGAATGATGGCACAAGACAATTAGTATCCTAATTAAGTTGGAGATGAATCGTTAAGTTGAAGCAATCTAAGTCCAGAATGCTATTTTGGTCACTTATGAATATAAGCACTGATTGTCATTGGAAAAAAACACCCTTCTTTGTGAATCCAGACGTAGGCTGCCTTCCTGAGTGGCACAAGAGTTTGACTTTATCTTGGTCTTTCATCTCTGTAGTGCCAAATTTGCAGTCGTTAATGTGGATGTGGAGAAATGAGATAGATGGGGACAGGTGTTACCTTTGTTTTTGTGCAACTGTTCCTTCTTTAGTTGTAGCAGATTACCCTCTACTGAGTCATCGCCACTGGCAGATGATGCTGCTCTCAGCAAAAACACAGCAGCACACAAAAATCAGGATGATCACAACCGTGTTTATTTGTATTACCAACCTCCTATCCTCTCCTCTCCACTCCACTCATTTCCTTTCAGTCCATATAAGGACCTTTTCCCTTAGCTGACAGCTTTCACTGCATTTTGAGGATCAGCAAGGATCACTAAGCTCAGTCCCGATCTGGGAGCTCAGTAATGAAAAACATACTGAAATTGCATAAGAGTTTGAGCACTTGTGTAATTGTGTGTGTGTGTGTGTGTGTATGCGTGTCGTTTTGCCAGGAGGTCTTAGCTGTTTTTAGCTTTGCCCAGAGAACAGGGGTGGACAGGGTGCTGCTACTCAGCAGAAAAATTTCCCAGAGGGACGTTATGACACACACATACACACTCTTGACATATCAGTGCAACGGTAAAAATACTGCAATCACAGTAGCTATTGTTCAAATGAAGATGTGAACTGAATCTGTTAAATTGCAAATATAAATTATTCCTATCTTCAATGGCATTTTTTTTGGACATGACATTCCCATAGGCTATGGATACACATTATTTTTTTTTTCCAAATATCCGAAAAGCCAATAATTTACAACTCTTTTGGCCAATAACCGAAACTGATGTTTTCCCCCATGTTTGCCAGCTGGAAAATGCAGGCACAAAACACAAAGCTTAAAATTGTGTAATAAGGATTGATTATACAATAAAAAACAAAAAACAAGTACTTTAATTCACACTATGTTAAGCTATTCACATTTGTCAATTTTCGCAAGTGACAAAGTAAACATAGCCTCTGTCCACAGGCAACCTGTGAAAAGTGTAATGTACTACTGCACACCAAATGACCATAAATAAAATTGCATTATACTCTTTTTCAATAAATATGCATCAATTAGTAGGCTACATGTTCTTTACAGACTCTTGCTTAAATTCAAAATTAACAAAAAAGTTATTTTTGACACAAATTTTCAGACCACAGACATTTTGGCTTGTCAGTGAATTGCCCATAAAATTGTGCTTCCCACCCATACAGGCACATGTTGACCTTTATATCCCTAACAGAGATTAGTTGCTGTTTTATTGATTTGTGGAGGTGCATTTGTGTGTCAGTACAAACTACTATGATACTCTCTGTCAGGACTCAGCTGGGGAGCCAGACTTTTGTTCAGTAAAGAGAACTCTCTCCACTTTCCTCCATCTCCTCACTTTCAATCTCCATTTTAAAGTCTGCAGAGCTTTCATGCCTCTCCAAGGAAAAATTACACTTTCATAGCCATAGCTATTAGTCAAATCCACCGTGTGAAATAAAGATGTTGCCATCATAGGCTAATTTGAACGATGACAAGATTCAACTGGGGTCATTAGCTGATGTCGGTCACTGCTGAACTATTCTGTCGTTTTGGCTACTTTTCATTGTCAGTTTGAATGTTGAATAAATGGATTTAGATGGTGAAGGTGGACAGGAGATGTGAAGTCCTGGCAGGTTTGGCATTTCAGTAATGCTTGCATTTAGAGTGGAAGGTTTCTTTGGTCGACATTTCAGTAGATGGAGAAAACCTGATTGTTCAGATAACAGGAGACATTCATGTAGTCATGAGTGTGTGTCTAATAAAAGCATATTATTCTTTAAAATTGTTGTTACAAGCAGCCAGCAAACCAGAAAAAAACAGAAAAAAAACAGTCACTTGACTTCCACCTGTCCTTGCATTGGTGCACTTTTATCCCCATAATCCAGAAAGGTAGTGTAGTAGCCCAGTGGGATTGGGATTAGGGTAGTAAAGTAATAGTGACAATGAGTTGGCTAGCCTTACTGTCTGTCTGTGGGACTTTATAAGATCACATTTTTTCCTGGGTGCACCACAATGAGGTCAGGCCAGAAAGAGAGTCTGTGGTTTATGTTTTCCCTCTTCTGAAACACTGAAGAAGCTTTTATCTGAAAATTATAGTTGTTGTTCTGTTTTGAAATGTAATGTGCTGTTTTGCAGCTCTGAAATTGTTTGTTGTCTTAAGATAATCACTGGTTCTTGCTCTGTTTTTAGCGTTTAAATATAACATTCATTAAAGTATTGCAGTATTAAAGTATTATGCAGCTAAAAACAATGCAGAGTTTGTCTCTTGGAAATGTTGCTTTTCAACCTTTTGTATGAAGGCAACCCAGAATATTAACTTACTAATTGAATGTTTTAGGGTTTTTCTAGGGATGCATGATGTTGGGTTTCTTGCCAATATCCCAGTTTCCCAGCTTGTTTTACAATGAAAAGGATTGTGCAGATCCCAAGAAATAAAACATATGTATTACTCATCAGCTCAGGGTAGGATTGACTACTTTTCTCTCTGAATTCAGATTGGTTTATAGGAGATTTTTCTAAATTTACAGCAGGAAATTCATGCACGTTAATGTAAAAAAGAAACACAGATATGTAATTATGAAATATTTGTTTAGTTACATGTCCTGAACTCTGGGCTCTGTTCATGTCCACACACGCAGACACACACACACTTTTCCTCTTGTTTCCATGGTGCTCCTATTGAGGTCAACCAAGATTTTTCTGAGTAAGGCACGTGTGCCTGGCTTCAACAGACAGATGCTGCCTTCCACATGTCCTCATGCTGCCTTTAAACAGGGCATTAGGACAGCAACATATAATACAGTGTACACATGCACGCATATAGAGACTATAGCTGGTTAGAACCTTAACTTCAGCAGGAATAAACAAGTAATACAAATAAGAGAAAACAAGAGTTAATAGTTATAATTAGTATTTCCTCTCAACAGGCACCAGAGACAGCTGTTAGTGGCTGAAGAACTCAGGCCTGATGTTGAATTTGTAGAATATCAGGTAAACAGCTGTTAATACTAACATTAGCTTTACAGTAATAGCTAATTACTTATTTACCTCCTTAAATGCATTTTCACAACAAAATTAATGCAAATTATAACTGTGAACATAGGCAGCACTGATGTGTTCTACTGACTGCGATGTCTGACCCAGCTTGGATCAATACTGGGGGGTCCCTGCGGACCAGCTAAGTAAGAGGCACTCTCGGAGATAATTGTTATAGGCTAAGTGGGTAAGAGATGATGTTATTGGCTATTGATTGAGTGTCAATTTTTATGACCACATCAAATTAGCATTTGAATATTATGTAAGTGTGCTTGACCTGATCTACAGAAAGCCAAAATCCATAAAGCAGTCAATTTGTAAAGAAACAACAAGCCTTCTTAATACGGTATTTGGACCACTGTAAAATGCCACGGGATTGTGTGCATTTTAGAAGACAGAGGCATTTGTTCTCTTATGCACAGGATGCTACAGAAGTTCAGACGGACAGAGCTACCTCCAGGACCTTTTCTTTCTTTTTTTTTTCTTTTTTTTTTTTTTAAAGAATATGTTAATTTATGGTCAACCTTACCTACTTCACTGCACTCAGGAGGTTTATGCAACAGTGATGGCTGCTGTGCAGAATGAGGGACAGCAAGCTAATCCCAAGTCAGTGTCATCGAGCCATTCAACCCCTGAGTCCTTGATCTCAGTGGCCAGCGGGCTTTGTATTTTTCCATGACTGCACCAGTCAGCCAGTGTGGTCCTCATCCTCTTTCTCTGGCCTCAGGCAAGAATTGAAACATGGAAGCAGTAAAAAGTCCTGATAAAGTATGTTTGGATTTACTCTCGTGTCACGTCTTTCATTTTCAGCACATGATGTTTACTTGTCACGCACTTATAACAATCTGTATGTTTCTGACAACTCTGTGCCAGTTTGACATTTTCCCAGTTTTCTGTCAAAAGTTGAAAAACATGCAGAGCCTTTAATAGCTGGGTTTAGGGTTATTGCTAGTAATCTGGTATCTTTTTTTTTTTTTTTTTTTTTTTTTTTTTTCCTTACCAAACCTAATATGAAAGATACACCTATGATCAGAAACACAGACAAGTGTTTGCATAGTATCCTGGTTTCTATAGGTGTATAAGAGGCAAAGAAGCTTCTGTATTTTTATTTATTTCAGACATGATGTTACCATGCACAACACATTCACAATATACTCTCAAATCCTTGTACTAATCCAGGTGTAAACATAGTCGGTGTTTCCTTGTGATGATACATAGGTGTGAATATCTGTGTGTCATCCAACTATATTGGGGATTCCTCACCGTTGACCAACATTGCAGAATTACTTGGATGATGACAGATATAATTAAAGAGTCATCAACTTCCTAATGCTAAGCTTTTCAAAGAGGCTTAATCGTTCCTCGCAATTACGGCACTCTGGCAGCATAATATTCTTGCATCTTATCCTTACCTCTGCGTGTAAACACATAACACAGAAGCAGAGGAATACATCATCAGAAATTCCAGCTACTTACAGACTACAGTAGGAAGTACAATTGAACTCATAAATTTACCTGACTTAAACCAGCATGGTGGTGCGGGCACACAGGCTTCTCCCTGGAACGCTTTTCCCCAAAGCATTCCTCTCACTTACTGAACAAAGCGGTGTGCACATAGCGGGAAAGCCACTCTGTCCTCTGCTGTCAGTCCACATCATACAGTTTTTATGATACAGCAAATGTGTGGCATGAGCAATGGGCTGGAGAGGACAGCTTTTCACTGCATCAAATGATCCATTGTGATCGAAAGCTGCCATCCTGATTTAGTCATTTTTTTGTTCCAGATCTGTTTCAACACATGCATGAAATGTTATCGCAGAGAGCTTATTTACTGATGGTTATCATTACATTTCTGGAACTTGTTTTCACGAAAACACGTCATTAGATAGAGCAAAAAAACATATATAGCATATTGTATAATATTTTTCTTATATTCTAGCAGCTAAAATAAACTTATATCCTTTGATATGATGCAGTGACCTGTTTGACATTCAGCGCCTCAGAATACTCACTGAATTTCTACCTCTTCATATCCCTAGTTCATCTACTTCTTTTGTATTTTCTCTGTCAAGGCACAACACTCTCATCATCTTAATGTCTCTCAGGTTCTGTTGTCACTGCAGGCTAGTGTGGTTTTGTCATTTGCACTCTATTCAGTGCTTGTAATCATAATGTAATTACATTGCAGGGAGGCATTCACATAAATTAAACAGCTGAAATATAAATGTAGTTCTTCCTGGCATCTTCCTGGCACGCAAGTATGCATGCAGGATCTGAGGGCTATCTTAGCAGGTTCAGACATGAAGAAAGAAAGAGAGGAGCAGTGAGAAACATTTTTTACACATTCTTTCTCACACAAACAAGGCCACACATTCATCAATAATTGGAATTAAGAAAAGAGAAGATTTTAGAGAACCACAGTTAGTTGGCCAAACATTTGCATTTTGCACTTGGACCTACAGGCTTTGGTAAAAAGCAAGAGAGCATCATAATTAAATTATTCGAATTGTACTGAAGCATTGAATAACAAACAGTCTGCCATCACTTGTTTTATTGCAAAATTTTATTTCCTGGATGTTCCAGCTTGGATGGAGCATTGCTGAGATTTCATTTGCCTGCTTTTGTGTGTGTGTGTGTGTGTGTGTTATAGGGAGAGAGAGAGACCGAGCAGGAGGAGGGGTGGCAAACACGCCATTCTGTTGCACGGTCACGTGGATATCCACGAGGCAGACAGAGACTAGAGAGGCCAGCTACAGTATCAGTTTAGCTGCAAACAGAGTCAAACTGTGAGGATGCTATCCCACTCCTGTGTGACTTTGGGTTATATAGGTTAGCTGTCACTGGCTCACCTGGTGAGTGACATACTGAATCAGGTTCTGTTGGTTATAAGTTGGTGCTTCCACAATTACAGCCAGAAAATGTCATTTAATCATCCACCATTCAAATTTGTCCTGAATTGACCACTTTACGTTTGACAGGATTGCCTAACACAAGCCAGCTCATACAGCTGCCAACATTTCACACACCCAAAGTGAACCACTTACAAGAACTAACCAATGTAGACACATAACCATTTAGCACACACATGCATGTTTACTGAGGAAAAGTAGAAGGTCAGTCTTGCTGCATTACCAGTTTATATCAATCACTGAAGTAGAACATAATTAAATAAATTAATAATCTTTGTTCCATGAAAAAGGCCCACATTAGTCCTAAACGGGAGGCAATTTCATCGAATTGTTGACTTATCACTGTGTAATTAACAGAATTAATTATGGCTGTATTTCACTGAGTTGGTTTCAAAATGTTTGCTATGAAAGAAGTCTGTTGTGGATGAAAGCGCTAAGTACTGCATGCATAATAAGTGTAGTTTCTAATTTTTTCAGCATCACAACACACTGTAAATCATATACAGAGTCTAGTCACACACATTATTATTCTGCCTTGCATACACAGAAAGTCAGTCAGATTGATACAAGCTGTGATCAGTAAGCCAAGACGAAGAATCATTTGGCCGTTTTTCTTTTTCACATGAAGTAAAGATTGTTATTTATCTAACCCTAACCCTAACCCTAAATTATACTTTCTATTTGAGGGGTGTTAAGTTTTCCACCAACTACAATTTCTTTGTATCAATAAAACAGACAAAAAATGTACAAGCAGAAGAAAAACTGCCTGTGATCATATGAATAAAACTTGTGTCCTGTCCAAAGTGTTTATATGTTGAAAATTAGGAGCATCTAATCTCATCGCTGTCGATTTAGTCACTCCAGTCAGACTATGTTGGTCTTTCATACATTCCATCTCATGATCTCATTTCTCTGCCTCTTACTTGCTGTTAGTAGGGCTGGGTGTCCTTCAGAATTGTTTATATCAATATCAATACAGATAGCTTGACTTCAATATCAGTTCCAGAACAATACTTTTTTTTTTTTTGCCGCTGGCAATTAGGCTTAGGTTTATGTGGTGTGCTTTTGTTATGTATAAGGTTGTAAAATGTGCAGTTGACTTGTTTAATGTCTTCATGTAGCACGTGGCAGTCTGGATAATGTCACGCATGTAAAGCCACACTTTACCATCAGTTTGACATTAACTAATGTCAAGCACATTGCACACTGAAATAGAGCCGAGCTTCTCTTTCCATTTTACTTTAAATGCAAATAAGAGGTCACTTCACCAACTTAGCTGCCTGATGCAAGTTAAGTTTTTAAGTCCAAAGTCCAAAGTCCAAAGTCAGATGCAAATCTAATATAATGTATTTGTTTATTGACCAGCTGTCTGTGACACACCAAGAACATGTCCATAATCCACTTTTGGGATGTGGCCCACCAGTTGAGAATCCTTGCTTGAGTTGACAGTCTTATACTTGTATATCAGTGTTATTATATTATGCTGAGTAATGGAGCCTCATGACTAACACTGTCACCTTTGTCTCTGCGTCTGTCTTTGTCTCTGTCTCTCTCAGATGCTGCTGCAAAGAAAGCCTTCATCACAGAGGTGAGCTGCCAAATGTCCCTAGGATCATCTGCTCTGTTATTATTCTCTCTTAAGTTCTGTTTTGATCCTCCACATCAATGTCTGCTAGTTCTTTGGTTTTAGCCAGAAACTAATGAAAGCAGCTACCTTGTTTAGAGGATCTATCAATTAATATTTGCAGTATGAATTGTTCTGGCTTAGTGCATGAACACTGCTGCAAATGTCAATATTGACTACAGAGTATTAGAAAGTCCTGGCTGGACAGCTTTGACTTTTATCATCTTAATGCTCCTCATTTGATAAATATTCACTATCTGATATTTTTTCTTCTATGTCAATGTTGCAGAAATGTTATTATTTTTTTATTTTTCTTGCTGACTATTAATTGTATCATACATCATTATATTCTGCATGTCATGTTTAATCCAAAAAGCTGAAGATAGCCTACAGTAGCACCGGTAATATTGAAGTGAGATGTTTGTCTTTGAGTTCAAAAAGGTTTTTTCAGTCTCACTCATTGAATCTGTGTAAGTATGATTGATTTAGGGATTTAAGAAACCCCAAATAAAGATGCCCAGAGAAGATGAACCACAGTTTTCAATTTGCCTCAAAATGAACAGTGCTGCTCACTGCTCAGTGAAAAACAGTAAAGCTTTAATTCACTCCCATGTGCTAATCCTCAGTCCCTTCTCTTTAATATTTAAATAATCATTTTTAATGAACAGGTGCAAATCCTCCTGTCCCCATAACACAAATCTCTCTCTTTGTCATCAGATGCCCTCGTCCTCAGGGCAGCCCGGTCAGGGGAAAAAGATAGGTCACAGAGGAGTGGATGCATCAGGAGAAACCACTTATAAAAAGGTAACGTAGAAAGATGTTGTCTGTCTGTCTTGTTTTAAATAATTATATGCTTTAAATTTCAATATGAATAATCTGAGATAAACATTGAAGTGTTTTGGAGGTTGAAATAGGAGCATTTTTAATAATTCAAACTGACAGTAAAATTTAACTACATTTTGAATTCTCTAAAATTATTGCTAAAAATAGGACTGCAAGGGTTACAGTACAAATATCACACCCACACTACGTGTCTGTCTCCCTTACCCACAGACCACATCCTCGGCCTTGAAAGGTGCTATCCAGCTGGGCATCGGTTACACAGTGGGCAACCTGAGCTCTAAGCCCGAGAGAGATGTGTTGATGCAGGATTTCTACGTGGTGGAGAGCATCTTTTTCCCAAGGTCTTAACTGCAAACATACTCACAGAAAAAAATCTCCTATAGTTGTGTATTTCCTGTGCTCAGAAAGATAATCTAATGTCAGTGTATTTCGCTGGAACAGATTTTTGGTTGACTGATCTCTGTTTGATGTCAGCTGGAGGAAAATATGAATTTGATTATTGATTATGATGATCTGTCTATTCTAGTTGTGTATTTTCCGTGCACAGATGGTTAATACAGTGTTAATGTGTTTTGCTGGAGTGGATTCTTTGTTGACTGATCTCTGTTTGATGTTTGCTGGAGAAAAATATGAATTTGGTTACTGATAATGGTGATTTCCATTCCAGTGAAGGCAGCAACCTCACTCCAGCCCATCATTTCCCAGACTTCCGCTTCAAAACATATGCTCCTGTGGCCTTCCGCTATTTCAGAGAATTGTTTGGCATCAGGCCAGATGACTACCTGGTAAGATTGAGTCTGGTGTGTATTCATTGTTCAACTGGTATTAAGGATGGAAATGAAGAATCAGTTCCGGTTGAAAACCGGACACAAATTGACAGAACCATTTGATGCGTATGCATCTGAGCTTCTCAACTCTTGATCAATGCCAGCATGTTTTTGGCATTTTCATTTGCAAATTGCAAAGCAATTATGCTGAACTCATGAGCTGGCACTGCTGGAAACTTGCAACAAGAAAGGGTCATGGCAGAGCGGAAGAAACTGTCTCAAATTTGGTTTTACTTAAGGAAGGCAAAGGCGCAGTGGTTGTTGGAACTTGGTGGAGAAATGCCAGCAACACGCTGAAACATCTTTCTATGCAACATTGGCTTAGATTCCAACTACGCCATCTATTTGACATCCTGTTTCCCGACTGAGCACCATGTCTGTTACTTAGGGTAAACATGTTATAATAATATACGCAGAGGGAGACTTAACAGATTTTTCTTTGAGTGTAAAAAAAAAAAAAAACTAAACGAACAGTACGAACAGTAGAGCTTTTGTAGCTCCGAGTCACATACAGGCCTTTTCATGCTCTTTCTCTACACTGTTTTCAGACTCTGGAAAAATAAAACACTTTTGTTCTTGTTGAAAACTTGGAAAGATCCTTTTTATTAATGGCACCCAAATCATTATCTGTGCCTCAGTGTATTTAAATGAATTCTTACCACATGGATGAATGGAAGGTAGCAAAGACAATGAACATGTAAACACTGAAAGATATAAACGAGGAGTAAGTTGTGAGTGGATGAATGAGGGCGATGAAACTTAAGGACCTCACAAAAAGGCAGAGAGGAGAGGATGACTTAGGAGAAGGAGGGAAGTTCTGAAGTTTGTCTCCACATCAGTCTGGATGACCTGGAGGATGCACAATTCACTGCTCTGCTCTGAGCAGTCTAGCAGATTATAGGTTTAATGCTTGGTTACTTTTTATGCATGGACCATGTGCTTGACTTTAATGGATTGGTTTTACTCCATGGATACAAACTTGAACCTGCTTGGCCTCATTAGCTATTTGTGTGCTCTAACTTTCAACATGTCTTACTTTCTATATCTTCTTTGAATTCACAACTTTAGAGGGACACAGTGATCTGATTGAATCTAATTGGGTATAACATAATTTAATGGACTCAAGTTCCCCAGATGTGATTCTTTTCCAGATATACAATTGCTGTTCTGATCATGATCTTTATGTAGGCCCCATGTCGAGGATGAAGACTTAGAAGCCTTAATGAGGTGTTCAACACAGTGTATATATTTTTTCATTGAAGCGTAACTTGTTTAGCATGTCTGCTGCTTTTGGTGTAACCAGGCTGTTGAGTAAGGAAATGCATTTCTAAGCAGTGTCAAGACTAAATCTTGTCAGAGCTCTGACATGAACAGTACAAAAATAAGAGCCAGACACAGAAACTCTGCATTATTAAATCCATTGGAATTTTCAAAAAACTGTTATCCTCATGTCAAGGTTTTTCATTCAGCAAATGATTTTTCTGAAAACATTAAATCCTTGTGTTGGTATTCATCTGTGTGTGTGCCTGCAGTACTCCCTGTGTAATGAGCCCCTGATCGAGCTGTCCAACCCAGGAGCCAGTGGATCAGTCTTCTACCTTACAAAGGATGACGAGTTCATCATCAAGACTGTGATGCACAAGGAGGCCGAGTTCTTACAGAAACTGCTGCCCGGATACTATATGGTAAGCAAAAGCAATACATGTCTGAAGTTCATCCATGTCACATTATGTGACAACGGCTGTTCCACTGTATTAGCTGTTACTTTTATGTTCGTCTTCTCCTTTTTTTTCTCTTTATGGTATCCGTTTCTCTTCATGCTGGATAATATATAATTATAGAAATTATCCAATATATAATAATATGTTACGCTATATGTAGTTGTATAAATACTGCCAAGGCATACAAATATTAGGCTAATTAGTCTAATGGCATATGTACGTATGAAAACAGATTCAGATAATTGGCTTCTCTACCAAAAGGTGGAGAGAATTATCTTCACCACCAAAAGGTGGAGAAGCCAATTATCTTGGTCTGAAGAGGCCATTACACACATACCATACTCAGACTTTTATTTAAATGACAGCCTCTCTTTATGTTCTAATTTTGAGTCGTACTTTTTAGATCTTAGGTTTATGCAAGAGACTGTAAATGTCGTCTTCCAGCATGACATAAACAGCTCTGTCAACTCTGACTGGAAACTCAGGGCATGAGGTTTCATAAAAGGACTGGTCAGATTTATGTACAATAAATCTGAGCATGCCTTACACCAACAATAGCGCCTTTCCTCTCCAGTCTGCAGGCTCTTTCTGAATGAACCCAACAGCTCCATATATGTCCATGCTACAGATCCAGGCTCTCAAGTTCACAGTAGAGCCATTCGTGACCAAAGACCACTGTAGGAATTTGTTTAATCATTTAGGAGCATTAACTGTACGGCACATTTCCTCTGACCTTTTTTCATGGCTCTGGTTGCGCTCTGAAACATTTTTGCAGGTATAATTTTCTAAGAAAGTTTTATTGAGAGTGGTGCGAGTCAGGCTCATGTGCTAAGGTCAGAGCAGGTGGACCAAGGACACAGACACAAAATAATGTAGATGCCACAAATGCATGTACAGAAAGAGGCATGATAAACAGGCAGTCATTGTTGGAGATCCATGTCTTCCACAGCTGAGTGGCTGATGGTAACAGGCTGGATGAGGAGTCTTGCTCCAGGCACCACATGGATCTCAGTGATGTAACCAACTCTTTCCCTTCTGTGTAGTCGCTGCTCTATTATGCGGCTCATCATTCCCTCCTCCCTAACATTTAAATGTCTTATCACTGTCACTGCCACTGTGACACTGGTCGTGTAATTTATTTTCCTTTATCTCTCATTTGGGTTTAATCCCCATCCCCCCTGCTTGCCTTTCATGCTCATATTTCCACTCCATCTCTCTCTGCTCTCTCCTTCTCCGTCACGTCTGTGTTGTTGGCTTGTCACTGCTCTGCCCTCTTAACATTGACAGAAGGGCCGTGTGTGGCTGACGGCAGAGAATGCTCTTTCTTGCTTTCTCTCTCTCCCTTTGTATCACTTCGCTGCTCTCTCTACCAGTTTCTCTCCGCTGAAGGTCATTCACGAGTGCAGAGCCATATTCATCTTTCATCTCTCCTGAATCTGTTTCTCTTTCTTTCTCCTCTTGTAGTTACTTCTGCTCCTCGATGCTGTACATTATCACTGTATGGACCACTGCTCTGTCTTTCCCACTTCCTGCTCTCATTTCTCTAATGGGACTGAGCTGGCTCAGGTCCCAAGGTCAAAACAGCTTTTTAACTGAGGACACAGCTCAACTAACCTCATTTGTGTGGATTGACTTCCAAAATATTCAACCCAGACTGGTAATAGTAGGGAGAAGTAAGTTTGGAGAAAAGACAAAAGTTATATGATAAATTTTTAATTTGTTTAAGTTGAATTTGTTCATCTATCAGTTGGTCATTAACCTGAGAAACATAAACTGTGGTAGTGTTGTTTTTTTTTTTTTTTTTTTTTTTTTTTATTGTAGGGTATGTATTGTGTATATTGTTTGTAGTTAATGTTACCATGCACTTAGCTTTATATGAGTCTCAATTCAGCATTTTTTGTGGGGCTGGTATGTAACTGATTACAATTAATTTGACTTATAAAACAGACAATATCATGTGAAACGGTTTGACAACTTATTTAGTGTCTATGGGAGTTCAGAAAGAAAAGAAATTACTTTAGAAGCTGTAATAAAATTTGTTGATTCAAATAAGGTTTAAAGCTCGTCCATATTAATCCTTCATCTTTTTTCGAACACTGACTGCGTCCTCATGTTGTGACTGTAACCAGGCGAGGCAGAATTGTAATAATTTGAGACTGTCCACTTTCATGTGTCATAGCACTGTGGGAAACGTTCCCTGTTATGTAAGGCACTCAGATGACAAATGAGCAACTCAAACATGTTCACTGCGAAATTGTACACTCTTAATAAATTATGTTTTTGCAGTTACATGTACTTTTATTTTCTTAAATCTGGTCCCGGAGGGCCACTGTCCTGCATATTTCCTGCTCCAACACACCTGATTCAAATGAGTTGCTCCTGATCAGACTTCAGCAGAGCTTGATGACGAGTTGATCAATTGAATCAGAAGTGTTGGAGCAGGAAACATCTAAAACATGCAGGACAGTGGCCCTCCAGGACTGGAGCTGGACACCTCTGCCTTAAGTTAACAGTTCTATGAAATGAAAGATACCTCCTCTGCTTCTGTTGTGACTTCCTGGTTATTGCCCTGTATGCCAATGATTTCCATTTCATCACATGCACTAACATCAAAAGTTGTGTGTTGGGTCCTTGCTCAACATTCTGCAAAACAGCTAAAACTAACTTATGAGACATTTAAAGATCTACTGTCTTCCTCTTCTTCTGCAGAACTTGAATCAGAACCCTCGCACTTTGCTGCCCAAGTTTTTTGGCCTCTACTGTGTCCAGTCTGGTGGGAAAAACATCCGTGTGGTGGTGATGAACAATGTCCTTCCACGTGTAGTTCGCATGCATCTCAAATATGACTTGAAGGGCTCCACCTACAAAAGGCGAGCATCCAAGAAGGAGAGAGAGAAGGCCAAGCCCACTTTCAAAGACCTGGACTTCATGCAAGACTTGCAGGATGGACTAATGCTGGACCAGGATACTTACAATGCTCTAGTTAAGACCCTACAGAGAGACTGCCTGGTAAGAAAGATAAATGAGAGTGGGAAAGGTGTTATATAGCAGCTGCTATATAACACCTTTCTTTAAATATTCCTGTTGTCAAAAAATGAGAAAGAAATGGTGGGATGGTTTACTGATTCTAGAGGAGGAGCTATAGCACGCTGACCCAGAGTCTGCAGAGGGAGGGAAGAGATCTGAGCCAGTAACTGTTAGTGGGAATGTAAAAGTGGATAGGATAAAGTGTTGCCATAACACAGTGTCCACAAAGGCCAAGAGATAAAGACATATATAATAAAATAGAAAGGGAGAAGTGTTAGAAATATCAGGGTACCGGTGGAGGAAGATGAGAAAGGCATAAAGAAAAAAATCTTTCATGATGGTGTTTGGCATTTCCAGGATCCTTCACTATAAATTAGAGCTTTGTTACGAGCATGAAGTTAAAACGGGTTGTCTGGTCTGCAAGCAGGCCTGATCTTGTCTTATAAATCACCACCCCACATTTACATTCATAGGGTGTACACTCCGGGAGCAAGTGTATGCCCACAGGCTTGCTCTCTATTACATGGTTTATTAATGTGTGCATTACTGTCTTGTGTATTGTAGTAACATCTCCAGTGGTACAGGTTTCATTCCTTCCAGTGCTGAGGCTGTTGCACACGCTAGATAAAAGCTTTCATTTATTTTTAAGCAGCCTACTGTTAATCACTGCACACTTCACATCTGTCTGGATATGTACTTTGTTCAGGTGTTGGAAAGCTTTAAGATCATGGATTACAGCCTCCTGCTTGGGGTTCACAACATGGACCAGGCAGAGAGGGAGAGGCAGATGGAGGGCTCCCAGGGTGGCAGTGATGAGAAGAGGCCCGTGGCCCAGCAGAAGGCCCTGTACTCCACAGCCATGGAGTCTATCCAGGGAGGAGCAGCCTGCGGAGGATCCATCGACACTGATGAAACGTGAGTTTAACCAGAGACAGGATGATGTTAGAAGTAGAGCGCATTAATAAATGTGATTGTTGGTACCTGTTGTTGTTGTTGTTATTATTAATAATTATCATAATAAAAATATACACAGTGGAGAATAAACTAATGATGAATTGCATTACAACAAAGTGGTAAGCGCTGTTTCCCCACAACAAGAAGGTTGCAGGTTTGGTTACTGGGCTTTGGGCCTTTCTGTGTGGAGTGGGAATCTAAAAATATTGAAGGAGGCAAATTGCCACTGTAAAATCTATTTGATGGGAAATGATAGAAAAGATCATACCGAAGCAGGTACTTGCACTTTGAAGCGGCGTCGACGATGGGCATGAAATTTTCCTATTAAACAGCTAGTATTGGTCAAAGGTAAATACTTTTGTTGACAAAAGGACTGGATCGAAAAGTGAGCTCCAAAGGACTCTGTATGTGATCTTCACTAAACAGGACATTGAGCTGTCTGAGGTGGAGAGTTCTTTAAAGAGCTCCTAAGTCCAAAGTCTCTAAGGATGTAGTTCTCCAGGGTGCTGCACCCTCTCAATCAAATCCCAGCTAGACTGAGAGGTTGCTAGAGAAAAAATGTTGAATTAGGTGAAAATAATACTCAAAAGGTCAGAAAGACTGACTAATTGTGAATCAGATCTCTTCCCTGCACAGCTGTTTCTACCTACAGGATCTATTGACATTGAACATTCATGAATTTTTGTTTATTACATTACAGTGGTCTGTGCAAAACAAGTTATCCAATCCTTCAGTAATGGTTATAGTAAGTACAGTTATAAGACATCACTAGGAATCAGTGCTAAATTGAGAAAAAAAAAATCTAGCTTAACATAGTTTGGATGGACAGATGAATGATGTACAGGCTCTCTTCTCAGCTCATCGGCTGAAAACATTGTCGTTCTTTTGCTGTCTGAATGACAACCTTTGATTCTCATTTTAGGATGGGTGGTATCCCAGCTGTCAATGGAAAGGGAGAGAGACTCCTCCTTTACATCGGCATCATCGACATCCTGCAGTCCTACAGGTCAATGTCACAGCAATCATGTGGTGACATTTAGTTATTCCAGGGCCAAATTTCTGTGTACATCCTATTCCATACCTTCCAACAAGTTTTTGCACATTCACTAAACAGTGTAATCAGATCCGACAGCACGTGTAATGTTCTCAGCCTTCAGGGATGTCACTTCTATTCATTTTCTCTTTTATATATAAAATATAGGTACATGTAACCAACGCTTTGTTAAACTGGGCGTTTCTTTTTCTTTTTTTTTTCCCCACAGGCTAATCAAGAAACTGGAGCACACGTGGAAAGCTTTGGTTCATGATGGGGTGAGTTCTTAATAGCTCTGACAGGAGGTACAGGAACATGAACTATACTGTGCACACGAAAGATCAATAAAGTGTACGAACATGTTTTTCATCAGGCAACAAAAGAATGTCATTTCATCTTCTTTTATGGTGTTGCTCATTCAAAACATGCCTGGCCTTCACAAAAGGACATAGCTTGGACCAGATATCATCAGCTGGAGCCTTAAGGCTCAGTATTTATGTGTTCAGATCTTTGTGTGCATTAGGATTTTTGTTACCTTCACGTCTGGGAAGCTATGGGTTTGAAGAGGAACTGTCAACGTTTTTATTTCTCTCCTGTCTCATCTGTCTCTCTCACTTTTTTTAAACCTCTAAACCTGGGAATGTCCCCATCATCTCAGCATCCCATTTCCTGTCCCACTAACTAACAAAGTCGCAATGATCATCTGTGATCTATTTACAAATGTTAATGTATGTTCATGCGGCGCTTTAGATTTCTCAAAGGTTAACCATGCGCCTATTAAAGGCCGTGGTTGTCTTTTTCTGCACATATGAAATATTTTATTTGAATTAAAGATGTTTCTAAAAATTGGACATTTGAATATCAAGAAATCATTTAGAGACGTACATTTACTTCCTGTGACAAACCAGGCAGGTGCTACGAGGATGGCAGCTCTGACATGCCTACACACATTTTTATTGTGCACTGCCAGGTCTGTTCTCAGTGGAAGTGTAATACTGTACATCACTTAGTGATTCAACAGAGGCTGATATACAGCACAAAACAAAAGCAACCATAACTGAATGTAAAATTATTTTTGTGTCAATTTTTTTTTTTTTTTTAATATTCATTTATTTACAGCTACCCTAAGCTATGATACAGATTTGATCCGTTGTGGATACGCTGGCATTGTCGACACTTGGATGTTACAAGTGCTCTTACGTTCTCTGTCCACTCACCTGCAGATCCCTTCCCTACAAAAGTCCTCGCATCCCCTGATCTGCTTTGGAGTTTACATCAATCAACAATCTGACCAAATCGTACCAGCCCCCACATTCACACCCCACTTATTCATGCCACACTGCTATTCTGAAACACACTTGTACGCAAGACAAGATATAGGTGGGAGAACAAGCAATCCCATGACAGCTGCCTCTGTGCGTCATTGCTGATGATGATAGTGATACTGTACACTTTTCTTTGTGTTACACACAGTTGGCTCAGTTATGCCTTCAAAAATGTTACTCACAGTGAATTCCATTGGTGCTGATTCAGAAAGCTAACAATAACTGTATAGGTGCTGTCTCATCCCACTATCCTTTCCTCTCTTCTCATCTAAACCAAACACCAAGTGTCATCTGTCAGTCTCTTGGCAGCGTGATCTCCATCTGCTGCCACATAAATAATGAAGAGACGTGTCTGTAGCCTCATCTGGCTGTGTTTCGATTTGTCATTTGTCTTTTTTGTTGCATGTGTATCTTGTGGGAAGACCCACAGGAAAGAAATACTACAAATGGGACACTAAAGGACATAAATAGACATTTAATCTACTTCAAGCAACGGTTTGATCGTTTTATCCGTGCACCAATTGTCTCATTAATCTCTTTGTCTCTCTGTGCCTCCTCAGGACACTGTATCTGTCCACCGGCCTGGCTTCTACGCAGATAGGTTCTTCAAGTTCATGAGCAGCACGGTTTTCAAGAAGAGTTCCTGTGAGTCTGCCTTACATAGTCAGAGCAGTGTGGGAAGAGCACAGATGTAAATGTCAGATGCCAGCCTTTTCTTTCTTTTTCTGCCAAGCTTTGACAGGAAAGGCGGACACAGTAACTTACATCCATATTTGGTGCTGCTTCATGTTATTTTAGAGAACTGCTTTAGTTTGATCCTGGTGCAGCTTACCTTTGCAGAACTTTCCTACAATTTTATATAAGGAAAGAATCCCCAAATGGACTGTAATTAAAAAATGATGGTTATTCACATACCCCAGAGTGTGAACCAATCTACTAGACTAGGGGTGTTTGTTTTTTTTTTTTTTTTTTTTGGGGGGGGGGGTTCAGTTTGACAGCACAAACCACAATGTTTCACATGTTGTCACAAATAAATGTGTTTTGTCTCTCAGCTCTCAAGTCGTCTCCATCCAAGAAGGGCCGTGTGTCTTTGATGGTGCCCAAGTGCTCTGGTCCTGGTGCGGCATGGTCTGCCAGCCAGTTGCCCTGTGAGAGGGATGAGAATATCTACGATCTGAGAGGAGCTCGCAGCTTTCCAACACTGGAGGATGAGGGTAAATAACACAGTGTTGCAATGCAGTAAAATAAATGGACCATAAGATAACCAGACACAGAACACAAGCTACTCACAGATTCCAGATTTACCCTCACCAGTCACTATAGGGAAGCAGTGTTTAGAGTAGTACTGACAGATATGATTTTAAACTGGTAATATGATGAATCTGAAAAAAAAAAAAAAAGATCTGAATTACAACTTTTTTTTTTTTTGAGCCAGAATTTTTGAAATAATTTTCTTTTGTTTCTATGTTGTGTTCACTAAACACTCTTATGATTATTATTTATTTATTTTTTTGTATTAACTGACATGAGCACAATTAAGTCTCTAAGATTTTCTTTGAATTAGTTTCAATACTTTTTCTGTAAGTCAGGTCTGGGTTTGGAGGGCTTTGACTTTAAAATGGTCAAAAGTTCATGACAGTTCAAAGTGCAGCTCCAGTCTACACGACCTGACAGTGATTTACAGTTTTTTGTGAACAGAAAAACCTCTGATCTTTTCAGCCCAAGTTAAACATCAGGCATGTAACTGTTATCATGGGAAACAAAATGCTATATGCTTAACAGCGCTTCAGAAAAAAAGAAAAAGGAAATATATTTAAATCATTATTTATTATTATTTGTTTTTCTCTCTCTTCAGGACGACCAGATCTTCTTCCATGTACTCCTCCATCATTTGAAGAAGCAACCACAGCATCCATCGCCACCACTCTGTCTTCTACCACCTCTCTGTCCATCCCTGAGAGATCTCCATCTGACACGGCAGAGCACCCTCGCTACAGGTCAAAGCACATACACACAAAAATAAAATGAATCACCAGAGGCATCCATTTCAATCCGAGCCCTATTGCTACCTTTTTCTGGGGGGTGGGGGTTCTGGCTTCATTAGATAGGGCAGCTTGAGAAGTGACAGCATTGCAGTATTAAATGCAACATATATTTCGTACATGCAACACTGGGTTAAAATGATAAAACAATATCGGTTGTTGTTTATCTAGTCAGACTTTTCAGTATTGCCTCAGTAGTTGACTCTGGGCGTTTTAAGAGCCACAGCTAATATGCTGCACATTTGCCAGCTGCTAATGACACTGTGTCCTCTGTCTCCAGGAGGCACACCCAGTCTCTCAGTCATGACGGGAGGTGAGTCGAGGCTATGAATGCTACTTTCACTTCGTACACTTTTTAAAACAGATTTAACATGTTTTTATGATGGTTTGCTAGTTTTATGTTTTCCCAGCAGTACACATAGCAGGGTGTGGTGGCCGCTTAAGAGGAAAAATTCGAGGTCAGCCTGATGGCTGGTGTGTTTATGAGTAGGCCCATTGTTCCTGTTTCTAAAATGTGGCTGGTGTTTTTCTCACACATGTTTCATTTCCTCTATATGCGTTTTTCATATATTTGTTTTCAGGACCCAGGAGGAATTACGTGTGCATGAGGAGGATCAACAGACCATCACAGTGGAGGTGGAGTTGAAGAGACACGACAGTGAACCCACCATATCTGTTCCACAGCCCTCTTCTGAAACCAGGTACGTAAACAAAGTAATGACGAACTTAATAAAAGTAATTCATTCCATTTTGTGCTCCAATATCTCATAAATATACGGTATGAGAGAGATAAAATGCGTTAATATAATTATTATATTTGTGACACACTGAACTGTATGTATTCAAATATAGTAAATGTGTTTCGTCAACTCTTCTAAACATAAATCATGAGGGTCACTAATTCACTGATAAGAGACCATCTGTCCACTTGTAGGCAACAACAGCAGTACCGTCCTGAGGCTTATATTATATGGACTTTACTACCTGACCATATCAGTGTAGCATAATGTACACTACAGAATTTAATTCCCACAATGAAATGAATGATTCCTTAATGCAGTTCACATAAGAGAAGCAAATTGTTAAACCCTCAACATTAAGATAAATCTGACTCAGAAGAAATAAAAATAAAAATCTTTAATTTCCATTTCATTATATGTAGCTCATGCTCAAACACTGTAACGTAGGTATTTATACCTATACACCCAAATTATGATAATGACGCACACCGTTTGGTACTCTTTTTACTGTAAACAATGACAAAAATAGTCAGCACCGCCAAATGCTCCCTGTAGGCATGTGACCCTGATAGAGAATATATAAGCTGCAGTGGGTGCAGTGAGTTCTATCTGACCCCAATCCTTACTTTGACTCAGTTTGACATGACAATATAAATAACCTCCTGCTAATATCTCACCTGGGCTTTAGCCAACTGAGCAGCACAACTGACCTGTGACATAAACACACTAACACGCAGTTTCTAACAAAAAACTGAGATAATTACTGAAAGCTTTTGGAGCTCAGGGGTCTGGATAGATAAATGCTGCAGGCACTTTGTGAACCAGACATCTACTGTGTAATAATTAGGTTATGAAAGTGCACACATGCATGTTAATTTGTTTAGTGTGTCAGCAGTGCGTGTGTTCTTAATGGGGTAACACTGCCAGGCAGAAAACGCTGTTTAGGGTTAGGGTTAGGGGCCCCGACATGATGAACTGGCCAGGAGAAGTAGGGCAGTGGGGCAGGAAGCCTAAAGGCTTGGGGCTGTTCCCATAAAGCTGAGATGACCTGACACTGACCTTACCTGCATAATTTAAGCAGAATTTTAATTGATTTAAGTTAAAGGATTTGGCAATTTCGCTTTCAATGAAAGAAAAACTGCATCAGTAGAGGCATGACAAAATTACACAATGTATAAGCTGTGTTTAAATAGATTGTGAACAGAAATAAACTGAGCTGATCCAATGTAGTGGTAGTGGAGCCTTGATTTACTGTAAACTGGGGTTAGGTCAGTGAGGATAAGGGTGTGGTGGTTGAGGGAAACCAACTGAATAATTGAGTCTGACGCTGAGAAGGCAGTGGCGAGACATATGGCCTGGGGGTCGAGAAGGAACTGGCAGGGGGAGGGAGCTGGGTGGTATGAGCAGCAGAGACAGTCGATTAAATCCGTTCTGTCTGAGCAGCCCCCACTTACCTGCAGGTAAGGAGCTGGTTGTGTGGCAGAGAGGTGAGGGAGATGAAGCAAAGGAAAGGAAATGGGACGAATGATTGGAAGAGAAGATGAGCAGAGAAAGTTACTTATGAAAAAAGACTGGGGAGGACAGACAGCTGGGAATAAGATGAGATGCAAAAGAGATTAGAAAAACAAATGAAAGCAAAGACAGAATCAGAAAATGATAAAGAGTTAAATATAGAGTTTTATTATAAAAACTAATTTAACTAAAATGAGAGATGGGGTGAAACAGGTAAAGTAAATTAGGCCCTTTTACATGAGAACCACCATCCTGTCTCTTTCATTTATTTAGCCCTTTTTGAGATGCCAACTTGGATTTTTTTTGCCTCAGTAGCCAGCAGACGGGCTCGTCCTCTGACGGAGTTAAGCTAGACACAGAAGCTGAGAAAGCAATGTGGAAGCGTCTAAATCCTTCTAATAGTTGATGATCTGGCCAGGAACAATAAAGGATTGTGGCAGAACACAGCCAGCTGGCAAATCTTAGCTTAAGCAGCTAAACCATAAACACCCACACACAGACACAGATGTTGAATTTTAGAGCCGGTTAACTCTCTCCTAATGGCTCCTAATGTTTCTCTGGGCTGACACCGAATAGTGGCTTTAGGCAAGTGACCCAATTAAAGGTTCTGTGTTTTTGTGTGATTAAAGCTTTTATTCCTTAAACACATGGATCCTTTCTTATGATAATCTATCCTAATAGTATGAAATAAATAAAAACAGAGAGCATGGTAAAATTGAATAGGGGCAGAACAAAAGAAATGCAAGGTTCCTGAGTAGAAGTAGTTGGGTAGAAGGGAGAGGTGCATCAGCAGTGTTTTGGACCAACATCTCAATATAAAGGTGCTTAAAAAGGCTTTGGGACTGTTTTTCCTGCCAAGTCTTAATTCAATTCAACCTAAACACAGACATAAAATACATCCGTTTAGATTCAGTGTGACTCAGTTTTGGAGGATGCCAATATTTGATATCTATTGTGAATAATGACTCATAAATTAGCGGGAAAAAAAATGCTCCACCCATCTCCAGAACTTCCCTGAGAATCATGACTAGACTGTGACCGAGGCAGCCAACAAACTTTTAATAATCCCTCATCTGCGTTTCCATAGTGAAGTACAGGAAGTGGTTGGTGCTGAGGCTCCCGATGCTGTAGCACCCTCCGACTGTTCATCAGTCCCTGAAGCAGCCTCCTCCCCGTCTGCCCCACTTGTTCCCTCCACTCCCATGGCAGCTGAGGAAGCTCCATCCAGTCCCAAGATGGTGGTGGTGGAGGCAGACAATGCAAGCCAGGTGTCTGGCTCAGGCTGCACCAGCCAGGCTTCAGTCGACGACGACGATGATGTGCCAATCACAGATATCTACTTTGTAAGTAAAACCCTTTCCTCACACACACTGAACACATGTGCACCACTTTCAGATACTTTCATATATTGTTTCGGTCAAGATTGTACTCTACTCGTACTCCAATACTAAGACTAGCTCTTGTCACCTCATTTTTTTTTTTAAGTGTCATATTTTTATTTAGCCATCAAATCATTCTAGAGTCAGATTCAATGTGTTAATCGTTCTGAAGTCACTGGACTGAGCTATTTGATGCTCTCCTACAGAAACGTTGACACAAGGACAGCAAAAAAACAGATGGAGACTGAGACTGGTACGAGAATAAGACTGCTTGATGTGTGTGGTGCATTCATTTAAAAGATACGTTTGACACTTTGGGAAATATTCTTGAATATACTTCTTTCTCTGAATTGAACTAACCAGCTTCTGGCTATCGCTAGATATACAGTACAGGCATGAGAGCCAGTCTTATCCAGTGGAAAAGAAAATAAGCATATTTCCCCACACGTCAAACTATTTCTTTAAACACAGTGTATTGCAGTGTGCACTCTGGTTTCAAGTGTTTGTAGAGTGGTAATAGCTTGTGCACCATCACTTCGCTATTCCTGTCTTACATGACCTTCAACAAAGCTGCAGACAGTGAAGCTTTAGCAGGCTGGGTTTGTTCAGTGGACATGTGCGTCCCAGTGTTGGGGGGGCTGTTGTAAATGGACCCAAATGCAGAGCTATAAATGAATATAGGAGTGTCATGTGGAGCATTATGAATGGAGCCACTCATCACATTTAGTCCTACTGGGTGTCTACTATCAGGGAAAAACCACCCCGTAATGTGGCATGAGGAATCATAAGGGCCAACAGGTTAGTCTGGGAGGGCCATCCAGTGAGTTATTTAACAGACCTCTCAGGTGATGGATGCTGGGCTGATGTTTCAGAAAGAGGAGATCCACTTTCTGTACACAGCAGCTGGGGATTGGCTGCACTGCATGAGGTCAAGTGACTCTGTTCACTGTAACTACACAGAAAAACACTGCAGGCACTCAAGTCACAATCGAACTGTGGAGGGTGACCACATGTGCTTTCACTCACTGCCAAATATCCAGACCTTAGTGTGAAAACGACACATTGGATAAAGGAAATGGAGAAGTACAAATAAACTTGAATTCAGCCAACTCATCCTTTGATCATGCTTTGTACCGCCTGTCTGTTTCTGCTATTTCTGTCATCATCATCATCATCACAGCTCCTCCCTGACATCCCTCACAAATCAGGCTTGTGAATGACGGCTCAGCCTGCTCTTTCCATCAATAAATGCCAAATTTTCTGAGCCACCTAAGAAAAAAGAAAGCCCCTGAAAAGAGACTTCTGTTCTTTGCTGCATAATGTCTCAAATACTTTCTCATTTCTTAACTAGTTAACATCTTTATTGTTGTATAATGTGAAAAATTTCTCAGACAGAAATGCATTGCTGCTATAACAAAAAAAGTTTATTAAAATTGCAGTGAAGGAAACCAATTTACATGTATGCTAATTATGGTTTCAGCGAATTTCATTCGTTGTATTATTGGGTAAAGTGGATTTAGAGAATAAAAATGCACCATATCTCTCTGTGTTCCCCTCCGTTTAACCAGAACAATCAAGCAGTTGTGGTGTTAAAGGCCTGCATTTTTTAAGTCCTAGGGCTCTAAATAATAAAGTATGTGTGTAAAAAGGGGCAGAAAATAAGCTTGATTTTTGACACAAGAGATGACAGTTGAATTCATGTAGCTCTTCTGGGAAACCACTGCATCGTTTAGCTGCGTGTGGTAACTTCACAGGTTCCTTAAGGTAGCTTGTGTCTAAATTATTAAGTCACTATCAACAATCTGCACATTTACTTTTCATGATCCCCGCTGTGCTCTTGTTCATCTCTGCCTCATCTCATTGTTTCTTATTCATCATCACTTCTTTTCTCCTCCCTTCTGTTCCTTCATCCTACCACATCTCTTACATAATTCTCACCTATCTAATCCCAAATCTTTCTTCTCCACCACTTATTCCGACTATGCCTATTGCTTTTATCATTTTCTGCTTTTTCTCAGTCCTCTGAGTCATGAGGAAGGTGGGGAGAGAATCGTGTAATGTGGTAGGATTCTGCCTGACTTGTGAACCCATCTGTCACCTCTGATTCAATGCAGCTCTGCTGGATTACCAACATCCAGGACAATCTCTTCCATTTTCACCTCAGCATGTTTCCCATTTTTTTTATTTCACCTTCCCTCACTCTTCTGTCCCTCATCTCTGCTTGTCACATCTCTTTTTGTTTGTGTCATGTTCCCCTGTTGCTGTCAGTTTCCTGATGGGAGGATCTGGGTGGTCTCTCCTCTCCAACAGAGGAGGAAATGCCAGTTCAGTTGGCCAGTAAGTGGGGAGGAGATGGTTGGGTAATTAGTTGCTGTCCTGGTGTTATCTTAGATTAGACCTTTTGTATATTACATATTTAAGTGAAACATAGAATTGCAGTGTTGAGAGGAAACAAGGTTTTATGGAGTGTGCTGTAAGAGCCACAGCTTGTTATGTCAAGTAGTTTATTCACTGCAGGTGTCATTGTGTTGAAACTAAACAACGTCTATACTCCACATACTAAGTCAGTAAAGTGTGGGAGGGGGGTAAATGACAGAAGGTCTCTAAATTGAGGTGACTGTCTTTCTTTTACTCTGAAATTAATCTTCTTTCAAATTTGTTTCCTCGCTCACTGACAGCCTGCTTACTCCCTCGAAGCATCTGTGTGGAGTGTGTTAGCTCCAGTAGGCTGAAGTGTGTGTGTGTGTGGCATCAACCAACACCTCCTCCATTGCCACTGACAACACACAGTGTTGCTGCCAGTTTTCTGTCATAAAAGGCTGGTACCAACAGTGATAAGTAACCGATCAAAGTCCTCAGAGATTCAATGGAATGAGCATTTTTGCTTGTTGGAAAGGACAAAAAAATGTTATTGTGTTTTTCTTTGACTGAGGATGCTTACTGTGCCTGACTGTCCCAGCATCCTGGCTTTCTTCCCATTCCAACCTCCTAATTCCCGCTCCTAACCCACTTCGGCTGTTGCAGCAATTCATCCCTTGTTCTGTTCACTTCACTTTGTGTCCAAAGAGCTAGTTCAGATGGGGCAAAACAGACACATGATTCAAAGGGCAGTCGTTCATTATTACAGCATGGCCAGTGATCTGCTAATATCTACATCTATCTCCAAGTCTGCTACCTGCTGAAAGCATTAACACATTCTTTTAAATACTTTTAACATTTGTTCTGTAGTTGAGATTCACACTTTCAATGTGTCTCAGAAACATTTCCTCCTTTATGCATCCCTAATTTTCATTTCCTGTCTTGTCCTCTCTTCTCCTGTGTTCTCCTGCGTCTTTCTCTCCTGCCTGCCCCTGCTGCTTGTCTCTGTGCCTCTGGCCTTTCCTCTGTTCCTTTGGCCCCCTCTGCTGTGGTGGGTGTATAAAAACAGCCTCCAGAGGACAGGACCTGGGTGTACTCTCCGCTACACTATGGCTCAGAGTCTAAGGCCCTGCCAGATGGGGATTGGGAAAGAGAGACAGTAAGTGAGAAGCATTAGCCTAAAATATGTAGTATAGGGAGAAAAAAAACTAGACGAGGAATAAATTCCACCCTTGACTATGTTATTTGGTGGCAAATATTCATCCATGATAGAGGGTTGGACAGGATGAGATGTATGAGAAGCTTCTACAGCAAATGTAGAAAAGGCTCCTCAGGTCCAAAAGTCTATTACAACTCCAAGGGTAGGCCTGGTCTATGTTCAGAAACCCTCCCCTACATGACAGCATCCATTCCTCATTGGCAAGTGAGTGGAAATGGTCAATGCATGACCATTCAGTCCACAGCCAACCATCCTGTGTCCCTCCAACAACAAGCTGCTCAGTAGTTTATGACTCCATGTTACCACATCAGCCTGTGTGAAGCCATTACACTCATGCATCTCCAGACTCCCACAGCTCATGCTGTTAGACGTTTTTATTTAGTTTGTGTACACTCAACCTACAGGTGAGGCTCTTTTTACTGAAGAAACTCATCAAACAATTGGTCCCAGTTGTGTTTTTCAGTCTCAGGAAATGCGGATGATTATTTCAAATTGTAATAATGTATTCATTTTGATGTGTTTTTGGTCTTTTGAGTTTACACTGAGAGGTTATTGGTCAAGGGTTAACTTTCTGTGTAAAAATACAGCTTTAATGTTCTCAGACAGCTAATTGCCCGTTTGGTACATCTGATAAATTAGATAGTCTATTCATTAAAATGTGGCTCATGATGGAAATTACATCACTTGGCTTTAGCTAGTTTTGTCTTTGGCAGGCTACTTGTCTACTTTGCTCAGTGCAACAGCATTTGTTCCTGCTCTGCTTAGTTTCAATCAGCCATTGCTTTTTTTTTTTCTTTTTTTTTTTGGTCAATTCATATTTTTTTTCATTTTCCTCTAACACCAAACATAATGTAGGAAAAATAAATCAAGAACAAAATGACGTGAAAGGAATATTTCAGTTAAAAATAATAGCATACTATATTTACAATACATGCAAATACAGAGCAATTAAAATATGTCATGTTGGGTAAATGCTTAGCATTATCTGATCTAAGGTGTTCCACTATCTGTCTGTAAGATGTGGCAGTTATTGCATGCAGAAATGCACTCTATTACCACTTATTAGTTTGATAGATAAACCCTGTGCATGATGACTTTTCCTATTTTTGGGAGTGTTGGATTTATTTCTAAGATTTTCCATTGCCTTGCACTTTCTGTTTTCTGACTTCTACCTCCTTATCAATGCACTGATTGATTGATTAGTGGGCTTAGTATTCTCTCTGTCATTATGAATGTAATGCCTAAGATATACATTTTGTACCCTATAGAAATCAGTCAGCATGTGATGTGTACAGGCTGTCTAATTTATTCATTGTGTGTCTTCAACAGTAAACCCAGTTCACTGGCAGAGAGAAGTGAACGTCTCAGTGGAGAGGACTTGTTAGTCTGAAGCTCAGATGTCAGCGGTAGCAGCAGGATCTCTGTCTGAGCCAGGATTTTAAACACGCATACAGAAACTGAACACACTGAGGGAGAAGGTGACTGAATACCAGAGGGGAACAAATCCTGACAGTGACAACATCACTGATTTCCTACCATCCCTGCCTTTCACCCCTAACAATTGAAAATTAGACCAATTAAAAATGTGTCGGTGTGACATGGTGCATATGACGCTGCAGTCTTATATGTTTGAAATACATGAAAGACAGATATAATCTACTGTATGTCCTGTTTCACACAAGGACAGTCCTCCAACAACCTCCGCACTGGCTCTCCCATTCACCCTGCAAAGCACCACATAGAGTTGTGATGTGACGGGAATCACCTATTGCCATTTCAAATCTTTCCTCAATGTTATTCAACATAAAAACATCTCTGGGATTACATAAAAAAACACTACATTTGTCTTATGTCCTTAAGTTTTTAATAATTTAAACTGTGTTTCTGAGAAAAAAAAATTCTGCATGTTTTTTTAGCTGCTTCCTGAAATGAAAGACAGAGGTGAAAGTCAGAGCCGTATCAAATTCAGTTTTGTTTTTCTTGTATTATAATTTGTCACATGTGCTTCACTGAACTTTCACTTCAGTGAGTATATGTGTCGTCACAAAATGCACATTGTGGATCCGTATAATTGGTGCTTCTCAGCATGCTACTGTCATCAAATGAAACAAATGATCAAAGAACATGATGTTTAACAAATTAAAAATAAGTATTACACACACAGTTGTTCATATTTTATAATGAGGATTGAACTTGGAGAGTGTCTTGTCCATCTAAGCTATCGCAGTGCTCCAACTCTAAACCTTATCAGTAAAGAAACTCAGTCAGGACTTCCTAAAGAAGCTCTTCCCACTTTGCAAACCAAACCGATCGGGACAAGCTCACCAACCCTCCTTAGTGCTGGCTCATATAGAGTAGAGATGCTCCCTGAGGAGTGAGTGGTGGAGGCTGTGGTGTTGGAGGGCTGGGCTTGTGCATACAACTGAAGTTAGAATGATAACTATCATTTAACCAGTCAAAAGAAAATCTTGAGAAATATCATTCTCACATTTCCAATAGTGAAAGGATGCAGTTTAGTTTCAGAGGAGAGAACTAAGAAGACATTCATTAATTGTTTTATGGAACATATACAGTGATGAGTGTTAATAATTTATATCAAATGTTTTGTGGGGGTTGGGGGTTTTCAACATTTTTCTTAATGTTTCTTCAGCTGTTTTATTACTGTGAATATTAATTTATTTTGTTTGTCTGTTCCTGGTACTCTTAACATTGTAATGCTGTTTTGTTTTTTCCCAGTTTGCATCCAAAGAACTTTTGTTTTGATCATTTCATTACTACAACTTTTTGTGGCTTATCTGTTTCTTTTGATGCTACGTCTGTCATGTAAATTCAGAGTTAGTGCTGGTGCCCCACAACAAGAAGGTCACCGGTTTGGTTCCCGGGGGTGGGGCCTTTCTGTGCGGAGTTCCATGCTCTCCCCTTGCATGTGTGGGTTTCCTACCACTGTCCAAAAACATGCGCGTTTGGGTTAATTGGTAACTCTAAATTGTTCGTAGGTCTGAGTGTGAGAAGTTGTTTGTCTATGTGTGTTGGCCCTGTGATGGACTGGCGACCTGTCCAGGGTGACCCCGCCCTCGCCCAGTGTGAGCTGGGATTGGCTCAAGCACCCCCCACGACCTGGAAACAGATGAGCAGTAGAAGATGATTGATTGAAATTACCTGTTTGTGGAAACGGCTGGGGATTATGATTATTGCCTTCAAAATATATGGCATCAGTTACAACACTAAGGCAGCAGACATTGTCAGTCTTTACAGTAATCTTCACAGCCTTACAATGTCTTCCAGTGTTGCCCTATTTTTGGACAAGACACACACAAATAATTTCTAACAATAAATTCCACATTTCCGTCTTTTGTTTTTAGGTGGAGGAATAGTAAGCATATCAGTGACATTTGCTATATCTGGTCGCCCTCACCTCCTCACCACAGTAAATCCATTGACTGGACATTTCAAATGTTTGTAGATGTAGAGCATCAGTTGTAGTACTTGCAGTCAATATCGTACCTGTTATCTGTATAGTTGAATGAACACAGTGTATCGCAGTGGTGACTTGGTGAGACACAGCCGTTTGTAAATGGGTTGAATGTTCTTTGCACTTATGAAGAGGACCTGAAGATGAACTAGTGATAGAGGCCAAATAAACATAACACCACATTATCATAATTTTTCAGTTGGTATATAGGAATTTGTGCTCACACAGGCGGTCATTTAGACAGCATTTATTTTATGGTTAACAAGTGTGTATGTGTGTTGGTGAAGTCAATCACAGTCATTAAATGGTTAGTGTTTACCGTAGTCTCTGTGGCTGACATCTTAGGACTCTCAACTACAGTTTAAGTTCAACAAAACAATTTTTTAAATTCTAACTACAGAAACTGTTACTTCAGTTGGTATGTTTCTATGTGTATGTAAGAGAGGACACATCAATGTCTATTGTAAAATAGAAATCAGTCCATTCTCATGTGCAGTGGCCAGTTGTAATCAGTTCACTGTTGTTCATCAGATGGAGACCATAGCAGCAATATTTTGTAAAGTCTAGCTTTTGAGTTAATTTTAATTGCCTTATTGAAAATTTTTACATGTAGGCCTATGGTTTGTATTTTTTTTTTTTTCACATGTGCTGTTGTATTTATTTTATTGCTCATAGTAGTGCTCCTAAGAATGTGTACATAAAATTATAAATACATATATAAAGATATACAAATATATTTTCCATTTGAATCGGAGAATATTATTTTTATTTGGTTTTATTTTTGCTGCTGGGCAAGAAATTATTGCAATCTACATAATTTACTGTACCATATTCCTCAGTGTGTTTATTGAGATGCAGCTGCTGTATAATTATGGTCTATAAACCACAGCTGTTTCTTTGTAAGATATCCAAAATGGAAAGATTTGTGGGTTTTACTGTACATGCAAATCAATAGGGATTCTTCCAACCGTTGAGCTGTGTTGTGTATGTGTTTTCAAATCGCAGTGTGCCCTCATCCAATAGGGAGAGTCCTTTACAGAGACATAGCATGATTTCAAAATGAATATGCATATCAGAAATGTGTATTTATGTATATCTGTGTATATTCATCTATTAATACATGAGGATAAATAGATGGCTGTATGTGTGTGTGTTTGGACTCAATCAGAATGAATACAAAATAAAGCGGTTCTATGAATTGTTGTCCATGGAGATAATGTCACATATTTTTTGGTTAATTCCTTGATGAAATTATTGTATAGCTCACCGAAAATGAAACATAGTCATAAATATTTGGATTTGGGATTCAGACTTGATCAGTTAAACTCCTTAGAGAGACTCATTAACATTGACTGTAGTAACTTCTGACACCGAATTCTTATGTCCTGAGGGTCCTATAAGGGAATTGATACTGTCTTCATGACTGAAACCAAAAGTATTTCAAAGGCTACGATTTTAGTGTGTTAGGACTTTATGATATAGCATTTGGCCCATTAAGTTTTTGAGTCTGACAGTGGTGCTACAGGCCAAGGGGGATACCAGACCAATTAGAACTTTTTCATGGAAATCAGGCCAGTTATTAACCATCCATCTGTACACCTGTCAGGGTCAATGGAGGAGTGCATTTGGAGATGCGATTGTAAATTGCCAGGAAACCATTCTGAAGATGAAGTTACTCCCTCCAGCACAATCAGACTTCAAACGTCTATTGCTGTCCGTATGACTGTCTGATTACCAGCAAGTAAGAGGAAGAGGTTAGCAATGACTAAAAGATAGATATGCTAATGTTGATGTTGGTATACTCACAGAAAACACACAATGGAGCATTTTGTAGAATTTATTTTCATGGAGATATTGTGACTTGTTTGATTTGATACAGATAATCTGCAACAATAACACTAGAACTTTTTTATTAAATTGTATATGTTAAAAAATAGATGTATACAAAAATTGCCATTCCTGTTCCTATTCTCTCCTTTAAAATACCACCATGAAACATTCCTCATGTTGGAAAGATGGACATTGCTTAATCTGCAAAAACTCTGGGCGTCAAACTTTGGAGAACAAAGGGTGCGCTGCCTCACTGGTTCTCCTTCCTGCGTGGCGATTGGTCGGCAATTTTAAAAGAAAGGTGACGATTGGCTTATTGTATTGTCAATCAAAATAATCACTTTTCTGATTGGGCCAAATCGACGTAGCTGAACTCATGTGCTCGCTCTCTTCCTTGTTGAAGGCGGTGCCCTACCAGCTGCCGGTGGAGAAGCTTGTTGTTGTTGTTATTTTAGGAAAGTGCTAAAAAAGTACGAAAACTAAACCTGGAAGATGGGAAACCGCGATGATGAGTACGATTATTTATTCAAAGGTAAATTCTTCTTCGAACTTGTCACGAGTCGCTGTTGGCTTCGTTTTTAACAGGTCGAAGTCAGAAATAGGAACTGGGGAAGTTAACGGAGACAGCGTTAATGCTCAAGTGGCGAAGTGGTGACACGGTAGGTGCTGACTGGGAGCTAACCTTTTAGCCACTTCTGCTACCTGTTACAATTCTGTTCGGCAGTATATCAGAATAAAACAACTCATCACCATCATCATCATCATCATCGCGACAAGTTTTTCCTCCCCGGAAACCAAGCGGCGACTCCACCCAGCAGTCAGGAGAATTAGCAGGCTAACTATATTTAAGTAGGCTGTTAGCATGCTAACATGTTAGCCACCTGGCTTCGTTAAAAAAAACCTGAAACGACTTGACAAAAGAGAACAAATACCTGATCTCAGTCAGCCGCCAAATAAATATAAATATAAATATAAATATAAATAAATAGAAATGAGTTCAGAAGCTAAGGCTACTCAAAGCAGAAACTGACGCTCCTCTGTTTCTCTATGCTGCTAATGGTACGTTTTAACTTTAATTCAGGATCTACAACAAAAAATAAAATAAACGGGGAAACAAAGGCAGTTACAAATTTTATCCACGATCCGCAGCTGAAAAACAAAAGTCTTTGTGATGCATTATTTCCAACCCCACAGTGACTGAAAGCCATACAGAAAGCCATACAGATAAAACAGAAGTATGTGAATGTGATCAGAACAACAAAAGGGAACCTTTTTGTAACTTCAAAAATATATAAAAAATGTTTTGTACCTTTAAGGTTAACAAAGGATCTTTTTTTATGACCTAAATCCACAAAATGGATTACAGAGGAGAAATTATCAGGAAGACTGCAAATTTATCTTCAGTGTGCTCACTCAGATGCTAGGGTTAGGGTTGGAGTGTAAGACTGTTGTTGTAATATATTTTGGTGAACAACTTATGGTTCTAGTTGTGCTAATCGGAGACTCCGGAGTGGGGAAGAGTAACCTGCTGTCCCGTTTCACAAGAAATGAGTTCAACCTGGAGAGCAAGAGCACCATTGGGGTGGAATTTGCCACCCGCAGCATCCAGGTGGACGGCAAGACGATAAAAGCTCAAATTTGGGACACTGCTGGACAGGAACGCTACAGAGCAATCACCTCAGCGTGAGTTTGTTTTTTCTTTGTGTATAACAAGTGTATGTCAGTTCTACAGAAGGGTTGTGTGGTGATGTACGCATCTGGTTTTTCTGTGTAATCAGGTATTACCGGGGCGCAGTAGGAGCTCTCCTGGTTTACGACATCGCCAAGCACCTGACATATGAGAACGTTGAACGCTGGTTGAAGGAGCTGAGGGACCATGCTGACAACAACATCGTCATCATGCTGGTCGGAAACAAGAGCGACCTCCGCCACCTCAGGGCAGTGCCCACTGACGAGGCACGAGCCTTTGCAGGTAAGGGCTGTACCACTGAATTTCCGACAGTGATGTTATTAGAGGTGAATTCTGTGTTACCATGCAAACAAACAAGCAAAACAAACGCTCTCTGGTTTAAAGGTTTATACAAACGTTGTTAACCTTAAATCCAACTTATTTCATGTTAACAACAATTTGTGTGACGTGTGAAAGTTTCGTTCTGTTCACTGTTTCTGATCCTCAGAAAAGAACACTCTGTCATTTATTGAAACCTCAGCATTGGATTCCACTAATGTAGAAGAGGCCTTTAAGAACATTCTGACTGGTAAGAAAAGCAATGAAGTGTTAAAAATGTTTAGCTTGATTTACTTTTTCAAGGTTGTGTCTAATTTTACTGGACGTCTCACTTTTTTTTCTCCTAGAAATTTACCGTATTGTATCTCAGAGGCAAATATCAGACAGATCTGCACATGATGATTCTCCAGGCAACAATGTTGTGGACATAAGTGTTCCCCCAACGATGGATGGGCACAGGGGCAACAAACTCCCCTGTTGTCAAAGCCTGTGATACCTTTGCTTTCTTCCCTGTTTGACTTCCTGTCAGTTTTTCCCTTGTTCTCCTTTGCTTTACTTCAGCTGTCATGCTGCTGTCAACATAATACCCTCATTGGCTCAGATGTTTCTGATCCAAGAATCTTGCTGACATTCCTTTTTGCTGGTTTCTTATTTGTTTTGCATTGTTTGTGTTTGATTTCAGGAGAGCCTTTTCAGTTTTAACTCTATGACCCCATAATAATTTGAGAGGGAGAAAGTGCTTGCTATTATGAGGTGGACCTGGAAGCTGCAGTAAACTGTTATTTCCCTTTTATTAGCCATTTCCTTGGTCCCATTGACGTGCTCCTGTGGAAGGAACAGTGAGGGATCAGTAAACTAGTCTATCAGTTCTCCAATATGTTTCAACCTGTTTCATTTTCTAAGCCAGCAATTACTTATGACATGGCCTGCTTAAAGAAGTGTCCCATTTTCATGTCTGGTTGTTCTGAGAGAAAAGAGGAGGACAAGTAGGCAATGTATCAATACTTAAGTGTACTAATGTACACACTGCCTGGAGTTTGTGGTTTCCTCATTAGTTTGAATATCCCCTCCTGAGCCCTGTGCCCTCTGTGGCGTTAAAATAGCATGAGCCAGGAAACACACTGGCTATGACTGCCTAACTTAATATGGGAAAGTGTGAAACAAATGAAGTCTTTTTATTTGTGCGTGCATGTATGAATTTGTGCATGTTTTAATCTCAGTACACAAAGATACCAAAGGAGATGAATGCAATCAATACTAGATTTGAGTTTCCTTATTTATGAGCATTCAAAGGATGTTAATATTGCAGATCATTGCTGTATTTGGCCAATCAATTCAGGCTATTTGGGGAAAAATGTGTAATATTATATAGCAAAAGTATTGTTAAAAGTTGTGATGTGGTTTTGTGTGTGTGAGCGTGTGTGTGTAATATCATAGTATCAGCCTTGGATACGCCTAGTGTCTAATTCCTTTCTTGAGTTGGCTCAGGTCAAACTCTGTAAGCACGCTGATTCTTGCACTTGTGTCCAAAAATTTCAGCAGAATAAATCACCTTATATTTTTGAATACATTCACCATGTATTTGTGACATCTTACTGTTGCTTGCTAAAGGAAACTGTTAACTGAAAAGACAAAATGTACAATGTGCTGTGCTCTTTTTGTTGTTGTTTTTTTAGAGCGGTTTTCCCTCATGTACCTATTTCTCTGTGATATCCGTTAAAGGCGAGTGGATAAAAATATGCATAATCTGAGAACTTAATCAATTTGAGAACACTTGCACGAAAGCCAGAAACAATTGTTAGAGAAAATGGGAACTAAAACCCAGAAATGCAAATTGTCTACATGGTTGGCTGAAAGGCCATTTTCACCCTTCTGGTCAAAATGCTTCCATGTATGAATCATTATGTCATGTTATATTTCATGTCTTCAAATAATATGTGGAAAGTCAGTGAATGGAAGCCTTTTTTGCTACTTTGACATTACACTGAAAATACTGAGGCAAAAATAAACCTAATTCACATGACCATATATCTGGCAGTTATTTTTGGCTATGTACTCGGTGCGTCATTAATGCAACGCCGTTAAGCAACTGTCAACTGGGTGTGCTAACAAATCCACACATATGATGATTGGATGCTTTAAAGGAAGATGGCACAATGCATTTTACACCATCTAACAGTTTAATGCGGTTATGTCAGGACAGGCACCCTGACGTTCAGATGAGTTCTAGATGTACTTCACTACAGGGGATTGCTTCAAACACAACCCCACTATGTCATTTTTTTGTCTCTCCTTTCGAATGCCTGAAAATGACCACGTAAATGTAAAATGTTTGCTGACATCTTACTGTAGTGACACGTGTTGTAGAGTTGTACAGTTGTTGCTGTTCTTATTTTGACTGCTCATGATCGCCCACGCTTTCTCTTTTCCTGAAGCCTTCCCCCCTCCACTGTAGCAGGTGTTTACTCATGGTCCAAATTGTTGGGTCCCTGCAAATAATTTCATTGAGCAGGTCTAGACCTGCGTTAAGAGGAAAGTGCTTTGAGATCATGTCTGTTGTGAACTGGTGCTTAAAAATTAAATTGACTTAGCGTGCATAGTGTCACACACAATGACAGTCCAAGTCTGGAGTTCCTTTTAGACCTTAACATTAGTGGCCATCTATTTTAATCTTTTAGAAATGTATTACAAAGAAACATTTTGAAAGCTCACTATTTAGCTTCTTCGCACTAATTCGTCTAATTTTCTTGTGATGATTCGTTTACATTTTAAGAAAACATACATCGATTTTTACATTCTTATGTATTAACATTAATAATGCCGAAGAAGAAGAAGGAGACGCCGATGGAGGTTCTTCTTCTGCTCTTTTCGCTGAGCGCCCCTCCCTCTGTTTTGGCCAGCGGTTGTTGTTCACACTCACATCTGGACCAGTCCGGGTGTTGACAGTTTGTTTCCAACACACACGGACACACACAGCTGACGGGGATCCTCCTGAGATATTTAAAGCTCCGATGAAGGCGGAAGTCTGGCCCGGTGTGTGATATCAGCTGAGCTCCGCTAGCTAGCACAGCAGCCACATTAGCGAGCAGCTACTTCTGCGTTTTTTTTTTTTCAGCGGTTCACACACACGACAGGCGATGAGAGGAGAAGGAAAGGCCAGGAGAGAGGGGCGGTAATGCCCGTGGCAGCAAACACACTGATAAGAAAGCGACTTAAGGGTGAGTAGGCCTTTTTTTTTCTTTTGTTTTTAGTTTTTATTTTCCCAGCAGCAGCAACAGACAGCTAGCTGCTCCCAGTAGCTCCTGACAGTTGGCAGCTAGCAGACAGCGCTGCTGCGAGGGGCACCAGCTGAGCACGGTTTTTTGTTAGACAATGGAAAATCTGCAGCACTTTGGCAACAGAAGCGAAAACCGACGTGGGTGTGTGTTTTAAATAAGCACAACTGCAACCCGGCTATACAGAAATAATTAGTGAAAAACCGAGGCAGCCGTAGCCTGTTGTGGTTCAGACATGACAAAGCCCTCGGTGCTCCAGACGACAGTCTGGATCACAGCTGGAACATCTGGCTGCAGCGCTAACATTAGCTGCTGTGAGTCAGAGTGAAAACAAAAATGTCAGCGACTTTCAGCTCTGCAGATTTATTTAGTTTCGTTATTTCATTTTATTTCATGGCAGACTGTGGGAATCGTGCAGATCCGTCAGTGTTTCTGAATGGTACAGTTGAATTCAGTGAAATCGAATCGAAAGTTTTCCATCTGATTACATCTGGAAATTTTGTGGTCTGAGTTTAAAAATCAGTCGATGTATGTACATCACATACATCCATTCATGTATATAGATCAGTGTCTTTTAAAGATGTTTTCCTATCTGAACTGCCCCCCCCCCTTTTTGTTTTTGCTGGTCCTGAATTGTTCTTCTTAATCGTGCCCCCACACAGTTATGCTTTAACTGTGTGTCATTGGTTTGAATGGGGTTAACATTTCATCTTACCAAAGACCTGTATATCAAAGTCCAAATTCAGGTCTCCGGGCTTCAAACCACACAAAGCTTTTTTTTTTTTTTAAATTGTCTCTGGATGGCACATGTGCATATTTCAAATAAATTGGAATGTTACATTACTTAAATAATTTTCAGAGATTTAATCAGATAAGATCTTATTTTGTCCAAAAATATGCAACATTCCCTCTTCTTACTGAGTCATTGTGACATTTTTAAAATGACCATACAGTCTAAATTCTTGTATTGATTACTCATAAACAGATAAAGATACAAAATCACACAAATTAACACGTGCATTTCTGCACCATCTGTTATGTTAAGCCTCCCATTTGAAAACAACACAACAACATCAGTGTTGCGCACAAAGAGGACTGGTGTAATGCGGCGACATGTACAGAGCTACAGTTGAGGAACCAGGCCTTATGTGAATAACAGCAACAACCAAGTATTTACTGCTGACCAATACACTAGTATGAGTGACTTATTAGTTCTATGACAATGATATTACGCTTCAATGTCTAAGAGGTTATTTATTTGAAGTTTTTACTACTCCTACTGGAGCTATTGTCTCCTCACAACAAAAACATTAAGATTAAAAATGTCCATTTGTCCATTCTGACAGCTACGCAGCTACAGGCTGTTGAAAATTCAGCCTTCTCTTTAGGTTTCTTATCTTTAGTGAGGGGTTATCTGGGGGGAGACGGCTGTTTATCAGTCTGTTGCACATCATGCTCAAAGGCACAGACCATCACTTGCTTTTACAATGGATTAGGAGATGCTCTGCACGAATTGGCCCACCCCGAAAGAGCTTTCTTTTAAATGACAAAATGTCTGTCCAGATAATCTTAGTTGTTTTCACATGACAGGAAATCATTGGTCCATGAAGCACACTTTCAGCTGAATTATGTCAAACGTAAAGCAAAGTGTACCCAGAACTGAAGAATATTGGCAAGACCATAAATCTAGAGAACTATAATATTGTCACAATACTAACTGCAGATTATGACTGTTTATGACTGATTGATTGATTAGGACTGTATTGAACCCCACCAGTGTTTACCATATTATGCTTAGCTGTAATATATGATCTAATTTCTCTAATTAGAGTTCATATCATCTCTCTTTGCTCTGCTTATGAGGCTGCATGTAAATATTGGCTAACTTAAGCCTTTGAATGGTTTCACGTTAGTATGCTTAAGTGCAGAAAATACTGGAAGTGAAAATATTCATTACGGGAACACCCATTTCAACATTTCATGTTATTACATTAAAACTATAGACGTGTCTGTGTATAAGGGTCATTGTGATTTTGAAAATGATAAGGTGTAACTTTAAAATACAGCTTGATAGCTTATTGGTTATATATATTATACATATTGTATATTTATGACAAATTCTATAAAATTTATATAGTGTGTTTACATGGTTCTGTAATGTAGTAAAGTAGCATAAAATGGAAATGTAAAATCTGTGAACTTAAAAATTCCACTTAAGTGCTAAGATATTGTTTTTATGCACGCACCATTAATTCTCTGTCACTCTCTCTGTTTGCAGAAAGTTAACCATCTAAAAACCTGAGGCAGAGCGGAGTTTGTGCTTTCTGCTCCCTCCCCCATCTCTCCATTCTCACCTCGTACATTGTCACCATCACATCTGCCGCCAGGGTCTGGACACTGTAGCCATGACGACAGGTGGGTGTTGCCACCTGCCCGGCTCTCTGTGTGACTGTGCCAGCAGCACAGGTCTGTGGAAGAGCATGGAGGAAGCAAGTGGTGATGGGTGCCAGGCGCTCTACGTCACCCAGGTCACAGCCATAGATGGACGTTTGCTGTCCTCTGTGCTCAAACCCATGGGTGCACAAAGGTGAGGCGCTTTTATCCCTACCCTTCACTCTTAGGGCAGATGTTCGGCCCTTAGTCCTGTGCAGTTAACATGAACAGTTATATCCTGAACAAGAACTTCACAGAGAAATTATGCTTTTTTTTTTTCTTTTTTTTTTTCAGCAGACATTTTGACTTTTTATGCTTTTGTGGCTTTTTTTTTGGGGGGGGGGTATTCTAGAGCTTTAACTCTTGTCTGTGAACTCATTTATTGTCAAAGGTTCATCTGAAGCAGTATTGTTCATTACATTTTTTTGTGTCAGATGAAAATGTATTCTGTGAGAAAGGTCTGTTGTTCAGACTTGATCTTTTTTTGATCAATTTTATAATATTGTCGTCAGTAATGAGCTTTTAGTCTAGTTTCACTGTCCTACTTCGTGATCATAAGATTTTTGGTCCTCTATCCTGATGAATTAGACACAATGTGCCCAGCTAGGCTGCTTCAAATGCTGTCGTTTTTTTAAAAATGTCTATGTTATTGCAGTGATGGTCCCATATGTCGTATTTGCCATGAAGGAAGCAACAGCGAAGGACTCCTGTCACCCTGTGACTGCACAGGCACTCTGGGTGCAGTGCACAAGAGCTGCTTGGAGAAGTGGCTGTCGTCTTCCAACACCAGCTACTGCGAGCTCTGCCACACAGAGTTCAGCATCGAGCGCCGACCAAGGCCTCTCACAGAGGTAACAAAGGTCAATGCCCTTTGTCTTGTCTGCATCAATCTTGCTTCTTTTTCTTACTCTCATTGGTTGAACCTCTATGTGAACAATTGTGCTTATATAAATGTGAAGTAGCCTTTTCTTTTTTCTCTCTCTCTCACGCTCTCTTTTTTAACATCTCTGTCATCTTTCAGTTTGCTTGATGCTTTGTCATAGTGAATCTTTTTCTTCCTGATTTACTTGATCTGATTCCCCTTCTTCATTTCTCTCTGACTTTTTCAAATCCCACAGTGGCTACAGGACCCGGGCCCCCGTAATGAGAAGAGGACACTGTTCTGTGACATGGTGTGCTTCCTGTTCATCACACCTCTAGCAGCTATTTCAGGTTGGCTGTGCCTGAGGGGGGCCCAGGACCACCTTCAACTAGGGAGCTGGCTTCAGGCCGTGGGCCTCATAGCGCTCACCATCGCACTCTTCACCATCTATGTTCTTTGGACTCTGGTAAGAACAAAATTCATATAATTTAGGCTAGCTGTAGCTTTATCATAATATAGCAATTTTTTTCTTGGTGGCTTACCTAAAAAAATGTTTAATGTTCATGCAAATAATTAACATTCCATCTTCCTCCCCTCTTCCTGGTTGTGTCTGCAGGTATCTTTCCGCTATCACTGTCAGCTGTACTCTGAATGGAGAAGAACAAATCAGAAAGTATGTCTGCTCATTCCTGAGGTCAAGGAGTCTAACTCCTCCCAGCATTCTTTGCTCTCGAATAAACTGATGAAGAAGCCTGTCAGTGAGAGTATAGTATGAGACCAAATGATGGTCGACGGTAATGGTGTCTTTAATGTTGGGGGGCTGATTGTCAGTGCATCGTGCCCACCAGCCAAGACTTTAAAGAAGAACTCATGGGCTTTTTGGTTGCTTTCTTCACATTTTTTCTTTGCTCCATTAGTACTTTTTTTTTTTTTTTTTTGTATTTTGCATTTTCCTTTTTCGTTTTTATTTTATTTATTTATTTTATTTTTTTTTTTTTTTTACAAATCTGTCTTCGTGTGGGTGCAGAACTGAGCACATTTATAAGAAGTCTGTCTGTTGTCGTGCTGGGGGTTGACCAAACTTATGCAGAGGCACTGAAGAAAGGAGAAGCACATGAAAGTGAGTAGCGACATTTACAGAGATAAGGACAAACTCTCATCATCTACGTAGCAATGGTATCAGTGAACGTGAAGGTGAAGTAAGAGATGGACCAAACTGACTTGATTAGTGAACTGTAAAATGGCTGCTTTGTCAGTTTTAACAACTCACTGATGGTTCACAGATGACTGCAGAGACAAGCTCATTGATTCCTTATTTTCCTCTAGTGATCAACGTGTACTAATGCGAGGTACATGCATTTACCTATTTAGGCCTTGTATTCTCTGAATAGCATTGCCTGTTGAAGAGATCTCTCAAGCACTTAGCTCTTTGATTATTTAAACAATCCAGATACCAGTATGTTTTTAAAGATCAATCATTTTAAGTTTAACACAAACCCACTGGATGTCTGGATGGTTTGTTTTGTTTTTTTTTTGGCATCTGTTACATTTAATCCAAGAATGGTTGGCAGTGTAACAGTGAAGTCAGAGATTGTGCAATAAAGCACTGTGGACATTGGGGTTGTCGCAGTACATGGAGACACCTCTAACAACATGCACAGTCATGCATGCAAACACTGTTAAAAACTTTGGGGATTTTTTTACTCCCAGTGTATTATAAAAAATAAAAATAAAAATAATAATCATTTTTTACATCACTAAAAATTGACAGATTTACTATTCCTACTTAAGTAGGGTTTAACTGTGTCCTCGTAGAGGTTCCTATATCATCAGCACTTAACACGTTGGTCTTTATATTTCTTTAGATTGATTAAAAAAAAAACTCCCATCAAGGTGGCTTTTAGAGGAAAGTTTCCACACGTAGTTCGGTATCTGGTACCATGTACTAAAACATCCTTTTGGAAGGCCTGTTGAAGTACTTCATAAATATCCATGTAATTCATTTTTGTTTTACATTATAAAGCAATACACATTGCTCAATGTGTAGTTTTCATGATCACAACAATCAGGGATTTAGAAGCGTCTTGCAAGCTTGTGTCATTCAAGTAATGGTTAAACATAGTTTCTCAGGAGGAAGAGTTCAGTGCTTCTGTCGGACTAAGATAAACTGCTAACAATGACTTTTCTGGATACGTTATGCAAGCACCACTGAGGCCAAATCTGACTTTAGCTTTGTTTTTTTTGTATTTTCTTTCAAACAGGCCAATAGATGTTCATGTACTCTTCTAAGACCATCTGATGATGGTCGTCTATTTTTGGAGGTGCCAACTTTCCCCCATTACTTTGTGACATTACTGATGGTTCTGGCTGTGTAAACAGATTGGGAGAGTAGAGACAGTTCACATTTTCTCTTGTACATAGTTTGCTGTGGTTCATAATCAAGCCGCTTATAGTGGCTGTTAATCAACCAGTCAGAGATGACCCTCTCTGCTTTCAGAGGCAGAGAACAGATCTGGTTGGTTTCCAGATTTCCATGTCATGACATGGTCCACTTTTAAACATTGTTTATTTCTTTATTCCATGTAACTTGGGCAATGGACGGTTTTATGCCACTTTAACATAGTGGCTTAAAGAGCAGAACTCCAGCAACACGTATAGGATGTTACAACCAACTTAACTTTAAAACGATCCTGTCCGGGTTCTTGCAGATGTAGAGTTCAGTATTATTTGTATTATTATTGTATTATAAGTGTGCACTTAAATTAAAACAAATCCCTGAGGTATGCCACACAGGTGGCTTTGGGAGCAAGGGGGTAAACTTTAAAGCTTCTATATTCTGAAAGAGAAAAATCAAAATAATCATTTGCTTTGGATTTAGCTATTCTTCTTTGAGTGTATTGGAATCAATAACTTTGTCACTTTATTTGATTTTATTTTCATGATCATATCTTGACCATGGTTTGATTTTTGTTGTTTTTTGTTTGTTTGTTTTTGCTTTACAATATTTTTCAATTAATTGGTCCATTCTCTGGAGGCAAAAGTTTAAAAAGTCTGAATTTTATGCATAATTGTGTTGATAATTTGTTCTTATTTATAATTCAGATAGGTGACATATTAAGGGAAAAACCAATGTCAAGTGTCTAATTGAAGTGCTGTCAGTCCAAAATCTCCCAGTTGAGTTTAAGTTGAGCCCCCCCACAAACTAAATGTGTAAAGAGTCAGCTGTTTGGAGGAAGAACAGATCTTTTCACATCCTACTTTCAGAGGAAACCGGCTCTTAACTGTCAGAAAGTGTACACTGAAATGTTCTCATCCTCCACTCAATTTATTAGTCATACATGAAAAACTTCATTGGAAATGACATTACAAATGCAGCGGGTCCGTGGAGCTGTTGTGCAACATTAGTTTAAGAGAACAGGGTGTGTGTGTCAGCGGTGGTGTTTATAGTGGGAATCTGACACCACATCTGTTTGACTGCTGACAGTGTGACCAGCGGCTGCTCTAGTCCACACTAAAATTACCCTTTGGAACATTTAGCTCGTGATGGGTTGTCCCACATACCGCCCCAGTTAATCGTTTGTTGTTGTCTACAAACAAAGGATTATGCACTTCGATACGTCCTGGGGGGGGCTTTTCTGCCGTAGCTTATAAATCAGTAGATCATCCGTGCATTTACTTTGGGTCATTACCAAGGCTTTACTCCGAGTGGTGGGATGTGTCTGTGCACTGATTTTAAGCCTTGTAAAGAGGCGTTGTAATTCGTTTGAAAACACCAATGACATTTTTAGGTTTTTTGGTGTATTTTTTTCAGTTTTCTGTACTGGAGACACGAGACAAGTTGTCCAGTACTTAGACCAACTGTTTCATTAGGCATTAAGAAAAATATAATAATCAATTTATACAAATTAAACCCCCAAAAGGGATTTTTAATCAGTTTTTTGTTCATTTCATAATGAACATGTATATTGTACTTATGTTGTGTTATGTCTAATCATATTGTTTGTAATATATTGCTTTTGCATCTCTTTTTTTTTTTTTTTTTTGGGGGGGGGGGGTCGTTGGGTATGTTAATATAACTTTTGTTGCAATTCTTCAGTATTCACATTTGAAATTCTCTGATGTTTATGGTGTGCTGTGGAAAAAAAAAAGGAAAGATGTCTTCACCAAGATCCTGGTACCTGCAATTACAAGCCAAGAACTGTTTGCAAAGCAAATAACAAAATGCTGATAAATTATCGGTGAACATAAATTCAGTTGATTTGGTTTCTTTGTTGTCTGATCCTTGCTCTGTTCTTGTGTTGTTTTATTTTCATGTGGAAACATCTGAGTATGGATACTCTGTATGTGGTTGTTTACAAATCATCGTCTTAGCTCAATGATGATGAGGCGGGATTACTTTAGGTCTGTTTTTGACCGTAGCCATTAATCCTGGTGAAAAATAAGCAAATTAAGTTTTGCTTCTGTCTCTGTGGCGTCGCTGTGTCTTTGTCCTATCCACTGCACTTGACAGATATAAGCAGCTTAGTTTAACATCAATCCCTGTAGACCAGGAAAGAGGCAGAGCAGTTAAAAAAAAAAAAACATAGTAAAAATGCTTGAATGTATTCATTGGGTCTTAATTTGATTAAAATGAGGGCAAGTTCAGCTGATCTGTTAAACTTCAGCTACAGAAGATGCCAACACTTGTAAAAAAAATTTGTGCTGAACCACAGCCCTGAATTTGGCACATTTAACTCAACTACATCTTTACAATACCCCTCATCCCAACATGGATTAAGCTGTTTCATACATACAGTAATACCACAATATAAAAACGCTTCATTACAGGTGCTTTCAAAATCTTACATGTACAAGTATTCTTATTTAAGTAGTCATGTCTAATAGACTAATCTAGTGCTATACTTAAAATACAAATCACTTTCTCCCTGTAATGCTGAAATGGCGTGGAATAGGAAATGAAGACTGAGTTAATCAAGTATCAGTCTAGACAGTTTTGTCAAGAATTTTATTGTAAATTTTTTACAGTTCTTAAACTGAAAGTAAAACAATGACAATGTAAGCCAAATATTCTTCAATAAATACCTAATGAGGATATTTTTGGCATGATAACTGATGTAAGAGCCACACTGTCAGAAGGCATAATACTGTTTCACTGGGTTAGAGTAACTGCCTGTAGTTTGTTGACGCAGCACCAACCATTGAAATGTATTTCACATCCTCCCTGTACATGACAGCGTTTCAGTAGCGTTCAAACTTCATAGGCTTCATTAAGACAGAGCAAGCTGCCTCGCTCCTGCATTGCAGGAACCTTCACATTGACTCCATGAACAACTCGACGAACCAAGTGACATAAAGGCTTCATGTTTTCTTTCATGGCAGAAGAGAAGAGCACAAGTGAGTTCAAAAGAATTATATAAAACAGAATGAAAGGTAGAAAGAAAAACTACAGAGTGAAGGAGGAGGTGGCCATGAGCAGAGTTACGGGAATAAAAAGTGCACAGGTGATGGGATGTCACGGTGGATGTGGAGAACAGGATGAGTGTCACAGGTTCTGGCAGCACTGGAGTTTGTTGCCCTTCTGCCCGTCAGTGGTTGGTGGGACGCTTATGTCCACTACATTGTTGCCTGGAGACTCATCATGTGCAGATCTGTCTGCTATCTGCTTCTGTGACACGATGCGGTAGATTTCTGTGGGGGGGACAACATAAATTATGATGCACTTGTTGAAATTTACACAACTGGATGCATTGTGTATCCTCATCAAAAAGAAAAGGAAATTCATTTTGTGCAGTACCACAGTAAAAAATTCATTTGGCTATACAGCTTAAATGCATTATGGTCACATTTATGATTGCCCACACTTTCTTTGCTGTGTTACCAAATGATAAAAATGCTAACTATGCAACAAAGAGAAACTGAGCAGATTCGACATGTCATTGTTCACTTTGTATTGTATTTTCTTACCGTACCTGTTAAAATGTTCTTGAAGGCTTCTTCTACATTTGTGGAGTCCAATGCTGAAGTCTCAATAAATGAGAGAGTGTTCTTTTCTAATGAAGAGAAAAACCGTACTGATTGAACATGTACAAAGAGGTATTGTTTGTTTCTATCACTGCATCATTTGGTGTAACTTACCTGCAAAGGCTCGTGCCTCGTCAGTGGGCACTGCCCTGAGGTGGCGGAGGTCGCTCTTGTTTCCGACCAGCATGATGACGATGTTGTTGTCAGCATGGTCCCTCAGCTCCTTCAACCAGCGTTCAACGTTCTCATATGTCAGGTGCTTGGCGATGTCGTAAACCAGGAGAGCTCCTACTGCGCCCCGGTAATACCTGATTACACAGAAAAACCAGATGCGTACATCACCACACAACCCTTCTGTAGAACTGACATACACTTGTTATACACAAAGAAAAAACAAACTCACGCTGAGGTGATTGCTCTGTAGCGTTCCTGTCCAGCAGTGTCCCAAATTTGAGCTTTTATCGTCTTGCCGTCCACCTGGATGCTGCGGGTGGCAAATTCCACCCCAATGGTGCTCTTGCTCTCCAGGTTGAACTCATTTCTTGTGAAACGGGACAGCAGGTTACTCTTCCCCACTCCGGAGTCTCCGATTAGCACAACTACAAAAATGAAAAATAAAAATGGATATTTGCAATTTATATTTCAATTTATCAAATCACAGATTCCAAACATTCCAGGAGTTATTTTGCAATTATGTGTAGTAACTTTCTACTCCAACCAAATAAACTTCCAATCACCTTGTCACTTCTTTTTTTCATGACTCATTTAACAGTGCATAATAACTGACATACCACCAACTACCACGTTTAGTCAACTGTACGATTTTTTGCAGAATTACACAGACGATGACAACTCCAGATAATATGTCAAAACAATTCAGTTTACTGTTCAGCCATGACCTCCTCAGTCAAAGTGAAAGCACTCACTTGTTGCTCATTCCTTTTGTCCTGTTGGTAATCTTGCCTGCCTCTGGGAAATCTGACTCGACAGTTTCTCCAGGCCTCTGCTCCTGTGTTGTTGCCAGTAGTCATCACTACCCTCCAATCAAATACCTGCATCCACACAATACCAGAGCCTCTTTTTCTTCTGTGCTTTTCTAGACAGATGTGACAAAGCTTATATTTCTGTTCCTGCATTCAAATTACAGCCAAAGGTTGACATTGTGGTAAAATAACCTTGTTCCTGTTACTTACAATGCTTAGTGTCACTGAAGCTTGAAACAATCTGAAATAGGGTTCCGTTTTTTTGTTTTTTGTTAGATCCAATCTACCAGAGTAATAAAACTTTGCCTCCATCATGTGATCTCTGATTGCTTGTAACATGATGGCATAACAGCATGTCGATTCTTATTCAGCAAAGTCAGCATCATGTTATCAGGAAATTTGACTCCAAGGTGTAAAAGAACTGTGTGAATGACGAGTCAGTGACCCGGTGAGTTAAGTTTCTGCTTGACTGGTATCTGAAACCGACTCGTACATTTCCTGATGGAAAAATGGTCTCCGATGCCTGGACCCCATTTTACCTGCACGTATTAGCAGGTAGTTGACAAGAAAACCCAACTACACCATCTTCCTCTTTCATAATTTAAATAGGGAAACAGTCCCCCCCCCAATAAGGAGAGAGACAGATCACTGAGCGGCAACTCCACCACAAAAGAAACCCCTTTTCTATTAAATGCATCTGATTTCATGACAACAGCTAAAGACAGTAGAGCATTGCTATCCCTGCTGGCTAATGTGAAGTGTGATTAAGCCAAACTGAGGAGGACATCTGGTCAACAGCAACAAAGTTGACTTTACTTATTGTAAAAGTGCTCGCTTCACCATTAGCCGTTAGCCATTAGCCATTAGCCATTAGCCTGCAGAGCAACATCGCCAAACGCCCTCCTCTCTGTAAAACACATTTGGCCAAACACATAGTTTAGAGCAAACGTTGACATAAATAAAATCAAACAAAGGTCTCAATGAAAATGAAGGCATTAATATGCTGTTCATTAGAATAGGGGGAGTCTGAAAACTTGCTCTAGCCATAAAAACACTGGGGCTAGCCACAGTTAGCTGCCACCAGCTGATGCCAACCGGACCACTGACGTTAGCACAGCTAATGTTAGCCAGCTAGCCTGAAATTAGCCACTTCCCCTTACTGGACACCATCGAACCAGCTCACTCTCAAGTAACTTTCTCTTCCGCTCACCTTTGAACAAGAAGTCATATTCGTCGTCTCTGTTCCCCATGGCTGGATCCTATCAGCTGTGAGAGACTGCGGCCCGGAGGGAAAGTCGCGCCGCCGCCGTTGGAGGGAGATGAGCCAAGATGACAGGAGACAATGCGCATACGGGGAGTTACGGTAACGGTCACGTGACCCGCATAGCTCAGGTACAGCAGGTTAATAAAGGGGCGCATTCATTGTTACCGTGTCGTTCTGAGATCAAATGTACTGACCTAATTATATATGTTAGATCTATTTGTCTGTAAGAATATATAATGTACTTCAGATTCTGGAAACGGTTGACATAAAAAAAAGAATCCAGGTTCCACGTGTTTACTCTCAGACTGTATATTATAAGTATTAACCATGATTACTGATGTAAATAATAATTAACTTCAGAGCTTAACTTTAAACCTCTGAATGAAGCCACATCAGCTTGGGAGTTTAAATGTTAACAGAGCTGTCTCAGGGATATTTCACCCAATGATGACAATGTCAGGGCTGAATCCAGAAGACACAGCGTCTAGGTGGCTGGCTCAAGATTGGAAAAATTCAAAATTTTCATACCAGAAAATATTTTAATAATATGTTAAGCCACCAAGACTCACAGGTTCTCTTGCCTTCCTTCCTATTTGGTCAAGAGCTTCACTGACAGAGAGTACAGTCATGGCCAAAAAACTGGACTAATGAAAACAAATGTAGCAAACAGCAACTGTTAAAGAATTTTATCTATGCATTTTTTTTTTTTTAAGATAATCATTTGCAGGAAACTGTAGAAGACAGACTGAAATAGTTCATATCCCATTGTTGACCTGGACATGTAGAGATAATATCAGACAATATCAGATAATGTTAGTATCTTGTTTTCATGAAGCCAGCCTTAAAAAAAATAGCAAAGATATTAAACTGAAGATATTTGTGAACAACTAAACAGCCAATTTATAGGCGCTCTAGAACAACTGAACTAAATCAACTGAGTCTTTTCAATGCATGGTTTACATAGAGCCAGCAGAGGGGGCCTTTTTTTAACCATAAATCCTCAGTTCTCTTACTTTCACAAAAACCATGAATAATAAAGTTTCAAGTTACATGTAAGAAAACCTGCAGTGATCCTTTAATAAATTCACCCTAGAAATATGTTTTTGATATACAATAAGGGAGCATTGACCATAGTTACTAAATATAGAACTCTTACACCTTGCAATCATCTTTAATCACAGATTAACACTCAACCAAATGGTGATATAGATTATGATTTAGTGCTATGGCTAACCCTAACCCTCAGCAGTTACACACCACAGTAACCACCACAGTAACCTTGCATGACTTTGTATTGTATTTTCACTAGATAAGAGATGTGTGCTTTTCTTTTTACAGCTCCAGCTGCGATATTTTTTTTATTAAGTAAACTTGATTTCACCACTCATTTGTGTTAAGTCTTCACAGATCAACAGCATCAAACATGTTTGACGTTCATTTTGGTATTTAATGTTAACAGAGTTTTCCAGCTCAGTTTGTGTTGTCAGCTTTTGTACGTTTGAAACATTTTACACACTGGTTTTGGGGTCAAGGATATTTGCATGCGCAGGTGTTTTCCGTCTTTGGTAGTGACGTCACAAATAGTTTCGCCTGACTTCTTTATTCTAAAGAAGGCCCGCCCCCCCAACACATCAGCCAATCAGGTTTAAGCCACCTACTGCCTGTCAACTCTCCGACAGGTCACCTGGATTTTATCACAGGTAGGTGAACTGCAGCCCCCAGAGCAGGTCCCCGATGGCTGGGTGAGTTTAGAGCACAGTCAGGGAAAAGACAGAAAAGACAGAAAAGACAGAAAAGACAGAAAAGACGCAGAAATTCTGTTTGGGTGACAGAATAAACATGGCGACGCGACCTGCGAGGAATAGGAGCCAGCTGCCGAGCTGTTATTATGAAGGATACCTGGAGAAGAGGTCGTTCAAAGATAAGGTAACCGATCAGTCCGTATCATGGGAAACGTGACTATCACTAGTTAACTCTATCTGGTAGATATATATATATAAAATGCTAAATTCGTCAGAGCCTATAACCCTTTAAATTGGGTATCGATCTTCAAAAATGGAAGAGATTCAATTTGAGGTTTTGAAGAGTGTTTGGTTTACTAATTAATTATTTTCATTGTTGCTGAATCTCTCAGTTTCTTAAATTGATTAAAGAAAAAGCCAACTGCACATCAAAAAAGAACTAATGCTCTAAATCATGATAATGTCAGATTATTTAATTAGATTGAATATTCTGTTTATTTTATATTTGAGTTACTGGTAATGGTAAATTGTTAATGGTGATTGCTGTGTGTGTGAGAGAATTATTGCCATCCCAACAATATGTCATAACAGCATATGTCAAGGGTCTTTTCAACAATCACCGACTTTAATATGTTTTACTCTTCAGAGCAAAACATCTGAATGTCTGCTTGAGAAATAAATTTATCTCAGGTGATCTGAGGAATCCCATTCAAACAGCCACATACCTTTTGTTAGTATCACAAAAGTGTAGCCTGTAGACATATTTCATCGTCTACTTACAACCAAGAAACAATAGACTTCATGCATAGCCTGCCATAAAACGAATAAAGGCAGGTCAAAAGTTGATCTCTGCAGGTGGAACGGTATGTCTTGAGGTCATAAGTGCTCATATAGTTTTTTGTTAGTGGACTTTGGCCTGAATCTTTGGCCTGAATCCTGAATCTGAGTGGTATTCGCGTCTCCAACTGGTCTGACAGCTTTTCAGTCTTCTGTGCCATAAAGATTAAGACAGGCCAAGAACCAAGAAAAGAGTGACGAAAAAGAACAGCCCTGGCAGGTTTTGCAAATAAATCCTTATGACTGACTGTACTTAGCCCTCACAGATAACAGACTGTAAACACTCAAATGAAGTGTGTGAGTCACGGGTAAAATGTTTTACTTCCCGAAGCAAATGAAGGAGCTCACAAAGTGGTTAGAAATTATTTAGATTGTCACCTGCACATTTAAATGTGCCAGCTTCCTTATTCTGTTAATTAGTGCTATTACTTTGTTCATATTTAATATTTTGTTTTGTGTTTAACACAAATTTAAACTGGCAGTAGTCTTTGAGATTCACCTCCATGTCTTTTTCTTGCTTTCTGTGCATTATGTTTCTGTGTGTGGTTGTACAGACATCCAGGAAACTGTGGACCAGCCTGTGTGGAGACACACTTTTCTTCTACAATGAAAAGAGAGACACTACTGTATGTTATTTTTGGATTTATAATTGAAAACACATTTGAATTATTATTCCACAAAAAAATATTTCTCAAGCTAATATTGGTGATTTCTGTATGCTTCATAAGTACGTAGAGAAACTGGAGCTCAGCGGACTGCTCTCAGTAACAGACGACGGCACCCAGGATCGTAACTTGGATGCAGCCAGACTCAACCTTAAGATGAAAGATGAAATGATCAAATTCACTGTGAGGGAATACACCAAAAAATTGTCCTTTTTCCGTAGTGATTCCTCTTTTTTCACAGTTGTTTCTCTCCTGCATTCTCTCTACAGGCCCCAACTGCAGAGGCACGGGAGCTGTGGAAAGGCTACATCCGCTCTGTGACTGAGGTCTGTGGACTAAAAACATTTATCTCACCATATAGGAAGAACAAGCAACAGCACAGCATTTTACACACACACACACACGCTTGCACAAAAGAGAAACTGTGTGTTTCCTTGCAGCTTTCTGTACCCTCCTCCCTCAACCTGCTACCAGGACAGATCCACATGCTCCAAGAAGCAGTAGAAAGGGAGAAGGAACGGAAGAAAAAGACCTCCCCACCTCCTGTTTCCTCCAGCCCCTACATCACCCTTCAAGCTGACATGCCAGCGTGAGTCGCAAGACCAAAATATTTGAAATTGATAAGGCGTTGAGACACCTTTCTCTTTATTTATGCATTCACAATTTTTGCATAGCATAACTGTCCAGAAAGTTTAAGAGGTTTCATATAACCTCGTTTTAGACAGAAGTGTGCTGTGTGAACTCAGTTTTTATTTAATGAGGTGTGGGCTGATTTCTTCCTCTAACTTTGGTTGTGTCCATGTCTGTTTGTAGTTTGAGGATGTCTTTGAACTCAGTTTTTCCATTCTGTGGCATCACCGTTTTCTCTTTGGCTGCAGCTGTTACCACACCGTTTCTCGTATCGAGGCAGAAATGTTGCTCGAGAGAGAGGTGAAGAGGGGAAACCTACTCCTGAGGCCAGGAAGCAATGGAAACTTTGCTCTCACAACCATGCAGAACCATGATGGGTATGCACACACAAACACTCCTTAAACTTTGGTATTTCCTTCAGTTACATGACTTAAAAAGTACCATAGTGTTCATTTGTTTTCTGGTCTTGTCCTCCTTATTTCTCTGTCAGCTCAATATTTAAACACTACCGTGTGAATCGCAAGCATACAGGAGGCTTTGAGATTGATGTGGAGAATCCAGTAAGTATTTAAAACATGTAGTGGAGCCCAAGGTACTTAAAAAACTTGTGGTCTTGTCTTTTGAAGTTGCTGACTGATTCTTAAAAACAAACATGAAATCTGCTTTGTGTGATTTCTATTAATGATCATTTGAGCATTATTGATCTGTATGAATGTTGGAAGCCACTTGAGAGTGAGGAACAGTAAAGAAAGCCTAATTAGACAGTTTTTTTTTTTTTTTTAATTGGAGGATGAGTTCCAGCACCTGACTTCCTGGCAAACTAAAGGAATGCAAATAACCTTTATTGCCTTTAATGTGTGACACACTGCTGGCAAGAGGTGGCACGTGTGTGTTTACACCTGCAAGATGTCTCTTAAAGGAAGTTTTTCCTCGCCACTGTTGCCAAGTGCTTGCTCATGGGGGTTCTGTTGGGCCTCTTGAAATCATTTTATTGAGAGTTTGGTCCAGACCTGTTCTATATATAAAGAGCCTTGACGTAACTTTATGATTTGGCGCTATATACAAATAAACTTGTTTTTAATTTGATGCCTTGCATTGTATTATTGTTCTCATGTTTAAAAAACACATTGCTCCCCCTCAGGTTCTCTGCGCCACCCTGTATGATGTGATCAACTATTTTGTTGAAAGAACTGACAGATATCTGATTCCTCTCATCATGGAAGAAGCATACGAAAAAAAGATCTGTATGTTTGAAAACTGAAAACATTTCTATCTCATATTCTCAACATGATTTCTTAATGTGTTTTTTTGTTTTTTCTTTCTTCCAGCGTACATCCAGTCTGATGAAGAAAACGGAGAAAAAAGTGTTCAGCAAGCTTCGACAAACCTCATCCCACCAAATTTGCCTGCCAGACCAGGTACTTTAATACAAACAGACTGGACACAGTTTGTCCAACCTGCTTCCAGTGTGACGGATATTCAGATATTGCTCCTTTACAACTGATTGCTTTAATCTTGGACTTCCCAAGTCCCAAGTCACCCTGTCATGAAAAATAATCTGGTTTACTCTTTGGGTCATGATATAAATGTATAACAATGTAATTTGCTATTGCAGTCCTGCCAAGAATACCAGCTCCTGAACCAGCACCAGAGCCAGTTGAAGAAGAGGATTCTTGTCTGTATGAAATCAGTAAGTGACTCAACCAGACCCATTAGTCTATCCATCATCCCTGACACTGATGTCTTGCAAACGTAAACAGGTGTGACTTCATTTTTCCATGTCTTTCATTAACACTTCTGTGTTCCAACAGTAGAGAAAGAAAAAGAGATGGATTCCTCGGCTTCTCCACCGTCAGGTGAGTGCGGTCCTTCCAATCTCAGATTTCACCCTTTGCGTGGCCTGATTTTCTATTTCTTTTTGTCCTATAGAGCCAGATAAGAAAGCCCAAAAGAAGCCAATAATGCCTCCAATTCCTGCTCCTCGCAAAATATCCCTTCTTCCATCACCCCCCTCCTCTGCCTCCTCAATAAAGAATGAGCCAAAAATGGGAAATCTGGTGGACCCATTAGCACAAAGTGAGTCCACATGCAGACTTTTTACCTTCTTTAGATGGTTATTTGTGTGGGTACATTTGCAGGTTCAAGCCATATTTTCCTGTGAAGTGCCTTTTTACTTTCTTTCCCTAATATTCCTTTTCCGTCTGATGTGCTTTGTCTCTTTTTACAGCTATATCTGAGTTAAAACAAAAGTTGGAAGGTAAGGCAAAGTGTGGAGATTGACCTTCCTTTTGGGAGTCTCGTAAAATGTTACGACTGTTCTGCGTCAGAACGTCATTTGCTCTGGAGCTGGCCAATCCCCTTCCTCCTGTCCATCATGGCTGTCTACTGTTCAGCAGTGAAGCCTGGTTGAAGATTAACACTATCGATGTATTGATCTCTTACACTCATTAGCACAGTAATCAACTGTAAACAAGGATGCATTTGTCACTTTGCCTACATTGTTTCTTTTGTGCATTTTGCACATTTACCATAGATAGTAGTGTGCAGTGCTCCCACTTTTTTTTTTTTTTTTTTTACACTTCATTTACTGTACAGTTAATTTTTTAACTGCAATGACTATGCTAGAATGTGTGGATGTTTTTTATATACACATCACACATTGGACTGTTGCCTGTTGGTAAAAGCTCTTCCTGTATATAAAAAGTTTGTATAAAATATATTTATATAAACAATAGTTTTTCCAGGTGAACTGAAACACACTTCAGTATATCTGATTTTATCAAAGTTTGTCCATTTTGTGATATTCTGTTGAGGCTCCTTCTTGTGTAGCACTTAACTTTCCTTGTTGAAAATCATATCCACAAAAAAGTATTCTCACTCCTTTATTACCTCAATAGCTGATACATTAAAGTGGAAAAATTAAACTATATACAATAAATTGTAACATTTGTCAGCATGTGAAATAAATGTATAATTCTCAGCTGGACGCTTCTTTAAAGCATTGCAGGCCAAAGTTATGCAGGAGAGGCATTCAGAAGGAGCAATATGGCAAAGCAAGATCGTTACCATGTGTGACATATGACAAACACACTACTCCGAGGTCAGGTGCTGTACAAATAAGGATGTTAAAACAATAATCAATAGTTTCAGTACTTGTTTCTGACCCAGTTGGGTCCAAAACCTTCCGAACTCTTGTAAAACAGCTTGTTAGCTGGATCTAGTGGCTAGCTATTTGTTACATTTGGACTACGGACAGTCCACTAATGACCTCTCTGCAGTGTTATTAGGTATAGACACATACATACTATACAAGCATTAGGGTGTGGTCGAAGTGAGTAAAATGTTAAGTCATTTCCAAAGACCTGAAGCCATGTCTGAAGGCTCTATTGCTCCAATACAAGACTCTAGGATGAAAAGTGTGGAGTCTGGCCGTCAGATGAAGCTCAATGGTGAGTCTAATGTGTAACTACTGAACCTCAGCAGGAAGCTGAATGACTCAAATTCTTGCACACAATATTTAGTCCTGAAGTGGAACCACTGTTAAGTCAGCATGCCTTGGCAAAATTTCAAATGCAACATAATAACCTTAATATGTGCTGTGCATCTGTTCTGAGAAGTAGAGGTTAGTTAACCTGATCAGTAATGACTACACTCTACTGAATAGCACTGTCTAGAAGCAGGGCATTATTTTGGTTACATAGATTGGCCAATGGATAGAGGCAGATTCAGTAGATGTACCACTACGCTACAATACAAACTGGTTATACTGACACTGACACAATACATTGTTTTGAATTGAAATAGTAAGACTGTTTCTTCCTGTGAAACATTATGTTGGTACTGATCACCGGATTTGGCAATCAGGTTGGAAATGACGAGGAAGGCACAGGGAGAGTGAGAGAGAGAGCAGCACAGGGCTTGACTCTGCACCTGCAGCTGCAGCTGGCTGCATGACAGTACGGCTGAAAGTTTTGGTGATGGAAAAGAAGGAAGGAAGGGCAGCGGCCAGCGCTAAATCTTTGCTCTAGCAGCAGTGGGACAGTGCTAAATAAAGTAGCAGAGAGAGAAAACTAGTAACACTACACCTAAGGTGTCCCCAAGCAACCACAACAGCCCGAGTTGTAAATCTGAAGAATTCTGTCACTGAGGGGGCTGATGACTCATATGTTCTCAAAACTATTTTTTGTTGTGACACTCACATGAGAAACATGTTAAGCCATCATACTCCAGTGATGTAAATCTTCCATGACAGCTCCAAACGCAGTCCAGGCGGAGATGTCCTGCAGTGAACAACTGTGATTGGGCAGAGCTGGAAGATGTGCAGCTGGCTGAGGTGGATGGGTCTAGGTGAGGCTGGCGTTGGAGCTGCTGGTGCCGCTGTTCTTCCTCTGGCCACTCTGCACCACGCTGGGAACCTGCAGGCCTGTCACTACTGAGAAAGTGCCATTCCACACCTGCAGGGGCAGCACATTGACAGGCAGTTTATAAAACAACCCACTGTTTTAGGTGACACCTGCCTCCTAAGAAACATGTCTCACCATGAAAGCTGGGATAACTGGCTGCTGGAACTTAGTTTTGAAGGTGTGCATCAATTGCTTAGTTTTGGCGTTGTAGAAAGACAGAACACCTGGAGAGAACAAAGTATGTCACACATAAATAAGTAAGTACAACTTCCATTAATATGCCTTTCACTGCTGATTGATTTCTCAATTATTTTTCTACCATATAATCAATTCATCATTTAGTTTAATATAAAAACTTTTTTAAATGCCTTATGTTTACAAAAATGCTCATTTTGTCTTACCAACATCCACAAACTATGATATAAAACCAGTGTTCCTTCAGTCACAAAAAAAAAAAACAAACAACTACATTTTATGCCGAGTCAATACATTTGTAAGCAACGTTGTTGTACTGACTTAAGTAGAAATCAGAAACAATTTGACCAACAGAGATTTTTTCCATTTATCTTACCTTCATCATAACTGACAAAGACACCTATACTGCTCGGGATCGGACAGTCCAGTGTCCGAGCCTTGTTGTTGTGCTTGGCTGTGAGACTCTGCTGCAGCCAGTTGTTCAGGTGAATGCACCAGGAGGCGCTGCTTTTCCCCAGCTGGTCAAAGCGGCCGAGGCTTCGGAGGGCCACCCCGACAGCGAATGCCTTGCTCTCCTTGTCAAACCGCACTTCCCAGTATTGCTGGCCAGCGTCGATCATGGTGTCAGCTGTAATGAGACATCATGGAGAGGAATACAGTTTCAGTATCAATATTGAGTCGTTGTTGACATGTTCAAAAAAAAAAGATATGATTTTATCCCTGTACTGAAATCTGACCGTATAAGGTCAGTCAAAAATTTACAACTGAGTTATCAAGTTGAAATGAAACCATTTGTACCATTTGTAAGTTGAAAACAAATGTTTTCAAATAAATGTACAGCTGTACCTCCAGTCTGACTGTTTTCTTACCAAGCACTGTGTAGGACTCTGCAGTAAACCTGTCTCTGCCTGGACGGGCCGTCAGTGCTCTTTTAGGAGACATCAGGGCTGACCTGTCCATTGATAGAGATTTTATCCATAAAGATTGTAGTGCGTGACCAGATTGAAAGAGTTTGCAGTTTACATTCAACAGACCTTGCTGGAGAGTGCATTGGAGAATTGGTGCGGGTCTTCTCCTTGCGGATGTCCTGTATCTTCCCTCCACTGCTGTCCCACTCCACACTCAAGTCTTCCACCTTTAGGTTCTGGTGAGCCGAAGCAGAGTCCAGTTTGAAGGTGAAGGCTTTAGACAGAACAGGAGGCAGACAATTTATTAAAACACAAAAAACACATTCTTATCAGCAAAGACCTGCATTCATTTCTCATTAAAATAGTGAATGATCATTCTCATCTGTGTATAAGCCAGTATTTTGCGCCCAGTATTCTCACCATGGGTTTCTAGCGTAATCGGCTCGGAGAACTCTCCTGCCACGGCCTTGTTACACGCTCTCACTCTGAACGTCATGTAGCGAGTGTCAAAGCGCAGACCTGAGAGTTGTGAAGAAAACGGAAGCATAATTTCATAGTCAGCTCCATCAATATTATTGTATCAAATCACAGTCCCACTCTTACCTGTCAGTGTGTATTCCATCTCTCGTATCCCCTCCACCACCATCCAGGGGTAGTCCTCTCTGATGCGTGGCGGACCCTCGTGGTTTGTCCGTCGATGTTCCAATATGTAGTGGTCTATCTTATTGTCAGGCTCTGGTAGGCTCCAGACGATAGCCACTGTGTTGTCACACACCTGACACTCTGACACCTGGATCTCTGGAGTGGCGGGTACTGATCATACAAGAAAAGAAACAACGTAACGAGGAGCAGCCAACATCCTTTTCTGTGCATGTAACACTGTTCAACAGTTTCAATGCTTTACAACTGAAACCCAGATAGAAATCCAAAGAGTTCAGCTGCTTTATGAAACAAGTGACTATCTGTATTATTTAAGATTCTATTGCTACCGAAAAGGCAAAAAAATTATCAGTTTGACAAATTTAAGTCTAATATTTATCTTTCGTTTACAACTGATTAGGTCTCTATATTTGGATTAAAGCTCCTCAGGCTTCAAGTTTCTGCCTCTGCCTTTTTCTGTTTGGTGCTATATGGGTGATGTATAGATGGTTTTATCTGAGCTTTTTAGGTGGAAATGGCTGCTCACATTGAGACTGAGTTGTGCAAAAAATACACGTCCTTAAAACCACACAACGTCAAAGAGGTTAACAAGCTGCAAACAGCTGCAGAGTTAGGTTAGTATTCTCTGCGGCTTCAATGCTGCAAGCATCCCATTTCAACTTGTGTCATTTGACTCATTAATAAATACTGAAGACTCAAAAACTGTTCAGCACGCAGCCTGTTTCGTACAGTGCGACTTCAAAGAGTACCCAAATCAGATCAAGCTGCACAGACCCAGACTGTGCTAAACCAAAGTATTCAAACGTTTGTGTACTTACTACCTACTTATTGCTAGAGATTTATTTACCATTATTAACAAGCATTTATTGACTTATTTTTTTAATAGCTGTTACATTGGTAAAAGTAAAGAAGCATTTTTTGGCAAATGTACTTAACTAAGTATCAAAAGTTATACAACTGGACTATTATTACCTCTACCCATTTGAGGCTATATTTTCACCTTGTTTGCCTGTTTGTCAGTAAGATTTGACAACAATTAAAGAGTCAATTTGGACCAACTTTGGTGGCGGGATGAGGCATATGGACCAGGGAGGGATGGTTCTGGTGTAGGGCATGCTATGTTTGTATATAGGACATATTGGTATATATTATAGGAACCACTATTTGGCTCTTCTTTACAAAAGTTGAACTTATTAATTGTGTTGAAATGAATGATGTTGAAGCTGGTGCAGCTAGCAATAAGCTGCATCTCGTGGACAAAAGTGTTTGACCATGATGGAAATATGTGCAAAGTGCCATTCTAGTTACTAATAAACTGATAAACAGTGTTTTGTCAGACTGTTAAATCTGTAACAATGTGAAAGCTACAGATTATAAAGATAAATCTCTGTCTTAAAATCTTATTGTTAATTCAAGAAAAAAATTAAAAGAAATTAATTTACATTGAAAAAAATTACTGTACTGTTTACTAAAACTGAGCCTTAATCAAACTTAAATGGCCAGAGAAGGTGAAGATAAAAAGATGTTTCTTCTTTTTGTATAGAAAATCTAATTTATTAAAGTTTTTGGTAACTGCAGCTGTCAAAATGAATGTAGGGGATTAAAAGGCATATTAATTCCCTCTGAAATATTGTGAAGCAAAAGGTCGCATTGAATGGAGAAACTTAACTAACACCAGTAGTGGAGTAAATTCAGTTAGTGACATGATATTGGCTGAAAATCTTTCATTTCTATCCGTGTGTCATCGTAGTAAAAGCAGAGCAGACCTGGAAGAAACTTGAGGCCCTGCAACATCTCCCTCTCCTGGCTGAAATCAACCATCAGGTGACTCATGTTGTCACTGGCTTTAGCCTTCAGGGAGAGGCGAAAGGCTGGAGCCATTGTCACGCTGCGGACAAAGAGACACAAAGAGGCACAAACACACGGGGTGGAAACAAGCATGGTCCATTATTCAACTGAATCAGAGGAGGGGGGGAAACCTGGTGATTCTAGTACTGCTCACTAGGAAAAGCCCACTAGCTAGACTTGTTTCTACAACTGAACTGGTCACCCTGACCGACACTCAAAAGCCAGAGCTAAAGAGGGAGCAGCATTCATCCAGGGAGGAGCTGACACAGGATGGCACAGAAAGTATAGAAGACAGTGGGAGAGACAGAGAAAAAAGGCTCTTGGGTGGAAAATTTTTCCAAAGTGCTTTTTATCTACAGAATGGGTGTGGTGGCTACATCGTTCAATGCATGCATGCTACGTTATGACACAGCTTATAAGTTACAGGAGGCTATGACAAAAGGGAAGCAATGGATGGCTGAGTACTATACCTATCCTTAATGTCTTTGGCCGCCTGGAGAGGAGAAGCAGAGAGGGAAAGGAAAAAGAGAAAGGAGAGGAGAGATACGGAGCGAAGAGAAAACTGAGTTGTAGCCCATCACGTTGTCATTTGACACAAAAAAAAGTCGCAGGTGGCAGTGTTAAAATAACTGGTAGTATGACACCACAAGAAGAATAACTTCAATCATATAAATGGACACTAGAGTTTATCATTAATGAATAAAAATACAGTCAAACAGTGAGTGGGGGGACAGTGCGTTGGCAGCAGCACAACAGCAGCAGAGGAGGTCAGTCACCTGAGTGAAGCCGTCTGTCTCAGAGGAGCAGAGTGTCTGGTTCGCCAGCTCCAGAAGCTCCTCTGAACTCTCCAGGGCCTTGGAGCAGGCGCTCAGCTGACTCTGAGAAAAATATGAAGTCACAGTCAAACAGAGTAAGATATCTGCAAACTAACAAGCTCATCTTCAGTATAATGGGACTATTATCTTTTCTACAGAGGCGATGGAGTTAGCTGCATCATTTGAGAGTCATGGCTGTGTCCTGAGACTGCAGAGCACTGAATGCATTTATTAAAAATTTAAATCTGTGGGATTTATTCGACATGATCATTTTGAGAGGAATTTAACACAACGGCAAAGCTGTGTTGAAATGAGTTACTACAGAAGTACAACAAAGTTGTACAATTAAATGACAAAAATTTACTTTTGGACAAACAATGTCAGAAAAAATATAAAGAAAATATAAGCAAATACATGTACCATTTCAATTCTTTAAACAAAAGCATTCTTAATATTAAATCCAAAAGTATTGTGCACACAGGTGCAAAAAAAAAAAAAACAAAAAAAAAACTTGTATATTAGTTTTTGTTTTCTTTTTGATTTTTTTGCTGTTGTCTTCTGTTTGTTTCTGCAGTAGTTAGTGACATTAAAGCTTTCCTCCACCGAGCCCACCTTTAGGTTAGAGTATTGAGAGTTCAAACTCTGCAGACACAACATTTGTTACCTGCAGCTCATATGTGCGGCTGGCTCTCTCCTGCTTGATGCGGGTTAACATGGTCTCCTTCATCTCATCCAGGACTGAGTGTAGGGAGGTGAACTCTGACTGAAGGTCCTCCTGCACTCGGTTGGAGTTCGCCTGTTGTCACAGTAAGAATGAGCAGGAAAGCCGTATGACCACACAGAGAGAGGAAAACAGACACACAGCGGATCAAGATGAAGGTCTCAGTTCCTGCCATGTCAGCTTTGTACCTCCAAGTTGTCGAGGCTCTGCTTCAGAGTGCAGACAAAGTTGGATATCTCCTCATTCTTCACGGCCAGCGTGTGGGTGATCTTACGCAGAGATTCCTGAAGAAGAGAAATAAATATCTCAATCAACATTTGATCAATTAAAGCAAAGGAGAAATCTCATCTTTCCAGAACGAGACACCAAGAAATATACATTTTAATATGTTTCATCAGCAGGTCGTGTTCTGTCTTCAGACCACTCACTGCACTGTTTGTTTAAGGGCCGGACCAGCTTGTTCTCCAGCCTGGATCAGGTGGGACTAGCTTCTGGGCGCAGAGAGGGAGGACACTTGAGGGGCGGAAGGATGCGCATTAATAATTGAATAATGCAGCTCCACAGCCATTGAACGGCCGCCTCCATGAGGACTGGTCCCACACCGAGCCCGTTATGACACAGATCGGCCCCCTCCCTCAGTGAACACGGCCATCCACATCCACACCGACCGACCGTCCAATGTTTGAGTGTTTGATGAAGCGAGAGGAGCTGCGACAAGCTGGCCGGCCCCCTCCCTCCGTCCCTCCGTCCCTCCGTCCCTCCGTCCCTGCCCGCTCCGGTTCCGCCGACACCGCTGACGAGATTGAATTCACCTTCAGACGGACCCAACGCGGATTAAAACCACCAAAAGGCGGCTGTAAAACGACGTCCTCCGTCCCTCTCCGCCTTGCCTTTGTACGCTACGCCCTGAAACGCCCCCCCCCCATCAGAGACACCTGTTTCTCCGGCTCCTCCTCACCTTTGGGTCCCCCATGTCGCCGCCCCCACGAACCGGAGCCCGCTCGAGCCGCAACCACCGCCGGTATCGGTCCTCCTTCTGCCGGGTTCTGGCTTCAGTAGCTCGACGGAGTTGGTGCTGATGATGCCGGGCTGCTGTGCATCTTCGGACGGACACCAACCACCAACGCCTTTGGGCCGGAGTGCTAACCGCGCATGCGGCAGAGGAGGATTCTGGGTAGTGGTGTTCGGTTGTGTGTGGCTGAAAGAGGCTGCCTTCAGGGACTGTGGGAAGAGCGAGCGGGGCCTGTTAGTAAAGGGAGTTTTATACGCAAAATGTGGCACCAAATCGCAATTTTCCTTCAAAGGACACAGTGAAATAATTGCAACAAAGTCACATACTGGGGTTTGTTTGTTCGTTTGTTGTTTGTTTGTTTGTTGTAATCTGAGTTTTTCTGTTCTTTGTTGAATGCTGTTTCCTTGTTGTCCATAATCATAATTCAAGGCAAACTGCTAAGTCAATCTTCACTCCCATTTAAGGCATAAAGATATTAACTTCAACTATGATTCATGATGAATAATGACCTTTTGCACCCTCAACCCATCATTGGTGGGCTGCAGCGAAAGCTTTAGACTACTTTCTACTTTACTCATAAAGACTACTGTTGTTGTAAACCTCTATATTGTGGTTTCTCTGGTCTGACATTTTTACTGTAGATTATGTGAAAAATTGAGTTGTGCAAGAGACTGAATTCATTGATAGGCCAATGGTTTTTATGGGCTTCTGTCTCTCCACTTTAAGATACACTTTGCTCAGTTGAGCAATGTTTCAGTGCCCATCCAATATGAAATACAGTTTTCAGGCCTACCTGCAGGGCTTTGCTGTCTGACATTCCTGTACCTGACGTGCCTACCTCGGAGAACAGACATCCTCCTCTGGCAAAGTCTCTTCTGGGAGATGACAGATGAAATACCTCTATCAGACTGTCCATGAATGGACCACCATTCAAGGATGTTTTGATTCCATCTCCCCAGTATGCCTTGTGGAGGTTTAGCTTCCTCTGCCCTCGTCTCTGAACCCTGACTATTTACCTTCCTCATCAGTCACAACCAGAAGCTGGCTTTTTCTGCCTCTGCCACATCTTTGGTGACTTTTCGAACTATCGCTCCTGTATCACCCATACATATGAACCACTGTCACACTAAATAAGTGATTTGAGATCATTTCTATGCTTAGAATTACAGATTCAAGCATTCAGTCTCATCGTGAAGACCTCTGAAGGTCTCTGGCCTTGTTTTCTGGTGATGTTACGCTATACTGTTTCACTTGAAGTGACAAGGCAGATTTAGAGCTGATGTCAGAAATATTTAAATAAGCATTAAGAATAAATATTTACAGATATACTGATTTTATTCTGTGATCAATCTTTTTTTTCTCAATTATTTTATTTTATTTAATTTTATTAATAATCATATTATGTTAGTTCATAGTCTGTGGTTGTAGATTCAAAGTACTAACCCAGTTGCGTCTTGTCACAGGAAGCCAACTTCTCCTTTTCAAGTAAGACACAGTGGAGACATGGTAAAAATGTGTTCGCACCCTTTCACCTAAAGCCACAAAGGTTTACACAAACCTGTCATAAGTGTGCACACTATTTTATTTGACAGCAAGTCAGCACATGTGTATCTGTATCTAGAATATGGCTATTTGAGCACAGTGGTGTGCAGGATGTCTGCAATGTATTGAGGTAGCAGTAGCAGGCTGTCATCGATCATGCAACAATTAGGTTGATGTGTTTGGTCTTTTTCAAGACCCACATGATTGTTTCCATTCTTTTTTCTTTGCTTTTCATCTATAGAACCAGCATTACAGTCAGCTCCCTGAGTGAAACCAACTCATTGTCATGGTACAGTCATAGAAACCCCTCCTCCCACCCACACACACTCTCTCTGTCTGTCAGGCTACAGGTTTAGCTCTGTTAGATGAAGTTGTGCAGACAAGACGCAGGATGAGTGTACGAAGACGACCACCTTGCACGTGATAAGATGGAAGTGGTGGTGCTGCTTACAGGTGAGACTATTGGCTTCATATTCGACAGATCAATACAATGTTATCGTGATAAATAGCTACACAAATATAACATAAAGATACTGATTACAATTTCAAATGTGCATGTGTTTTGATGTTGAATCTATATCTGTCTAATTGTCCATCTATCTGTCTTTTTCATGTGGCAGTAGCAGCTGTGGTTGTATCAGGTCAACAACATATAAAACTGGATAATTCACACAAAGAACACTATGTTGATCTTGGTTCCTCTGTGCCTTTGGAATGTTCTTTGTGGACAGAGAAATCTCAGAGATCAAGGGTTAGCTGGCTTTTTAACCACAATAGTTCGTCGTTCAACGGGGCACTAAACATCTCTCAGAGGACCCTCACATTAAATACCTCCAGCAAGGAAACAACCCAGGATGAAAAGGGAGAAACAGTGACACACTTGATATCACATTTCACACACGAGAACGTTGGATGGTACTTTTGTGAAGTTACAAGAGAGATTCCGTTTTACAAGAATGATCGAACCAATGGAACAAAAATAGATATTTGTAAGTATACGCAGTATGCAAACCTTCAAATCTTCAAGTCCATATAATGTAGTTGGAAGCAGATATATAGACACAGTTTAAGCATATTAATTTAAAGAATGTATTCAGGATATAAATTATGATATAATACAGTGTATGAATTCACAATAATATACCGCTAAAACTTCTCAGACATATTTATATAATTGAAAATGTGTTTTACTGCCTGTGACCACAGCCATGGCTGCTGATAAATTTCTACACACATATACAGTATATCATAGTCGTACATGATATTGAAAGACAATATTGTGAATTCATTCATTCATTAATAATGCTAATATTTGATAATGAATGCTTGTTAAAATATTTTCTTTCCTTCATGACAGTGCCAAGGTTGGAAAACACAACGTATCTGTCAATAATGACGAGTAAACAAGGTGTGTGTGCGTGTCTGTGTGGATGTGCATGAATGCGTGGATCACTGAAAATGAACATTAATCGTGCATGTCTTCTTTTTTTAAGCCCAAGAACAGTTTGAGCTTTTGACCTTAAATGTCTCAGCACAGGAGACTATGACTATGTCTGGTGGCAGGAAATGTCTATTTTCTGCAGTGGAGCATATCCACTGTCAGAGATGACAAAACCTCCGGGCACAGGGTCATGATATTTATAGGCTTTTCATTTTATTTGCCTGAGGTGAAAACCTCTTTGCTTCCCGCACTTCAGTTTAGGGGAAACCCTTTCATGCACATTTGCCCATTTGTAACCTGAGAACCTGTTTTGTTCGGTATTTGCTTGATAAACCAAAATGTATGCTGCTTATGAAATTGGGACAGTGACCTAATGTCCTATCAAGGATTATTTCTGTGCAGTTTGGCTTTGTTTAATACGCTTTGATGCAGTTGATAAATATGATCAAATTTCAAGACAAAGTTTTTTCCATACAGCTACTAAACCTGGCCGCCTGGGTCGATTCTGGGAGATGTGGGTCCCGTTGGGAGTTTCAGCTTTGGTCCTGACCGTGCTGCTGCTGCTCACATATGCCATTCTGAGAAGAAGATGCAGCAAAAGCAGAGGTAACAGCTGCTTTTTTCATCATCAAAGGTTCAGATAATAATCTTGAACTAATTACACTGTTCAAGTTCAAGTTCAAGAGGTTTATTGTCACCTCAAAACATGGGGCACATGAAAGGAACAAGACTAAGTCACTGCTGTCCTAATAAGAAGATCAAATCATCTTACAGACAAGACCTCAAAATTCCATCAGGGCAAAAATCCCCTGGTGAAAGAAAAATTAATTTCATTGGAAAGATTTGAATATAAGAGAAGAACTGAGGAACCAATAACCTTTTTGTTTGCACCAAAGGAAGAAATCTAACAGGTACTTCAATCATTGTGGCCAGAAGAAGCATACTGAGTAATTGGGGGTGTTTGGTGTGGTTTAACAGCACACCATGAGAAAATTTTAAAATGCCAGTGTTTTAAAAACAAGGCTGCCTCTGTTCTCCTGTGTGGTTTGGGTGAGGTTTTAATTTCTAGAACATATTACAAACACAAAGGATGAGGGCAACTTTTTCATGAAGGAGGTTTGTACATACAGCCAGGTCCCAACCATTTGACCAGAACTGAGGTATTTAAGTAAAGTAGGCCAGCAGGAACCCACCCCCCCTTGCCCACTCCATACCACACACAGCTTTTCTTGCTTTATGTGTCAAGATAATTTTTCCCGCATTGGCAACCCATATTTACTCACGAAATCCATTTCCACACATTTTATGCTGAATCATTTAATCTTTTAAAGAGAGCTTTTCTAGTTTGGTGAAGTCTTCACATGTATTGGACAATTCAAAAAGTAATAGTGTAAAATTAAGATGTCAACGCATCAAAATAAAAATTTTGTGTAATTCTTTCACTGCTTTTGTCTACAGTGGAAACAAGCAGTTCACTAATTGAAAATCCAAATAATCAGAAAGTAGTTTGATAGCCAATTAACAGTTTAAACTATTTAATCAGTCTAACTAAAAACTAAACTAAAAACTAAACTAAACTAAAAAAACAGATGATGAGAAACTTTTATCTTTTATATCAGTGTAAACTGAAAAACTGAACCTTTGGTTGTGTTACAGAATCAGGAAAATTATCAGTTTCAGTATCAGTTTTAATTATATTTTTCAGTTTGAAATCAGTGATCATAAAATTATAACAAATCGTCGTCATTGTTATCAAATCCTCATCTACAAAATATATGAGCCATCCTGAATAATCCTGAAACAATTAGAAACAAATATTTCCTGAAAATCAGGTCACTTGATATAACCTTTTATGACAGTTTATCACAGACGATTGTGTTCAGCTTTAACGCGTCTACACCAGAGACGACAAAAGTAACGTTAACAAAGAGTTGATAGCATATTTAATTTCCACCTGGCTGACGGACAGCAGATGTTTTTCAGTGCAGCAGCAGTATGAGAAAAAAGAGCCCCCCGCTTTGACAGGAAGTGGCCTCAGAGCAGACAGCAGAATAAGGTCTACAAGCAAACTGCGGAGGCTCAATACAGAAAAATGTTAATGTTACTTTGCTTCAAGAGTTTCTTTCCATTTTCTTTTTCTTCTTTTTTTCATGCAGTTGCTGTGATGTGACAGTGATCTTTCCTGAAATTTTAACTTGATATGATAACAGTTTTTGCTACATGATAGAAAGAGCTTTTTATTGTGCACTTGATGGCTCGAACAATTTGAAGGAGTGATGGCCTTTTGCAGGACAAAGGTGTGTGTTGTGCTGTGACTATAAACTGATTTGGTGTGTGGATCCCATGTTTTGAAAACACGGGAGTGACAGTGATACTGAAAATGTACTGTGAGGAAAAAAGTGCATGGCCAGTGCATGATGCTTCCAAAGAGGTTGTTGTCTGAGCAGGAAGTGGGATAAATACAAAGATTCAACATTGTTTCAGAGATGCTGCTTATTGTTTCCTATGTGTTTCAGTGTAGGTGATTCCTAAAGGGCTGTTAAAAGCAAACACATCTTTGTCACTCTACTCTGGTACTGCTGGTTGAGTGGTATACTTTTATACTCTGTAGTTGTTATATACCTTGAAGTAGATCTATACGACCAATCCAGAGCCTATAAATTTATCTGGGGAGATTGCACCTATTTGAATTAATTAATTTTGCTGCTACTGAGTGAAATGTTGGTAGATTGTTATTTCTAAAGCATGGCAGTGTCTAATTTTATCTTTCATTTTATGAAATGAATATGCAGGAAAAATTATTCAGTCAAAATGGTTTTTACCTTACACAGTTACTTGCTGTTAAAAATGCTTTAGTGGCCAGATATATAAGTAAAACTACTACTGCTACTACTTCTCACATATTCATAGAAACCTTTCATCTTGCTTCAAAGTAAATTTAGTTTAGTTCCTTGCAGATACAACTTTGCAGAGGGGATTTAGGCAAAACAGCATAGTAGCAAGATGGAGACACAACTAGATCACCTTTCAGTATCTCTGACCCTGAGGTGAGTGTTGTGGCCTGTCAGAGGTTTAGCAACAGAGATTCATCCTGTTTTCTTCTGGTCCATCTTTTAATTCAGGGGACGACCCGGTCTATGCAAACATGCGTCCTATAGCCAGGAAGCAGCCTTCCCCTCGGCCTGGGACTGTAGAGAGGGAGGGAGCCCACCTGAAGGCCTTCGAAGCCAACTGGTACCCGAGTCATGACAAGAGAGACCACGAAAGAAGACAGATGCAAAAACCGTGAAGGAAGTCATTGTTAATTACTTTTCATTACATTTTTTTAACACGACTTTTGTCCTATAGCTGGATATTTGTATATATTTTTCAATAAGATAATTTCTTTTGACTGGACATTTGTGGCTAGTTTTTATGTTTGTTCCCTGTAAATTTTCTATCATGAGCCACTAGATGGCAGACGGTGCATTCCGTAAATAAGTATTAAATTTAAGATTTTATTTCATTTTTTTAAATATCTAAACACCTTATACCCGTGTGTATATACATTTATATTTCTAAAGAATTTTTTTATGTAAATAAGCAAGTGATGACTCTTTTTGTTTGAACTGGTGATGAGCGTTGATGTTTTGAACTGAATGACCTGATTCACCTGCATGTTTATATTCAATTTTTACAACATTAAAAAAAAAGGGGGGGGCAGTGTTGGAGTCAGTTTATGGTGTTTTTAAATTTAAATATGTAACACCCAGGTAGACCTTTATGATTTACCCGACATTAAAACAAACAAACGTCGTGTGACCGCTCGGAGAAGTGAGAGGGCGCTTCTCAGGAAAAGCTAACCTGCGATCACAAGTCACGTGACCGGGCGCTGCGGGAGCCGGACGGAGGACCGAGAGTTACAGGTGGAGCAGACGGGAGCGCACCGCCGGAGAGGAGAGAGGCATCCCGGGGAGCTCTCTGCCGGTAAGTCGGGGCCTCGGTGCGCGGGGTTTGAGTCCCACCGGAGCTTTTCATTTTTTCCGCGGAGCTCGGACTGCTTTTGGGGGGAAGTGGATTGGCAGCGTTGGACTGGAGAGCGGAGCGGGGCTCGGGGGGGTTGGGGGGGTTGGGGGGCGCACAGACAGCGCTTCGTAACTTCTCTGTCCTATCTAAAGATTATAGGATATACCAATCTAATAATAGCAGCAGGGAGCCAGTCTAAGCAGTAGTAGGATATGTCCGACAAACACTTAAGCTCCGCAGATGGTGTTGGTGACAGTGTGTGTGTGTGTGTGTGTGTGTGTGTGTGTGTGTGTGTGTGTGTGAGAGTGTGTGTGTGTGTGTGTGTGTGTGTGTGTGTGTTTGTTTGTGTGTGTGTGTGTGTGTGTGTGTGTGTGTGTGTGTGTGTGTGTGTGTGTTTGTGTGTGTGTGTGTGTGTGTGTGTGTGTGTGTGTGTGTGTGTGTGTGTGTGTGTGTGTGTGTGTGTGGAGCTTCAGGACATGTATCACAGTGGTGTATATGTGCTTCAGTCCAGTGGGAATACACAAACTAATGAATGTCACTGAATGTGCAGCTTTCCTTTTTTTTTTCTTTTTCTTTTTTTTTTTTTATTTTCTGGCTTTCACAGTCAAACCATCACACAGCATAAGAATTAGTTCAGAAAAAACAACCAGCCAGTCCAGAAACTTGTGTAAATTTGCTTTAGTTTTCCGTTTTTTTTTTTGTTTTTGTTTGTTTTTTTCATTTTGTGTCATTTCATATTTCAATACGCAATATGCACAGTTCTTATTTTGTTCACTGTCTGATTTGAATTGGCATGTTTTTGGATTGAAAATCCTTTTCCAATGCGTTTTTTATGAAAGCACATGGTGTGTGTGTGTGTGTGTGTGTGTGTGTGTGTGTCTGGCTGAGTGAGCAGAGGATATACACACTAAATGCTGTCATTGTACGTGGAAATTGGACCACACTGCCCAATTTTAGCTGCCACACTGCAGCTTAGGAGGTGTGAATATACAGATCTCTGCACACAGCTACACCACAAGTAACACAATGGCATTGTCATCTAATCTGTCACATTACATTTCCTTCCTATTTTATGGTTACTTGTACACATACTTGAGACTGATGGACGTCTTAGCTAGTTTCAGACGGTGGGGCCAAAGTTCAAATTACCGCCAGCAGCTCATGGGCAGACTAACAATATTCTGGAGAACCATGACAACAGAAAAAAAAAAAACCAAAACAACACCATGCTATTGTTTTTCTTATTTATCAGATGATAGGCCCACCATAGTCCTGCTATTTAAAGGATCTGAATTGACGAAGCCACAGGCCCGTTACACAAGTGTGAAAAGTGTGATAAGCGTTTGAAAGCAGCATTTCTTATTATTAAATTACCATTTTTCCACCAAACTGATTAATTTATTTGTTGATTTCCGAAGTAATCACAGTTTTTTTTTGGACATTTTCTTGACCTCAATTGATTGGTTGAATAGGAATTTAGGAATTTGGATACATATGGAAAATAACTGGTAGTTGGCACCGTCATTTTAACACTATAAAGTTGGATCAAACGACACTCTGTATGTTATGAATCAGTTACCCTGGTTCTGATTTTAAATCTAAGTTTAACTCCTCACCGCAGTTTGTTTTCTTGGGTGTTCCTATCAGTGAACTTGTCATACATTTCTGGTAGAGCAGGCAGAGGTGTTCACGTGTTCATATTTTCCTTTTGTGCCACAGCTCCTGCTGGGACTTGCCTAGGCGTGTGTGTGTGTGCATGTGTGTAAATGTGTGCTTGTTTTTTTTTGCTTCCACTGTGGGGCCATTATTAGCAGAAAAGCCACTTTGATGAGACCAGTAGTCATTTTGAGTTCCTGGTTCAAGTTAGGGTTTGTATTAGGCTTCCTACAAAGAATGTAAGTCTCTGCAAGTTACTAACAAGGATAAATGTGAAAACTTTTGTGTTTGTGCATTTAGGCGTGCACTTACACTTCACCAAACTTGTTTCATCAACGGCAAGTCATTTAAAGCAGAGACATCTTATTTAACAGGTTGTATATTTATTCTGTTGTTTGCTTGCCACCATGAGTTGTGTCAAGGCTCTCAGCTGTCCATTAGTTTAATGATACACGCTGTAGCAGGCTTTAAAACTGTGCACACAGCCTTTTTTTTTTTTTTTGAAGCATTGCTGTGACCTAATTACAACTCTCCTGTACATCAAAACACGATGTGGTAAGCTACTGTCACTTTGATAAAAGAATGACTTGTTTTAGCCCATCTGAACTTGCACAAACATAACCCAGTGCTGAACTTGGGTTTTTTTCCAATATATGTTTCACAACAGAATCTGTGTGACACAAGGAGTGTCAAAGGTGAACACCCTCCCACAACCGGTTTCCTGTTTAGGCCCCTGTGATGGAATACTGTATCACAGCCAGCTCACCAGCCGGTCAGCCTGTGGACTGGCCAGCTCAGCTTACGTTTGATTGGCAGGAATACAAGCAGCAAGCAGTCAACCAGCCAGCCAGTGACTCGACCGGCAGCAAACCTGCAAATCAGTTATTTACCCACTCGAGTGAATCAGTTACAGCATCAGGAGGCCTTGCCCATACAGTGCAGTGTAAGGCAATCATGCAAACGAAGCCCCATGTTAGATCCTTTGCTTCCACAGTCATGACTCTCCCCAGCTGTTCTCTGACTCTTTACACACCTTTTTGGATATGGATTTATTATGACTCACTGTGATGACAACAGTGTGCTCGTCTGTGCATGTTTGGGGTTTTACTCTAGGCAACATGCAGTTTTAGCGAGACTCCATCTCAGGTTGTAGATACCATGCAGGCTCCTGAACAGGCTATAAATACCTTCATGCTTCAAGTGGTTGGAGTATCTGGAGATACTGCTGCAGGGCTTCTTCACTCTATTGTACTAGAACATGAGCAGCGTTTGAACCCACAGTTGTCCGCATCTTTCTGCTTGATGACTAAAAACCTACCAGCCACCAAAGAACACTTCAGAAAGGAACGTGGGAAATACAGACGCACATTTCCATCTGCATTTATAGTTATGTAGAGAAACTATTTTAGTCACAGTGTTGTTCTGTAGAAGTACTTCATACCCTTACAATGACTGTAGGGTTGTTGTATTTACACGCAACCAGTGCTTCAAATGTCAGCTTGACTTTCAAGAGAAGAGTGCTTTGTAGAACTATTCATTGCATGAAGATATTGGTCTATTTTCCACAAACAATACCACTCATAAATATGAATGTCTTTAATGAGGCGTCTGTGGTAAGATACTGTATAGACTTTCAAAGGGAAGAATATCAAGTTTAATTGAAGTGTGTAACACAGCAGCATGTTTAATAACTGATCCTTGAGCAGGTTTTGCTGGCTTTACTAGAATCATCATTGATCCTGCATAAACAAAAGGTGAAAGATGATTTCAACCCAGTCTTTCACAGCCATTATCTCAGTGTGGAGCAAACCTAACGTCATGGTGGTTTATTGTCAGTGAAGGAGAAAGAATGAAACAGTGATTCATTGTGAAAGACAGAATTGAAATTTGAGGAGTAGCAGTGAGAATCTTTCGCTTTTCACAACATAGCTGAGCGTGCTGTTAATAAAACCGTACGAAGAATAGGGTCATAAATAGCTATGCAATGCGCCATCAAGGCATTAAAACCAGAAAGCCATTAACACAGTGGATTTTGGCAATGATGTTGTGCTACTTCCACAAAGTAAAGGGTCAAACAGTCCATGGGAGGGACCTTCCTGACTAAGCAACAGTGGAGGGAGAAGGAGACCCTTGACACTCATATGGGCTCATGATCTTTGATTGCGTGCTCTTTTCTATGCAGAAATCATAAGAGCTACTTGTGACTTTCTAATACTGCATAGCTAATTTTAGCATTGACAGTGGATTAAGATTACCAGTTTGAGCTGGTTTGCCACCCAAATTTGTAACAATCCATGACCGTGCAACTTCTGCACCCGTTTTTGCTGTCCTTGGCGCTCATGAGTTATTGGTACTCCCCTTACCAATCATCATCAGCAGTGCTCCCCAATCATCTGTGCTTACCGAATCATCAGCAGACCTCTGCTCCACCTGTGGGTTGCAGCCTCTTTGACTCTACCAGTGTATGTTTCCAGTGTGAAGATGCAGCACAACACTTGTGCTTTGACATGCAAGACAATGTGCAACACGCCACAACATAAAGTTTTAGCTTCTTTTTGGTAACTGTTTTGGTCTTTCACTGGCAAATTGTGCAGTTTCAGAGGTTTTTCTAGCTCAGAAGAACCCACCGAGTCTGTTCAGCTGAAGGGGTTCGGGGATTGCTGGTGAACATTGTGGAGCATTTAGCAGTTAAAAAGTCACATCTTTCCCTGGGGAGCTAGTGAAGACCAAAACAGACCACAAAGCTAGATATTGGACTTATTTTCATCATGTAGCCAAACTTCAGATGAATAAATAATATGAAGAGCGATACTCTGTGACAGCTGTATATTCTCGTGTTGTGTTTACAGCATATTCCACTGCCTTTTAGTGTCCAAAAACTGCCCCCATTGTGCCAAAAACATTTAAAATTTGTTAAAATCCCCATACTGTGTGATTTTATGTTCTTTGTCCTGTCAAATCGAGACTAAAATCAGTCATTAAGATAACAGGCAACGCACAATGGGGTGATTGCACAAGAAAATTAACTGTGCATGACTTGTGTTACTTCTGCAAGATATACACACACACACACGTCCTGTCTGCATGTGAATATGTCAGTGGGTGAGTGTGACCCTTGGTAAACAAAAGAAGAGAAAACGAGGACAACTGCTGCGTGTGCTCGTGTTATTGTAGCCCTACCTGCCTGTCTGCACTATTTGGAAGAGTCTGTCAGACCCTGTGAAAAACAGCCAGCAATCATTCCATTCAGTCGTAGTGTTCAACCTACAGCCCCCCCCCCCCTCCATAGCCTGGAGGGGGAAGTATGCAATGGTGCTTCGACAACACATGAGAAGCTCCATACATGCAGCAGCTCGTCCTGCAGTGTCAAGTAACATCAAGGGGTGAGCATGGTAGCTTGTTTCACTCAAGTATTCAAAATCTAGGTTGATCAAAGTCAAAGGGGAGCGCAGGCGAAGCTGTCTCTCGTAGAAATTTGGATGCTGTCATTTTGGTTTCTTTCAACAGGCAAGGTTTCTGCACTGTGTTTCAGTGGATACATATCTTTTTTTTTTTTTTCCCTCTCTCTGCAAGCTAAAATTTAAATAGCAGGTGCAAAGCAGTTGTGTAGTACTGCTGCATGGAAAAGTTAAAAGTATTGTTTTTACATCGTGAGACTGTTAAGTATGCTTTGTGTGTTATTCTGAGGAAAAAAAAAAAAAAGAGTGCCTTGATGAATTTTGAATGAGGCTACTCTGCTCAGTTTGTCTAAAACAGTAGAAAACTCCCAACAGAAGTGATGGAGTAATAAAAGCAGTGAATCACTGTAATCTGTATGCATGCCCAAACCTGAACTGATCCCCTCTGGTGGTTGAACCCTGCTGAGCCCAAAGGAAGCAGGTTCTTATCAGGGAGGAGGACAGGAAGACAGAGTGGGGGAGGAAGAGAAGGTGGGGGTTGGTGGGCAACATGGCACTCGATTTCCACTTAATACTCAACAGTTTAATGTAACTAATGCTCACAGCTGAACCTGTAAGTGACGCTTCTCTGATGTAATAATAACGTCATGACTGTTTGTGTATCATTGAATCCCACATTCATTCACATAACAAACATTCACACAAGTAAAAAGTAAAGGTATATAGTGATGTCTATTTCTTCAAAGTTTCTTGGCTTGAATCATGTTCACTACATATAAAAACAGTCTAACTTTGAACAAGAAGTGCTACTTAACAGCTTCATATAGTCTTCCTTTGGCTCTGAAAGGATGTTTCTTATCCTCATGAGGACTAAGTGAGATAGAAGGATAATAGTAGGATCTCATGCTTTTGACGTTGGAGTGAAAATATCTTAGCTCAACCAACGTTGCTACGACCTGGAAATAGCATTTTTATGTCTGATTACATAAAACTGAGAACGTTGAATGTCGGACAGCTGGGCTTGACTGAAGTTTCATGAAGATGTTGATTCAACTCTTCCAGAGAACTATGACCCGGATGAACCTACACAGAGTCTCAATGTAAAAGTAGCCCGTGAATGTCCAAAGGAAACACAGACAGTGGAAGTTGAAAATTACTAAATAATGTTTCTCTTTCACTCACAGATCTTTTCTTGAAGGTGATGAAAAGGATGGACATGAGCTCCACCAGCATCCCTCACCAGTAGCTGGACAGCATGGCCTCTGCTTCTTCTTCAGGAGAGGACACCAGCAGCTCATTAGCACTGCACTGGAGGCTAACACCCACATAGATACACAGTATGCTGCATTTTGTGGGCCTGGTCGGTTAAACGTCTGTATGAACTGCTTTGAAAACATGACTCGTGTCAGAGTTGCACATGTCCGGGACATGGACGTCAACGAAGCCTAACAACACATGGACTGGGACCTTGGACCATGATCTGTCTCTGATCTGTTGCTTTGGTGGCAGAGCTGGACTTTGCAGCTCTTCCACACTTAGACAAACTTGGACCCTGAGCCATGTCTCTTCTCTCAACTCTGAGCATTGTCTGTGGATTGTTGCTCCATGTTTCATTGAGTGTCCTCAACACTCATTACTGTGTCCCACGAAAGACTGTCCCTTACCAGAGTAAGTCACAAATTCTCACTGCAACAGGACTTCAGTGCATTGTAGCACTGTTTCCACTCTAGGGCTGGTCCAGTAAATACCACAATTTGTAACATTTGAAAAAGGTATTTGAATTTTTTAATCCTGTTATGTGAACAAGTGTACCAGCTTCTAACTGCTTGGATTTTCTGCTGGTTTTCTGTCTAGTGCTTATTAAATTTCATTTAAGTTTTTGTTTAGTTTAGTTTAGTTTAGTTTTTGTTTGTTTTTGTTTTTTTCTGCCTGTTCAAGCATTTCATTTATACAGCAGCATATTTATGCAGATGTTCTCCTGTTTAGATGAGCTGAAGTTGTTCAGAGAAGAGGGCATCTCAAACTACTCTACTATGTTAATAAGGGATGACATTGGAGTGCTGCTGCTGGGCGCCAGAGAGGCCATATATGCTCTGGACATCAACAACATCTCCGTCAGGAAGGCTGAGGTAAGAACATGTGAAGAGAGACATCTGTTTACAAAATGTACAGTCTGATCGGACAGCGCTCTTCTATTTTAAGATGCTAAAGCTCAGGTAAACTCACGAAACTCCTCTGTGTTCACAGGCAAACTGAAGCAGCTCATTCATTTTTCATTATTACAGATTAGAAATGAAACTTTTTTACTTTTGATATTTTTCTCTCATGGTGACTCAGTTTTATAAAGTAATCATCAAGATGGGTTGCAGTGGGTAATCATAGATTATATCATGCATTGTACATTATAATCTCTCAGGTCAGAGCTATGAGGAGTTAAACTTTCTTTTTTTTTTTTTTTCCAATTCAATGTTTGTAATTTAAAGGTTTTTAGTCAGAAAGTGCAAACATTTAGGACAAACCCAAGACAAGCTTCCAGTTAGCTACAACGTATTCTGGTATTATATGGCACACGATGGAGTAGATGCTCTCATTCGTCACTGTTTTCTGCTTGATCGGGGCATTTCTTATAAATACTGCTCTTGTTAAACTCTGCAGCGATTGTCTGAATATAATCATAATTTCAGTTGTGCAGCTAACAGTCAAAACTGAAAAATAACTTACAGGTTCTCTTGTCAATAGCTCCCTGACTGGCCTTGATGTTAGACAAACAATGAGATGTGTGAGTGTCAACAGCCTGTTGGGTTGTGACACCATCTCTGCGTGCTTTGACAAGACACTTTCCATCTGTTGATGCAGGTGTATTGGCGAGTTACAGAGGAGAAGCAGAGGGAGTGCACATACAAGGGAAAACATGCCGAGGTTTGTGCAATGTCTTTCAAAACTGTTCACATGCAGTAACTTTTATTTTTGGAGCAAGGATACAAGCTCTAAGGCTGAGTGTTGACTGCAAGTAGTTTACCATTTAACTCTCTACATGTTTAAATCATTAATATATGTGTGTGTGTGTTGTGTTTTTTTTTTTTTCCATCCTCCTTTTCAAGTCTATACAGAGAGCTCTCTTTGAAGTACTTTGCTTGCAGTTTTGGATTCAAAGCCCAAATAAAGGCATGTGCAGAAAATGCTTGTGCACATCCTTGACCTTTTGGTCATCAGCTGTGCTCCAGCCAGCCCATGCTGTCAGTATGTGTATGTGGCATGTTTATATTTTTTGCGGCTGAACTAACAAAGTGTGGCCTTGGCATTCTCTCTGCTGGATATTGTTGCAGGTGGAATGCCGTAACTACATTCGAACTCTGCACACAGTGAACGACACCACCATGTATGTGTGTGGCACAAATGCTTTTAGCCCCACCTGTGATTTTCTGGTAAGTGCAGAATAGTTAGTTTAGAGCATTTTACAAATTGCTTCTGTGGGAAAGACCTCTGACCTTTTGTCTATCAGCACCTGTTTGTTTATGTGTTGCTCACAATGTGACACCCATTTGTTCACCATTTGGTTTGGTAGTTGTGTGTTTTTTAAGCCCCATACAGGTGTTTTTGTATGCTTCTTTTTTTAAACCAATCTGCTCAAACAGAAGTATAAATAATGCATCTGTTGGGGACTATTTTGGATTAATTGGATGGATTAATAAAACCTGGGACTGTGTGTGTGGTTTAGCCAGCAGCATTCATTGTGATGAGGGAGGATTGTTGTCAAATTACTTTGAGGCCATGCAGCAAAAATTGCAGTCAATGCAAGACTGAGCTTCCCTTAATGGCCACAATGGCTATTCAGTTATTAGAGTCAATACAAAGTGTGTCTTTGTTGTGATTTAAAAAAAAAAAATAGTCGAAGCCAATCCTTGCATATTTTTTGGTGTTTTATTAGTTGTTGTCTTTGCTGGGTTTGTTTGCTCAACACAACACGGTAGCTTGTGAATGCAGTTTATTTTGGCAGGAACTCAAATCTTGAGGGTTGAATGGTCATGAAAGTATTGCTAAGGAGAGTTAAACAGTTCATATGTGCACCTGAAGAAGTCAGTAATATCAACAGTGCAGAAATGACAGGATTTGTTTTTCCCCCATGATAATGGCTAAATCGTGGGCTGGTAGTCCCTTTATAGGCTTTAATGCATCTCTATTCCACTTTGTAAAATGGAGTGTAATAATGTCAACATATTCAACCCGTGGTTAAATGTTAATCCTGATAAGATTAAACTACTTCAAATAAAATGACTCAAATGTTCTTTGTTTTCCCACCTTTAACAGCTTTCTTCCCTCCCCCTCTCTTTTTGTCTGACAGACATTTGTTAATGGACAGCTGACACTACAGGGAAAGCAGGAGGAGGGAAAGGGGAAATGTCCTTTTGATCCCTTCCAGAGATACTCCTCCCTCATGGTTGGTGAGTGTCTGAGTCAGGTTTCAAACCAAATGGAACAAAGCCCAGAATAATGCTGAGTACTCAAAGTGCACCAACAGAAAAGATGCCTGATGCGATAAGTGTATGTAGATTTCTCAGGCCACAACACCCTGTTATGAATGTGACCTAGATTCTTTCACTTCTGCTACCTGCTTGTTCAACAGATGCGCTGCAACACTTTGTACAGTTCATTTGTTGGCATTTATATGAGATATTGTTTCAATTTAATATGAATAATTGACTTCCAGGAAACTTTCTCCATCTCTTGTTCCTGTCCAACAGGAAATGACCTGTATTCTGCTACATCCATCAACTTCTTGGGTTCTGAGCCTGTGGTTCTGCGCAGCTCAAACTTGGCTCTTCGCACCGAGTTTAAGGGCTCCTGGCTCAGTGGTGAGTTCCTGGCCATATAAAGGCAGAGGTTTATGGTATAGGGGAAACAGACTGAGGCACCAGTGGCAGTACTAAAGTATATTATTTCGAATGATGCATTGATATCTAACTTTTCTTTCGATTTATTTCACGTTTTTGTGGTTTCAGAGCCAAACTTTGTCTACATGGACTTTGTGGGTGAGAGTGTTGACAGTCCTGATGGCGATGATGATAAGGTGTACTTGTTCTTCAGTGAGAATGCCATGGAGTATGATTTCTACAGCAAAGTTGCAGTGTCACGAGTGGCCCGTGTCTGCAAGGTATAAAACACCATCCATCCTTTTTGTCGTAGTTTGGGTGGAGTAGAACCTGGACAGATGGTCACGCTATTAAAGGGCTGACATACAGAGTCAAACAACCATTTATCCTCTTATATGCTATAAAGACATAAAGAATAAGAACTAATGCTAAATCAAACATCGTCAGAGATTCCTGTTCAACACACGACTGATTGTTGTGGTTAAAGGGAATGTGTACGCGATTGCCGTGTGTCTGTGTTCAGGGGGATATGGGTGGACAGCGGACGCTACAGAGGAAATGGACGTCGTTCCTGAAAGCTCGTCTGGATTGTTCCCTCCCTGAACCCAGCCTGCCCCCCATTGTCCAGGATGTCTTCCTGCTGAAGCACAAGGACTGGAGGAAGAGTGTCTTCTATGCTGTCTTTACACCGCAGTCGTGAGTACTTCCAGTGAAATCCTGTGGTTTTATGGCTCAGGGTTGGTGTTGATATGGGGTAATCCAGCATGAATTCAGAGCACTCAGTTCGAATGAACAATGAAGATCTCTATATTCATGAAAAATGACAAAGTCTTGAATTTCTTTCTTTGTGTTGATTGTAATATAAGATATTTAGCAAGTAAAACTTGTAATTTGTTTGTTTGTGATTTATTTTCTGTTTCCAGGAGCCTGTCCCAGGTATCGGCGGTGTGTGCATATAGTGTATCTGCCATTAGAGATATTTTCAGTACGGGAAAGTTCAAGACCCCCGTTGCTGTGGAGACATCCCATGTGAAGTGGGTGATGTACACCGGAGAGGTACCAGTCCCCAGACCAGGAGCGGTGAGTTCAAACCCAGAAAGGATGCTGCATATTAAAGCATCTGAGGCAAATCAACAAAACCTGCAATTCTAAGTAGGGGTTTTGTTTTGCAGTGCATCAATAATGTGGCACGTACAATGGGCATGAATCGCTCCCTGGACCTTCCCGATAAAACCCTCCAGTTCATCAGAGACCGCCCCCTCATGGACGAGGCTGTCCGTCCAGAAACAGGTGGGCCGCTGCTGGTCAAGAAAGGAGCTCTGCTGACTCGGATCGTTGTAGACAGTGTGCTGGCGTTGGATGGACAAAGATATGAGGTCATGTTCACTGGCACAGGTAAACTATTGGACAGCAACATAGGTCAAGATTAAAGTGGAACAGAACTAACGTTGAAATATTAAGTTCCTTAATTTAAATCTTCTGCATGAATATTCTGGTTGATTATACATCAAATTCCTGAAAATTTCAGCAGCTCTCTGTAATATCCAATTTTCATGACTGATGAAGCTTCAAAGTTCAAACATTCGGGGGAAAAAATTGTTATTACTTTTTAATAGTTTAAAACAGAAGCCTTCTTTAGGATGTGTGGATATATATATAAATGATACCACCTTTTTCCAGGTGAGCTCACCTACTCCAAACCTGTCACAAGAGCAATGACTAAAACAAAACATAAATTAATTATGACTAAGCAACGTTTTGTGACAATTTATAAGTAATAACTTAGATAAATGTGTGAAAGTGTTTTATGCTGTGTTCTATGTTGTCAGTTTGCAAGGCTGCAAACTTGGCCAGGTTGTTCTTGTGAAAAGATTTTTCTAATCTCACTGGGACTTCTTGGGAAAATAAAATAATGTTTCCATACTTTAAAGCTAGATTATGTAACTTCTCCAATGAGAAATAATTTATTCCTTCTCTCATACATGAAAAGTTGAATCCATAAGAAGTGAAATGCAGACTTTCTCAATTCAGTGAACACAGCAGTTTTCCAGCTATAGCCTGATTTGATCTGATCATCAGTTTGAAGTATCTGTTATAAGGAGACCTTAGATAGATAGATCTGATATAATAGCTTTCAGAAAAGCTTTCATCGTGTAAAAAAATTGGCTTCTACTGTGTTTTATGTATGTATTAAATGCCATTGTTAATCATTGTCTCCTGATAGAAAATGGTTATGTTCAGAAGGCCGTCAACTACGCTGGAGAAATGTTTATAATTGAGGAGATTCAGCTGTTCGAAAACCCCGAGCCAATTACCATCCTGCGTCTCTCCTCAAGCAAGGTGACATTTGTTAGCTTGTCATCATCATCGACACCCATTTCCTGCTACTGTTACTTTACTTGGCAAATGTTAAATAAGGTTGAGTCCAAATTTGAATATATAATCATTTCAAGGGTTATTTAGATGACTTTTTAAAAATTTTTTTTGTATGTGGGTGTGTGTCCATACAAACACAGGGCCAGCTGTATGCCGGTTCAGTTTTTGGTGCGATCCAGATGCCCGTCAGTAATTGCAGCCGCTATGACACTTGTGTGGATTGCATCCTGGCCAGGGATCCTTACTGTGCCTGGGACTTCTCAACAGAGCAGTGCTCCTCAGTCCATAGCCTCCCCCGCTCCTCCAACACTGCAATGCAGAGTCTGAAGCAGGGAGATGTCTCGCAGTGCCCTCAGCTTGGTACATTCCCTCACAGTGCATTTGCATGTATTGCTTTGTTTGAAATGATGTTCCAACATCAGCGTTTATCAGGAAGCAGAGAGACTGACCTTGTGTTTTTGTGTTTTCAGATCCAGTCACAGCTGTGGAACTAAACCTTGTCCCAGAGAACAACATCCAGCTGCCTTGCCAGCTCCACACCAACTTGGCACAGGTCCTCTGGCGCTTCTCTGACCAAACACTTCACTCCAACCACAAATACTACATCTACAGCGGAGGCCTCCTCATTTTGCATGCTTCTGAATCAGATGCTGGCCTCTACATCTGTGACTCAGTGGAGTACATAAACGGCAGAACATACAACCAAACTATGGCAGTTTATCATTTACAGCTCAACCCTGGCCCAACAGTGGAGGAAGTCACAACTCCTGGCAATGAGCTGGCAAATTCCCCCGACTCTATTCACACTGTGAACACAGCTGCACCAGGGCCAGTGCCAAACCTTGGGAATGACGACTTGTTGCTCCCTGAGACTCGAAAAGACACTGGCAGGGTCACTCGCTTAGAGGTGACCGTGGCTCTGCTATCACTGCTTTGCTTCTTCCTGATGGGAGTCATATTTTGGATGTGGTTTCGAGGACACTGGGAATGTTTCAAGTTTACACAGAGCTCCAGTGTAAGTGAGGATAGAAGGCAGTCAGGTGATTACATGCACATCCAGAACAGGACTTCAGAGATAAAGTTCCTGGGGCCTGAGGCTGGGAGACCTTGCAGTGCCAATAATAATCACTCTGCTGTTGACTTCAAAGGGAACGGGGAGCACCACTTCACACCTATGGCCAACATCTCAAGTCTTGATGGTCTGGGATACATAAATGATGAGTCAGAGATCTGAAACTGCTGAGGTATAGAACAGAATATTCCTCTGCCAACAAAACTGAACCAACCATCTTCCTATAGGTGCATTTGTAACAAGGGACACAATATTTTCACATGATGAATCCTTTTTGACCAGTGTCCTTTCTCTTCTCACCAGTCTGTTGAACATTTTCATTCTCTAACCGGGCAGCTGATGATCAGTATAACGACATTCTCTGGTTGAAGATCACTCCAGGAAACTGACATCTTTTAATATTTTTTTGTATGATGACAAATTGTGAATCTACTTTGTGTAATATATTGTGTACAGACAAGACCATTGTTTTCCCAACTATTTATTTATTGCCGTGAAGTTATTTTACTTCATCTGAAAACGCTCCTAAAAGGTTTGTAAATAGGTTCAGCAGCACTGAACAAGTAGCAGACTGCAGCCACATTTCATTTTATGGATACAATTGTTTTATTTAAGGCAGCAGTCATCAATCAGCATGTACCATCAAACTGTGTCTGTTAATAATTGATTGGCTCTCTGTGTACTACCACTTGACTTTGGAGTTGCTGGTAAAATTTACGACAGTCATACTTGTAACTAAGCATTCAAATGACACTCATAGATGAAACAGAGTGAATATTATACCTTCGTCTCCTGTAACTCAAAAGTAATAATTTCATCTCACTTCAGCAAATGCTATATAGTAATTTAGAGAGTTATTGTACAGCCAGGGTTATATTTGGGTACACAGTTCTATTTTATACCGAGCATATCCTGTTGTCTTCCTTTGAAAAAGTCAACATGCCAGTAGATGGAGAAGCGTGTTTACATTTCAAGCAGTGGCGCTCAACTCAGAGACAGAACCGAGATAAGAACTAGTTTCAAACCTCAGGAAATGCAGTCCTTGTCATAAGCAAACAAACTGTATGGTGCGTTTGACACATATGTAGCTATCATTAATGATTACCTCCCCATTCGCGCGCCAGAAAGATGTATTTGAAATACTGCTGCAAAGTTTGACTGACATCTGCATCTTGTCTTGATGCGCCTGTGGATTGTGTGGTGGGGCAATATCAACAAAAACATGCACATGACTGCCAGTTATCTCAGGCCTGTACGTTTCTGTTAAAGATGACTCAAGACAAAACTAAATTACAGGAATGGAGCCTAAATGTGTGCTGTGTTTTTCACTCTGTTATTAACAACAGCTCAGAGCCACCTCATGTTTCATCACAGACAATAGTGTAGATGTGAAAGGCCTGAATTGAGTCTCTGCTCCATTAGTCAGCACTGCAGTATAAGAAAGTTGTCATGAACTAAGAATATAGATACAACTTATTAGGTAAAGATCAAATATTGCAGACAACAGATAGAGGCAATCTACATTCTGATACTGTTTTCACTAAACAGGGTTGATTTTGGGGCAGCACGGTGGCAGAGTGGGTTCAGTTCCCAGCCTGGGGCCTTTCTCTGTGGAGTTTGCATGTTCTCCCTGTGCCTGCGTGGGTTTCCTCCCACCGTCCAAAGGCATCATGTTTGGTTCATTAGTGACTCTAAATTGTCCGTAGGTCTGAGTGTGAGTGTGTGTTGGCCCTGTGATGGACTATCAGCCTGTCCAGGGTGGCCCCGCCCTCACTCAGTATGAGCAGGGACTGGCTCCAGCACCCCTGCGACCCGGAAACAGATAAGTGGTTGAAGATAAATTAATGAGTGATTTGTTTTTAAGTTTCAGAGAGCACTGTTTTCAATTAAAAAAATAATTAGTCCTCATTCCTCATTTTTCCCAAGATTTAAGGTTTCCCCACTTACTTTTATTTTTGGCAGTCTCTCTGAATTCTCCTACATGCTCAGAGGCTTTTTTAACTCATACTCAGTTTCTTTGAAGATTTCTGACTTGCATTTCCAAATAAATTGATATGACAACAGCATCTCTGCCAGGATGAAAGATTTTAAACTGAGGATGAGGAATACAGAAATTCTTTTGACAAAAAAAAGAAAACCAGCAAAACACAGCCTCCAGGCCACACATGGCCCCAGCAGGTGACAGCTGTTACTGTCTCAGTGACCTGTTAGTTCTGATTTGTTTTTAAGATCTTTGAAGGTTTATACTATTGATATAAAACCAATAATATCAATTCATGAATTGTAGGCGCTTGCCTACAATTCCAAATGGAATTGTAGGCAAGCGCAGTGGCCAAATTGCTGGAGTCAATGAAGGTGTTGTGAAGTTACAGATACCCCCATAAAGTAGCACTTCAGGTACAATAAACATATTTTTTTTTTTTCAGTGAGAAGGAAATGAAAACACGGCAAGTGAAATCACAAAATCCACGTTTATAAGATTTGTGTGTATCATGTGGCATTTAAATCATTGTGCTGACTGTTAAGTAATAACCTAATAGTTGAATGGGCTCCAGTTGAGCATTTGTAAGTAGATCAAACTCGAAACTATCTTTACCATTGCAACTTCAATATCTTCAACTGGAACAGACACACACCATGAGAGTAAGAATATTTATTATACTAATATTTAAAGGTTATTTCAACATGACGCTTACCAAATAACAGAAAAATCTAAATACTGAAATTGGCCATGAAGGACACTTCTTTAGCAAGAAAAGAAAAGTAAGTGGTCAAACTATGAGACTGGAAGCTTTTCCTTCCAGTTAGTATTTTTACCTCAAACAGCCTCTGATCAGATTATTGAGGCAAACTAAAACTGAGTTTTTATATCACCTGCATAAAAATAGAAAAGCGACATTCATTTGGTTATGTCAGATCGTTCACTTTGAAGTTTGTTGGAATGACAGAAAATCTGCCCTTATCCAGTACTGAACTACACTTAAACAGACAGCAAGTACATTTGCATGCAAGATTTCACATTACTGCAGCTGCATCAACAAATGCTTTTGAGAGATGTTTGAGTCTGTTTATGTGGTTAGCTGAGGTTAGAATATTTGAAATAATAAAAAATTCTCAAGTCATCCCACACCCACAATAATATGCATGCAAGTACACTGCATCCACTAAATACAAAAATTCAGTCTGAGCAAACCTAAAGCATCTGGAATAGTAACAGCTGATAAGGTGCTTTCACTGCAGGGCGCTGACAACAAATGCAAACAGTGCTGTTTTGGCAATACAGAAAGTGAAGGAAATAACAACACATATCAAGCTTGGGTGTGGCTTATTTCATGATCAAAATAATGGAAAGAGGCAAGTGTTTTTGCACATCACTATTTGCTGGGGATTAACCTCCAGCAACGTCTGCAATGTTTCCACATGTTGCTTCACTAAAGCATGAGAAATAATAGGCATTTGTTACAGCGAACGTCAGGCAATTTCTTCCACATGCAAAATCTGTGAACAATAGTGAGGTGGTATTTCGTGAAATCCCAGCGACAGTTGGCAAGCATGGCCTTATCAGGCACAACAAATCAAAACAGTTTTGCCAGAGGACACAAAGTACACAGAGAAGGGTTCGAGCAGATAAAAACTGTGCTGTTGCCAATTTTCTGTTACAAAAGAAAAAAAAGCAAAACGCAAATACAATCAAACAAAAAACATCTCAGCATACTACAATTTCTAGAATGCAGCCATGGTATAATACAATCTTATCATAAATGTCCATAAGGCACACGTCCTTCACATACCACTATCATCAAACTCACTTCAATTTTTTTCCAATTGCATATATGAAAGGCAGATCGCCTTTTTAAGCAAATTTGTTTTGAGGATAAAACAAAATCTCACTCACTTCAATAAACTATGTAAACAGAATTGAAATGGAATGATATAATTTGAAGGTATTCCTCTCAAATAAATGAAGAGCTTAAAGAGCTTTGGTGACAAAACTCCTTTATAAAACATCTCATAGCAATCCTGTCTTCGCATTCAAAAAACAAAATAAAAAAAAAAATGACAACACATTTAGTCATGTGCAGATGAAATGATATGGCACATTCAAATGCTCTGCTGAGCACCTCAGAAATGGCCAGGCATCTGTCTCCATCTAGAGGTGGAGCCTTGCTATCACCAGTGACTGTTGTCGGGATAGCTCGGCACAGCAGCTGGGTACTGGGGCAAGCTCGGGCCTTGTGCTGTCTGAGCCACAGCATTGAACCCTGCTTCCCTCACTGGTGCACTCTTCCACATCCCGGTGCTCCACTCTTCCTGAGCGCGCTCCAAACTCCCGCCACCGCCACGGTACAGTCTGTGCACCTGTAACGTCAGAAGTAAGCAAAAACCCATTCACAAAGTGCGTTCTTGTCTCTTCTCAAGTTTCTGTGTGGGGTTTATGAACATGGGGGTCTGTATTCAAGAGTGTGTGCATTTTCAAAAGATGTGTTTACTCACCTTAAGGAGCACCAGTGCCATTAATGCAGTCACCAGAGTGAAGAGCAGAGCTGTGATAAGCATGACTATAGCTGAGCCCACATTGTAGCTGAAAAACATCACTGTCGCAATCCAGCCGCTTTAATGTGTTGATGAGAGTCAGATGGAGTAGTACAGGTTAGTGCATCATTCAATATGAAAAGAGGAAAATGGATTTAACACAAATATAATCCAACACTATTAGCGAGTCATTAAGCAGTGAGGAAACATATGCAGTGACAAAGAGCATAATGATGATCAGTGTAACTTATCGTGACAAATTTGTGCCATGAGTGAGCAGTGGTGTTATAACAAGCAAATGCTCGTTATTAGCCTTGAATGTTGTTGGAGGAAGACTGTGGCTAAAAACAACTCCATTCCACATGGTCTCCAAAAAAGACTAAAAGTTATATAATCACATTTTATTGTCTATTCAAGCATAATTGAATCATTACACAACACATAAAAATTGGGGCTAAATCACAACAGTACTGTATTGTATTGAGCATTCTCTAGAATTAAATCTTTAGAAGTTTTTAGAAGCACCATTAAAAAAAATGGACACATGCTGTGTGTGTGTAGTTTCCTCAAAATCCAAATAATTTTCTTTAGAGCCTCGATGTTGAACTCAATATGAGAATAATAATAATAATAATAATAATAATAATAATTGTAATTCAGTGTTTGATCTAATTGTTCATTTATACAAATACTTCTGATGGACTTTCTTTTGACTGCCTTGAGTATTTGACAGAAGCCCTCGTGTGCTGTTAGGCACCATGTGCATAGCCTAGTCTTCAAAGCTGGTTTTATTCAACTCACCATGTTCCCCAGCCAGAGATGCCTATAGTCTGGATGAGGGCCAAGACACACTGAAGGAAGAAGACGAAGAAGAAGGCCATGAAGTTGAACGAGCTATCAGCCCTAGGAATGTGAACAATAATATGAAAGGATGATACAATGGAAAACACATAATTAATGATGCCTTATTTTCACTGCAATGCCACATCCTCCTATGTTGTGAACATGTAGGCCAAAGTGGCAACAAAAACAAAAACAAAAAAAAAAAAGATGCATATAGTACATCACACACACACACACAGTGGATGCAATCTCTATGCAGATTTTTATATACCACTGACCAAACCTAACCCTAACCCTAACCAAGTTTCCTGTTTTAACCTTTTTTACTGAAGAGACTGAGTTGATCAGAAATGAGATTACTATTTTATTCGTTTTTCCTTTGAGATTGCCCACACTCTATCCACAATCTATCCTTTTTTTTAGTTTATTGAGCATTTCACTTGATAAAATTATTACAAGTTCGAAACCAACTGGGACCATACAGTTGAGAATTAGGATCTTGGCTGTGGCTTTTTGTGTGGGAATTTCCACTACCTGTCAGTTGGTGTATGCATTTGGTGTATGTCAAGTTCAGTTACGCTTAGATTATTAATTTCAATTCAATTTTATTTATGTAGCACATTTCATACAAATGTAAACTCAATGTGCTTTATAGAAGCATGCTTTATAGAAGCAGGGAAAACTCCAGACTGAAGAGAAACACTGATAATGTACAGGAGATTGTCTGGAAGGCATTGAGAGACACATTTAAACAGTTTTGTGGGGATGGGGTCAAGAAAGCTGGTAGAGGGTTTAAGCTGTTTTATTCCTCAATTTCAACAAGGGTTATTAATAATGGTGGAGATTTTCCCAGTGACGTTAATAGCCATATTATAACATTATTGTGATAGAGAAGTTCCAGAAGAATTGCTCTAGTGAGATTAATCAGTTTACCAACAGCAGAAAACAGATAGCGAATATTAATTTTATTGTCATTCATCATTTTGAAAAACTGTTGCTGTCTTGACCATTTAATTTCTGCATTATGGCCGGAAGGCATACTCTTGTAGATTTCATGGCAGATTTGAAGTCTGTGTTTCCGTCATTTTAGCTCAGGTTTACAACAGGATTTTTCATTCATTCTCACCGTTTCCCCAGCCTTTGGTTTTCTTTTGATCTCTTTGTATTTCATTGGAACAATGCTATTAATAATCTCACTGAGAGCAGAACTTAAATATTGTCAGTTGGTCACATTACGACATGGTGAGTAGATAATGTTTTATTTCCAGGAATGACCGTATCATTCATGATACTCTGTTCTATTTAAACATATAGATTGTGGCAGTTTATCATCCACAAAGAGGTACGAATGAAGTTGCATTACACTCCATGGTGACGGTTTAAATTCATTCCGCCAATAAAAGCATAAACATATTACGAATGTATGACAAAAATTTTCTGACAGCATTTTCGGTAAATGACGTGAAAGTGAAAATTCAGGTATGATAGTTGCATGAGCTTTACCAAGTGATGACTAACCTGAAAGCTTTGTAGAGTGGTCTGAACCAGCAAGTGTAACTACAGGGACTGAAGAGGACGAGCCAGAGCAAAGAAAAGCCGAAGTTCGTTGCACCCCCTCCACCAGCCCACCATGCAATACATGCAATGACATTTATAACCAGCGTGCCTGAATACACTGCAGAGGAGAGAGGACAAGGTTTGATTATAAAAAAAAATATATAAAATAACCACAATATAAAAAACAAACAAATAATTAAAAAACAAAACAAAACAGAAGAATACGTACTCATCCACAGCGTGTAGACTCTCCGCACCAACTGCTGGTGAGGTGTGGGGATTTCCTCTTCAATGTTCTGGTAAAAGCATGGCTTTATTCTCAAAAACTTAGGCAGGGGAGGAAAATTATTTGCCCGCTCTGAAACAGGAGGAGAGGGATCATCGTATTATTGTTATCTCCTGTTATCATTTTTACATTTTAGTATTGGAAAAACTGCACAGATGGACAGATAAACAGATGAATTGTAAGTGACAAACCTGCCATTTTCCTTGGTCTCTCCTGGAAAACACAAATAAACAGATCTCGAAATTAACAGTTTGTACATACAGGCAAAAGAGATAAACTTTCACCAATTCGCCTGACTTCTTTTTTTTACTAAATGACACTCATTACTTGCTTTGGTTAAACTGTTATTGTTTAGTTTTCTTTTGAACTATGCACCTTGGTGAACTTATGCTAACTTTATGTGCAATAACACACAGCGGATAGAAGCTAAAGCGTGCTGTCGGACAGCTCCGATGGAAGCACAGATTAGCTTCTGGTCACTTTACACCACGTCGCTGCTTCATTTCGCTGACTGTTTAAACAGCTGACATGGACTGAAACATGCTCAATCATCCACATAGTGTGGATAAACCAACATTATTTGGACAACGTTTACCTATTAGCGTTTCTGTCGACAACCGCTGGCGTCCAGCAATCATTCAGTAGCACCTTTTCCAGTATATGACGGGAAAACGGCGCCTGCGCGGTCCCGTTGCCCTTTGTAGTTCCAAACCTTTTACATGGAATGATCACAGGAGCCCGACGGACTACAAGTCCCAGCGCTCACGTTAGCGGTAAACGGAAGACGCGTGATTCCCACATGACACCAGTTCGGCAGAATCCCACCCATGGATTTACAGACCCAGAGAAGTTTCCAAGATGTAAACACTTTGGGACATGCTGCGTTTTGCAGCAGAGGAGCCGAGCCTCATTCAGAATAGAAGTTTGTTTAGTTCTCATCGACGATTGAGAACTTTTCTCAGTAATATAAACAAAACAGCTGGTGGTGAAAATGGGCGACAAAAGTGTTAAGTCTTTCAACAAATGTGTACTAAGCATTAACAGGGATATCACGCAATATGCTTAAATAATAACTGCTCGCGAATAGGCTAACATTCAGAGGGCACTGGGCTCATCGACTGGACTTCCAACTCTTTTCTTTCATTTTACTTTGGTGCAACATGGCAACCCTGACTTGTGAAAGTCAAAGACCGTGGCCAATCACAGAGCCCGAAACATTACCAGAAGGCGTGCCCTGTTGGACACGTCTGACACCCTTCAGTTTCTACACAGGGCGTGCTGGGGCGGGTGGGTGTTAGGTTTATACAGAGAATCGCCCGATAAATCTAATTAATTTATCCCATACAAATTCATTTATCTTTGACAAAAAAATAATTTCACACAAAACCAGAAGCTCTGCTGCCATTGTGAACGTTGAAACCTACTCCACGATCCGCGAAACAAGAGGAGTGCGACGCGGGTATTTAAATCAAGTACCTCCAGCCATGACCGGCAACTCGGTGCTGACCAATCAGCGGAGGTTATTGAAGCGAGCCACACACTCCCGCCAATTCCGACTGAGGAGCGCGAGGCAGGCAGCGGGGCAAACCGAGGGAGTATGTGGGAGATACGGAAAGACAATAGTAACGTTTTATTTGAAATAAAGTAGAAATACATGTCGTTTGCGTGGCAGTGAAGGTTCTGTTTTGCTATCGGAGACTGTCTTGGGTGTTCGCCCGAACCGTGTCGTTGTTTTGGCGTCTTTCGGCCGGAGAATATCACAAACGAGCGGAACCCCGGGTCACTGGTTGGGATGTTGGCGGCGGAGAACCCATCTGTGGACGGACATTTGGCAGCATCGACTCCCCGCAGAAGAGGTAACACCAACACCGTGTTTAAAATGTCTGCAAATGCCATAACAACTTACCCAAAGATGGACTATTACAGTGTGGAGCTTGCGCTGTTAAGGTTGTATTTATTAGCGAGAACACGCTCCAGAAACGCTCCTTTAAACGATAAATTAGTCGGCTTCTCAAAGCTCCGTGATTAAAGGCCATTTTTTCCCAACTGTGTGTCGACATGTTTGCTATTGTCACCGTCATGACACAAACGTGAAGAGAAGGCGAAACCCGTCCGCTAACTTTCCGAACCTCAGAGCTATCTGTAACTGTGCTAACTGACTACCTGGGCCTGGTTCTTAGTTTATGGTCTGCTAGGGCCGATCTATGAATCCCAGGAGAAGCCTCCTGAGAGTGGAAATACGGTTTTGTTGAGGTTTATGTGAAGTAAAGCTCATATCGACAGAGAAACCCACTTCGACATTACACCAGTATTGCTAATTGCTGTGTTGGAAAACGAAAAGGTCAGGTATACTTGTAAGGCCACGTTAAAGTAAGTCAGGGCTCGAAATAACTGCCTTTAAAAGTCCAAAAACCAGAGATGAGCTTTGCTGCTAGCTCTGTCGCTGCCCGCTGTATTCACAAAGTTGCTAGCTTTGTTGGGCTAGCAGCCGGGAGGTGGTTAACGTTAGCACCAAACGTGAAAGCCGGCTTCATCTGTGGACCTCTGCTGCCCCCCCCCCCCCCCCCCCCCCCCCCCCCCCCCCCCCACACACACACACACACACACTTTTTTTTCCATCGTCCTCCAAACATCATAGACTCTTGTGGCTGTGAAATATCACGTTTTAACAAACCTTCGTGGTCGTCTGGAGGGTGCAGTGGGTTATTTTGGTCAGACAGACAGAGCCCTGGCTTGACAGCCCTGAAGGAGCGTGTCCTGCGGACTAGGCTGGGCCTGCTGCCTCTGCACCGACTTACACACCGGTTGGCGGGAGAGCAAACCAAACACAAGCTTTACATCCATTGTAACACACAGACAACACGCAGACATCGCAGGCTGTTGTGAAATTTCAAACGACAGCCTACAGGAACAGAACTAGAGCGGTTTTTCACGTCCACAGCAGTTTCACCTGGAAGCTGGCTGCTGAGGGGCACTGGGGTGTAGTTACTACAGTATTAACAGACACAATATTAAATGTCTGATCCACTAACCCTAAACCCATTCATAGATATTACACCAAATTAATTATATGATATGTTGTTTTCTGATGGGGGCTTGGCTTTATTTATTTATTTATTCATTGATTTTTTTTTTTTCCAGGTATGGATTGTAAGTCAAGTAACAATGCCAGCAAGAAACTTATACAAGGTAAGGTCACAATATACTTTTTCTTTTTCAAGAGTAGCGAGACTACTCAAATATTATGAGATTAACATATATTTTTATTCTATTGATGATAATCTACAATGGAAGGTTGATAAGTCTAATTTTGACTTATATTTACACCAACTATCAATCCATTGTTGTGCCTTTCTTCAGACAGATACAGCTATTAAAGTTAATCAGGGTGGTGTTTACATTTTCTCCTTTTCATTCTGTCTGCAGCTCGCCTGCCATTTAAGCGTCTGAACCCTGAACCTAAAGAGAACCAGCCACCTAAACGCCCTTGTGCACATGCCTGTCCTGAACCTTCAGACAGAGAAAATGAGAATGAGTCCTTTTCACTCCCAGTGCACAGCGGACCACCTTTGGTTAATGGTCGAGGGCCCCTTGATGGCTTCCTGAGCCACAGGCACCCTGCAGCCTCAGATGAGAATGCCGTTATCGATCTGACACAGAACGAACCTTTGACTCCTGCAAAGTGCCCTGATTCAGCTGCTGTTGCCCTTCCCCTTGTCTCAACAAAAGATAAGCATCAGGGCAAAGATGAAACTGTTTATTCTGAGAAATCCAACAGCAAACAGCAAACTCCTACAGCACATACTAGAGACTGTGTAGAAGTTGATGATGATGATGATGATGATGATGATGATGAAGTAGAAGAGATTGAGGATGAAGATGGAAATCAGACAGCTTCTATCTCACATCTTGACACAACCCAGGATTCTGACAGTGAAACAGAGGAGCAGAATGAGTCGGGAAACATTTCCAGTTTGGGAAACAAGTCCACACTATCAACGTCTTCCATCAGCTCCATGTCTGAAAGCTCACCAGAAAAGTCCAAGACCGATGACCCTACACCCACTACTACACCTTCAGTATGCACATCTCCCTTAGATTTTTGTTTACTCTCATTTAGTTTTATGTTTCATTAATTAATTTTATAGTTCTGAGAATTTGTTTTTGGCTATTTGTTTAGGATTCTCAGGTAGTTAAATCTAGGGTTTTGGCTCAATAATCTTGTACTGCTCAGAAATTTTGATGAAACATGTTTTCCCTTTCTGCTTTTATCACGCTAGACGTCTGCAATATCACCATAACCATTCATCTGTTAATTAGGACAAATATCTCTACTTATATTGTAACAGAACACTGAACCTGTCTATAAGATCACATGTAGCTCAGCTATATTGAAGATATTTATGTATCAGAACATTTTAATTGTTCCGCATTTAATGTTGTCATAGTACTAATTACAGTACAGTATCAATACTTTTGCAATAATTGATTTGAATGTAATTTATACAAAGAAAATTTTGATTAGACCAGATATCAGAAAATTACTATTACGTTGTTGTTTTGTTTTGTTTTTTTTTCACCCTTCTCAAAGGAGCCAAAGACCACCCCCAAGACAGCAGGAGATCAGAAAAAGGTCAAAAGACGCTCATTAAGGGTGAGACCTCTAGCTATAACTATTAAAGTATGGGTTAGGGTTAACCTGATTTTATTGTGTAATGTATTTTTAATCTGTTTTAATTTGTGTTATTTTAAAAGTGGCCAAAAATCTGAATGAACCTTTGCATTTATAGAATTTACAAGAACAAGAAGAGAGGCTTCGTTTGCGACAAGAGAAGGAGCGACAGAGGGAAGAGGCAAAAGCTGCAAAGGAGAAAAAGAAAGAAGAAGCTCGCAAACTAAAGGAGGAACGAGAAAAGGAAAAACGTGAGAAAAAGGAAAAAGATGAGCGAGAGAAACGAGAAAAAAAAGAGAAGGAAGAGAAAGAAAAGGCAGAGAGGTTAAAAGCAAAGGAGGAACTACGGAAATCCAAGCTAGAGTGAGTAATGCTAGGTTCTTGTTTTTATTTAAGTAGTTATAAGTTTATAAGTAGTTTTATCAATTTGTCATGTTTAACAGATATTGATGTTGGTGTGTTCAAAATGTCTTCTCAGGGCCAAGCTTGAAGAAAAACGGAAGAAAGAAAATGAGAAGCGAATGAAGGAGGAGGAGAAACGGTTGAAAGAGGAGAAAGATGTAAGTTGAAAAATGTATGAAGATTAGTATTGATATAAGATGAACTTGGCTGGTAAATGAAAACCGTCTTGACAAATTGTTTTTCTTAGTACTTTAATTTGATGATTTACAAACCCATGTCTGTTGAAAGCATTGTTAGAGATGGGCTTGGTGCTCAGGAGTTCATCTTATAGCAAGATAATTAGTCAAACTGCATGATATATGATCCAGGGTCCTGACTGTAATCCCGTGGTGCAGGTTTTGATGAGCTGGACAGCCGGTGAAGTCAAAGGAACATATAAACGCAAGAGTGTTGTGTGGACACCTTATATACTAAACGGGAGAAGACTTCATGGTTCTGTTTATTCAGTACTAATTCTGTTCTTTAATCAGTACAGAGACATTAGACTGTACATTTCAATAACAAGTGGGAAACTGAGGTGTTCTAATACTCACTGATTTAGATTTTACTGAATAATCACTATACAATTTATATCTGTTTTAAAGCGCCTCAAAGCGGAGAAAGCAGAAATCACACGGTTTCTACAGAAAGCCAAGATCCAGCAGGCACCAAAGGTTAGTAGGTCTTACTCCTCCTAATACCAGTATGTCAGATGGTTTGACCTGCACATGTGGGTTGGACCTTTTAATAAAAGTATTTTGTTCTTAATTATAGTACTGATTGAAAGTCTATTGTTGCCTAAAGCATTTAACATGTTCAGAGAGTAAGCTATATTATTATCTTATAAGACACAACATTTGATTGAATTGCAGTAGATGCACAGATTTCCTGTGTCCACACCTCCCTTTTATTCTTTTAACATAATCTAAATGTTGTTTTTGAAAACATAGCCATAGTGTACTGGGCCTATGATTATGATCTTTATTAATAAGTGCAACTTGTTTTTTCTCATTTCAATTTTAGACGCTTGCAGCTGCTTGTGGGAAGTTCGCCCCATTTGAAATAAAAGAAAACATGGCTCTGGCACCATTGTGTCGGGTTCAGTGTGAGGACTCTGTTTTGGAAGATCTTGATCGCTGTTTGTTGAATCCTGCCATGAACCTGGGTGGATTAAAAGACTGGATCGGGCAAAAGCCCCGACAGTCAGGACCTACCAAACCAAGACTGAAGAACTCATTGAGGTGAGACTGGAAATAGCGACTATCCTGACCATTCCATATTTGTTACCTGTTTTGTTTTTGTTTGTTTGTTTGTTACACATGGCCTTCCATATTTACGATTGATCATTTCTCTCTCTCTGTTTCCCAATTTATCATCTTCTTAGTGACTGTGCAGCAGTTGAGGGACCTAAACCAGATGGTGTGCCAGACCGAAAACGTTATGGATCCATGAAACTTTTGCAGTTCCATGAGAACTACCGTCCAGCATACTGGGGCACCTGGAGTAAGAAGAGTTCACACATCTCACCTCGTTGTCCCCTCAGACTGGACAAGGTAAAACTATTTTGCAAAGGCATGTTAATGAGATCCCAGCTAAATATTACAAACTCAATGGCAGGTGAATTGTGTATATATAAACAAATATGTTTGTTTAAAATACAATTTTAAAGTTGGACTTACATTCACTATGAAGAATTTGGCTTTGTTTTATTATTTGCATTTGATCCAAAAATTTATTTTGGATATCTTAGACACTTAGAGCTGACATCTGTTGTTACAGGAGTTGTTGGATTATGAGGTGGACAGTGATGAAGAATGGGAGGAAGAGGAGCCAGGGGAGTCCTTGTCACATAGCGAAGGGGTAAGTTTTGATTGGAGGATGAACACATAAGGATTATGTAGGTTGCCAAATGATATGTAGTTCATTTTCACCCAGTATTTAATATATTGATCAGATCATGGTATTAAAGGAAAAAATCTGTTTCTTAAAAAACTGTAAAACAGCATACTTGGATATTATAAACAGGGTTGTGGTTTTGCAGCTGAAAAATTCAAACAACAGTTTTTAAACCGGACTCTGCCCACACAGAACCAAAAATAAAACTGCAATTAAACAACAACGAATCCCTTATGGACCAGGAGATGATGGTGATTATACATTTTAAAAGACTTTGAACCACTGATCATTTTCAGGAAGATGAAGAGGAAGGAGGTGAAGATGACGACGATGATGATGATGGGTTCTTTGTTCCTCATGGTTACCTTTCAGATGATGAGGGAGCACTGGAAGAGGAGGTATGAAGAGAGCTATGAGTCTCTCTGTAATCTGAATAACATTTGGATTTTCAGAATTCTTCTTATTTGGACCACTATTAACACAATTGAAATTCTCCAGGAGGGTGGAGATTTGGAAAAGCAGAAAATGCGCCAGAAACTGAAAGCCAGGGAATGGGATGAGCTGATGTCCACCAAGAAGAAGATGAAGGTGCTGGACCCAGTGGTGAGGGGCTGCATCTGGGAGGGAGAAGGACCTGGTTTGGAACTCCTCCAGCCTTATGCTGTGTGCCTGGTTGAGCCTTTACCCAAAGTGGACACCAGCGTCAGCCCAGAGGAACGGTCAAAGAAGGTTCAGAATGATGCTCAATGTAAGTGTGTGCCGCATGATTCCCTTAAATTGAAATTAATAGATAATGATAAACCTGGCTGAGTGCTGCTTGTATTTTTTTTGGTTTGTTATTGCCTTTAATTGTCTTTGTCAGCAGTCAGTACACTACATCCCCACCATTTACATCATTATTATGCATTTGTTGTAATAATTTTTTATTCAATTTATTTTTTGTTCTTGAAGTGAAAGACAAGAGCTGCTATGGATATTAATAACAGTAGCTTGTGGGGTTTTTTGGGGAGAGGGGGTTGTTTTGTTTTTTTTTTTTTTTTTCCTCCTCTTCCCCCCTCCCTCTCTTTATCTCTCTTTACATCTTTATTTTAAGAATCAGTGGTTGCTTAGTGGCAACATGAAACATTTAATTTTTTGTGGAAAATTTATCTTAAAATGTCTTTGTGACCAATCTGCATTTTCAGATGTGATTGAAGAGTTAATATTGCACATGGTTTCTCCCACAGTACTTGGTCAACTGCTACCTCTGCTGCACGGCAATGTAAACAGCAGCAAAATAATCATCACAGAGTTCCAGGAGTTTTGCCGTCAGCAGACCTCATCCTCATTGTCACCTCCTGAAATGTCCAGCCCTCAGGGTGCGGCAGAAAACATTCCTACCAGGTGAAAGAATATTTGGTGACTCACAAAAGTACATTAATTAAACAGTACACAAACAGTACATGATCATATCCTGATCATAATTCTACCCTTCTTTACTGGCTGAAACAGATTTTATTAAAAAAAAGCTCAATAAGCAGTTTTATTGTTTAACATGCTCAACAGTTATGCAGCTCTCTACATCAGTATTTACCGTGTAGTCCCTGCTCTTCTTTCCTTCACTTCTACCAGAATACAGCTGAAGCGCCTCATAAAGAACAACGCTGTTTACGAGAAACGCTCAAACTACAGACGCTGCTGCTGGTATGTGCACACAGAAGTCCTCTCCAGTTATGGTCAGGAGGCTCTTCCAGTGCCCTGCCAGTGGACCTACCTCACCACAGGTGCTCGAGAAGAGTCCCGGGAAGAACCACAGGCAGCCACAGGCTCTCAGGGAAACTCTCCCACTACACCTCAGACGTCCTCTACAACTTCTTTAACCTCCAGTAAAAGAAAGAGTGCAGGCAGCATTCCCATTACCAAGTTCATGAAGAGATGCACTGATCCTGAGCAGGTAGACAAACATCAGTGTTTGATTCGCTGAGATGTTAATTAGTCAAAGATACTCAAAATATGATTTTTCACAAGTTTATTGTAGCTCATTACCGTCTCAAACTGTCTTTGCCCCTGCTGTTTTTTTTGTTTGTTTCCCTCATCAGACAGAACCGATGGAGGTAGATGGTTTTCAAGCTGACACAGAGGAAGATGATGAAGATGACTGTGTCATCGTCTCCACACACAGTGGTGAGTGATGTAAGAAAGAAGTTTTTTGGTATGCCATTTAATGTTTTTCCAATATTCAGACCACTCAGTATCTTCAACATCCTAATTTTTATTGTATGACCAAGTGCGAAATTACTAATGAATACATTATTAAAGGATTGAAGATATATTTGGAACTTAGATTAGCTCTAAGGATGGAATAGGACATATTATGACTCTATAGACATATTATCTTATCACCCATAAGAATTTGAATACCTAAAAAGCAATTCAGCAAGGTAAACATTTAAGAAAAAGTGCTCATTGACTTTCTGTGAGTTGAACTGTCACAGGTTTTGGAAAACTTCTGGAAATAGGACTCAAGCACAAGGGAGCGAGATCTCTATAGTGTATTCAGTACACTTCTAAGCAGGCAGTTTTCTGCAAGTAACTGCAAACGTGCTACAAGCAGAAAAGGTGCCAGAGAAATCCCTCAGCTCTGGCACCTTTATATGCCTCTATACACAGAGGCATGCAAATGATCTGAGACACCTGTGGGGCATACATAGTCGTCTCTTAACAAGTTCCTGACATGGCCGTCAGCTAAGACTTGACAGGGTATATTTTCCTTTGACATTATTCTTCTGCAAAAATACATGGTAACACTTCAGAGGACCTACAAAGAGAACGGTGTTGTGATCAACTTGAGGAGCAGATGCACTTTACGTACTGTACAGATCTATGCATCAATTAATCTGACTGTATGATCCAATCCTTGTTGGAAGTTGATTCAAAATGGAAAACATTCTGATCAGGACAGCACCACTCATTCATTCACAAATGGCTTCAACCTGGATACTATCAACCAAACTAGGTAGAACAGTTTTATTGTAATAAATGAAATGTTACATTTTACATTCTAGGTCCAACCAGAGAGAGCTCTGGGGAGGGAGACATCCTCAGGGAAGCTGCTCCCACTGACACAGCAGCTCTCCCTGTGGCCAGCGCTGCTCAGACATTCGCCACTGCTTGAGGACAGGAAAAGCTGCCTCCTTCCTGTTTCCACAAAATGTTTTCCTTGCTGGTTTTGAACTTTATTGTGCCTAAGACAAAATAAAGTCTTCAAGCAAGATGGTGCACCGCACCCATGTACAGGCAACTCACAGCAGCTGGAGTTCCTGCTCACCTAATATTGTTAAAAGGAGTCAGAAAACATTTTTCAGTAAAATGTAACTGCAGAAAATATGCTAGTCTTGCCTGATCCTTGAGGGCATGGTTGGCAGTGTTCACTGACTATGGGTCTGAGATATATATATATTATTTTTTTTTGTACTGAAGTTTTAATCAGGATCACAGAAGGTGAACGTCTTTCAGGCACTGCTGCACTACGGCAGTTTGGGTTGAACAGAGGGAGGAAGAGCAGAATAGAAATGCCTAATTTCCATGGAAGAAGCATCCAAGATATTAAGAGCAGCATTATTTACGGCTTTGAATGGTTGTATTCATGATGTGGATTCCTTACGCTCTAAATGTGTATATAGTTTACCACAAAGTAGAGGCTGAGAGTTCATTTGTACATTTCCTTTTGATTTCCAAGGGTGCATTTATTCTGCAATTTCTAATTCTGACAACTCAATCGTGTAGTTGCTAGATCTGTACATGTACAGTTAGGTCCAGTGTCACCAGTTTTATAAATATGTATTTTGTGTATTTCAACAAAACTTGAACAGGATAAATTCATTAAACATGAATAAAAGTACTGCACTTTTATCTTCTTTTCATTCCTTCATCTGCGTGCCACCATTCAAACAGGCCAGCATTACTAATCGGGATCTAAAAGTGATTGATTTTAGTTTGGACAATATGCTTACAAATAGAGGCTTTTCAGCAGCAATCTCTCTACAGTGTAATTGTATTTGTAAAATTGTAATGAGTATAAAGTAATTGAAGTCCATATTTGTCAGAGGCATCTGAAAAACATTTAGTTTGAATCTGTGTAACAAGATCTAAATTATTTGGCATCTGTGGACTGCAATTTTATTTGCTTTATTTTACAGGAAATATCCCGTTACGTTTGGAGGAGACATTAAATTTAAGATACAACTCACATCTGCATTCACTTCAAATTGGTTCAAAGTGCGAAACTAAACACATTTGTTCTATTTGTGTATCGGGTTGCACCTTTAGTCTTGATAAATGTAGGAGGAAAATAATTCAGGCCAGGGACTAAAATGGGAGTGCAAGACAAGGCAGTCCTCCAGGATTTCTGGATTTTGCTGTTGTCTGCTGCTGAGTTACACAAATAAATTACACACAATGAAGCTGCCACTACCAACATTCAGTGAAGAGGGGGAGCGGCTGCTGGTGTGTTGATTGAATTTCTGTCAGAGACCCATGAACGCCTCACCTGTATCAAGGAATGTTTTTGTCATATTTTGTCGTGTCAGTTTTAAACCCAAACTTGCCTCATAATCGTGTTTATTAAACAAAAGTCATGATACAGAGCAAGCAACTTTTCAAAATTACAGGCAGCTGAAAATGCAACAGAACTGAAACGTCTGGACAGATCACAACTAATTAGTTCACAATGCTGCTAAAACATTTGAACAATTTCATTCCTATGGGCGCAGAAATGGTCTAACAACTGCTGGGACTGTATCACGTTCTGCATGAAACTGATACTTCACATCAGCTGGTTTCTTAACATGCAGCGGTTACAAGTTGTTTTTGGTGTGCAACTGATTAATGCAGGTTTAAAGTTGTCGGGTGGGGGGGTGGGACAGACACGCACGGACACACACACACACACACCTTTTACTTGGGATGTATTGGATGAGAGGTAGGTTGTTGTAGTCCTAACCAGCCACAGGCAGGAGAAGCCATAATTACCTTTAACACATTTGCCCCAATATATATTCTCATACAGCAAAACCACCAGAAAAACAATTGTGTTAACCTTCTGTGACACATTTACAGGAAAAAAGGTGGATCTGAAATATTTAACATTGATGCTGGAGCAAGTTGATGACATGGCATTTCTGCACTGAACCACCACAATGAAACCATCAATCACTTGTGTACTAAGTAGCTGTTACTCTGCATTCGTGTGCTATACAGACAGTGTTTTATAGATTTAAATAGAAAGTATTTTGGTATAACAGTTGACAGAACTTGGCTAAGAGTCTAACAACACTCTGTATGTCGGGGGACCTCAGATGTAAATGTTTACTCCAGCTTTGGAGCAAGTCAAACTATCTAGAGTGATTCATGACTCATGACTTCAGCTTGTGCTCGTTCCAATGGAAGTGATGCTTATGGAAGTGACTGCAAAAGCCTCGTTTATCTTACTAAGGAGTGCAAGGCTGCTGCAGAGCAGGGCAAAAACAGCCAAAATAAGCTTAAGAATGTTTACAGACTCAGTCAGATCATCCCATGAAAGATAAAACACAATCAAACAAAACTTAACATTTCAAGTCTTCAGTAAAGTCAGCATACTTTCACACAGCAGCGTTTAAAAATCAATTGAGCTACTTGATGCTGAGATGTCAGATAAAATTCAAAAGTATTTGAAGAACTTCACTTGTCTTCACCATTAAATTTATTCCATGAGACTGCACAGTCAGAGTTGTACACTTGATCCTTCTTGATTTTACTTTAGTGCGATGGACTGAGGAGGAAGTGGTGACACAGTTAAAACAAGGTCTCTCAACATGACACATGAAGCATACCTGACTGGTTGGCTGAAGGGTGGAGGACAAAGGACTGCTGAGTCCATTAACTACACAGCATGTACATTCATCACAAAAAACGTGTCCCTTGTTTCCTTCTGAAATCTCTTAAATCTCTTAGAAGTGCTTCTTTCAACAGAATGTGTTGCTGAGACAGACTGCAGAGTAACACAAGCCCCACAGCAAAAGACAGAGGGGTAGCTCAGCATAAGAAGCGCATTAGGGTGAAGTTGCCCCCTAGTCTATCACTGCTGATGACTTATGTTAGCATTTGTAAATACACACTCATCATTAGTCATTTTTAAGGAGCAATTTCAACCCTGAATTTCTGGGGTGAAATTAGAAGGGAGAGTTGAGGGACAGATTAAGTCTGATCAATTCAGTGTCTGAATGGTTTCCAGCAACTCTGGTTTGAGAACAGTGGGGCTCTTTCCCCCAGCTGCTGCAATATCTGCCTGCACAGCTGCATCCCAGGCAAAAGTGAGCAGAGCTGCAGGGACCTGAGAAAAAACAGACATAAGCATCAAATGACTGGAGGACACTAGAAATGCATTGATAAATTGAAGGAATTCAATTTCTTAGGTCTGCAACTTAATTAATTTTGCTCTCCACATATTGATAGACAATTAATTTTGTGAATGTTTGGTCTCTCTACAAGATAAAAGATTCTCCAACAATGTATAGTTTGGAAAATAATGAAATTGTCCATACTTAAAGACATAAATCTTAAAACTGGTCTATAAATGCTTTTATCCAAAAACTGAAATAATTCATATGTTACAAAATATTTGATGTAGGCCATTTTTTTAAATTGGTTTGAACTCACCAGGTTACGTTCTGCGAGAGCAGCATCTTCAGCCTCCTCTAGTTTTTGACCTCCAGGAGCAATGAGCTCAAAGGGCTGCCATCCGTCCAGCAACGACTCCCGTACAAATTCAAACAACACAGGCAGCCGGTCCCACGCATAAAAGGTCCCTAAGGTCACAAATTCAATCTGACTCATGACCACTTATAAGGACCATCAACAAAACCACCTTTTGTTTTTTTCCCCTCCCCCTTTAATTGACAAAAAAAAAAAACTTTTTCTTTGTTGTTACCTTGTAAGATGTTTCCATCAGGTAGCCTGATCCTGAGCAGGGTGTAGTTGTATTTCCTTCTCTCCCTCTGCTCCTCTCTTTCCCTCATGGCTTTTGTCCGCAGCATGGCATTCTTCTCCACCAAATCACTCCTGAAAAAATACACAAGCAACACAGGTTATTGAGCACTTTTTAAAAAAGCTATACATCAAATTGTAATTTAACCTGTTTATTAGTGTCATTCAATAATGTGACCTTTACTATTGAACTGAAATATTTATGAATTTGGAGACTGTACTTCTGCTGTTGCTCTCTCTTGAGCTCTTCTGCTGTGAGATTGTAAAACTCCGGCGGCAGCTCAAAACGTTGGGCGTTAGGAGACGGTCTGAAAACTCGAGGCTGTCTGTCCAGCTGTGCTCTAACAGGCTCTCCTCTCAGAAGGCGATCCTTCCTCTCCTTCATCAGCTCTAGGGCATCAGGATCCTGCTCTGGCAACACCAGAAATTCCTCTTCTTCCTCTGCTCTCCAGGAAAGATAAGCACATGGTAAAAACATTACATGAGTTTTGATGAAGACTTTGCCACAATGATATATCTGTTGATCTGCTGATATATCAGTGAAAACCAATGGGTAGTGCACAGAAAACAACCTGCTCATATCCATCAAAAACATCACAACAGAGCATCTCTTACACTTTACCTTGACCCTCCACAGGAAGCATAATACTTATAAAGCCCAGTGCCTGTAGGAACTCTCTACTGCCTTCCACAGAACGTACTTTCTCCTGAAATAAAATACAAAAGTAGTAACCTTTTTTTTCCTTTTAGGGAAAAGAAATAAATAAATAAAAATCCCGACGGGATTCTATAATATAGGTACCAACACACCTGAAAAACTTTGTTGCTGAGTTTAATTTTCCTGTATTTTTCTTCTGTTGGACATTTACATATATTTTCCACATACCTGTGGACAAAAGAATGAAAATACATTAAACAAAAGCACTGTTTGAAATATTAAGTTCATGAAGAGATTTAACTCGTTAAAAAAGCTGAAAAGCCAAAGCCATTGTAGTGGCAGTTTATCATTGAGAGTCACAGCAACATGCCTTACTTGCTTATGGTGTCCACGGCAGCCTTCACTTTGTCTTTGTCTTTATTAAATGTGTGGATCATCATAACAGAGGCCTCGACTGCATCCTCCTCAAATCTCTGACAGTGACGACAGAGTACATGTTTTATCAACAGCACCAGATCTCATTTAATCTCTCACTTCAAAGCAGTGGAACAAAAACATGTGACATATCTTTAGCCTTACCATAAAAATGGCCTCTTTAATGTGTGCTTCCCTCTCACTCTTAGTTAAAGTAGCTCCAGTTAGTGGACAAATGAAATAAACGCCTAACACTGAGAGGCAGGCGGGATCTTTCACAGGCACATTGGCTCCCTGGAAAGAAATTATCAATCACTGACATCATCAGACATATGCCATTTTAGGAGACTTCAAAAATCCTGATTTATCCTAACAAATCAGTGTAATACATACCTCTGATGTAGCCGCTTTATCCTTTACAGCCAATGCAGCTGCCTCTGCCTCCAATTCCTTTTTAACTACAAGCAAATACAGAAAATAATTCATTCATTCATCATCAAACTTATATCTGATATTCAACAAAGAATGATGTAACTACTCTTGAAATTGAGACTGTAACTATTACAGATGAAGGCACTAAAATGTCATCTGCTCAACAAATACTAGCTAGCTTTGGGATTATATCAACTTAGTTTAGGCATCTTCGAACGTCTCGGGCAAGCAACATAAAACAAAGCTGACAATCACTACATGTTCACAACATGTAACAAGTAAAACAGCAAGCATGGCCTGCTCATACGTGCACTTAAAGCTCAAGCACACACAGTGGCAGCTATTCAAGTTGTGCAAAACGTCATAGAAACTATAATTTGTTTTTCTTCAAAGTTTAAGATCACCTTCCTGAGTCCTCGTGAAGGTTTATACATGGCAACATTACTCAGAGCCTTGATTTGTTTTCAGACGCCACCCAGGCTGATTCACTGGAAACACTTGAGCATGGCCGGGCGCCTCACCCTGGTTCCTGATGGTGTCCAGAGAGGTGTGGACCTTGGGCCGAGGCTGCTGCTCGATCCGGGCCAGAGCCGCGGCTCCAGCCCTCTGAGCCCCCTCACTGGGAGCATGACGGACCTGCTTGGCACCGGAGCTGCTCTGCAACACCTCCGGCTTGGCGCTGCGGGGTTGTGGGCATAAATACAGGCAGAGTGAAGCTAACCATGACTCTGTCACTGACACAGCAAATCCAGTATCTAATAGCCAGTTAAATGCTGCTAACATTACAAGTAGCACTTTCTTTGATGTTGCTTATCCCGGTGGCCATGTAATCTTGTTCGGGGATTAGCTGCTAGCTGTCCTGAAACTGGATGGACGCCTCCCACAAACATGACTCTTATATAATTATTTGCGCAGTGTCAGATGCTAAATGCTACCTGCAGCTTACAGACAGTGGCCATCGTGAATCAACATTGTTTTAATTAGCTTTACTGCATTCGTACACAAACCCGGGGACTATAAATAAGCAGCAGTGAGCTGCAGGGTAACTTATTACTGCCCAGCGTCAGTCAGTTAGCTCCGAGGCTAACTGCAGCTAATGCAGGAGAAAAGTTGGGTCACTTGCCTGGTGTCTTCCGTTAGCTTCTTTCCGGGCCCCGCGGATTTAAATTTAATGTCTTTCTTGATGTCATCGAAAAACTTCTTCATTTCCTTCAGTTGTGGGTGGAAACGTTGCTGTGGAGACAGTGAGCCTAGCTAGCCTGATCCAGGAGGAGGACCAAAACAAATGTGTCTGCTGGCTGGCGAACTGCTTCCGCCACTGGTGACGCGTCGTTCGCGAACGATCCTTCATTTTTGAACGTATCTTTTGTATGACTCGGGAGTAACAAGTCATCTCGGTGGGCGAGGCGTCCTCTTCTGGTCCGCGCACGCGCGTTCACGACTCATAAAATCGGGTCTCCCGGTCTCGAGTCTGTCGTTCACTTGTCTCATGTTCAGAAATGAGTGCATTCGTTCACGACACATAACCACAGGTCTTCGGGTCTTTCGATTCTATTTGAGTCAATACGACGCTAATTACTCGCGAGAGCACCGCCTTGAAAATGACGTCACGTCAGGCACCCGGGCAGCGACTTCCGGGAGAAAAGGCAGGAAGGAAGGACTTCTTAGCCGAAGATCAATCATCATTGATTTTCCAAGTTAAATAGACTTCAGCAAAGTACTGATGCCCAGTTAGCGTTCAGTAACATGCCGGTAGGTAAAGACTCAGTGACGCTAATGTGGGGAAACTAACTGATAGCATTAAGCTAATGCACATGCACTACGGTCTTCAGTGACCACTGACCCTGTTATCTACATACTTTTGTACGGTTGATAATCATGCTGTTTTAACCTAATGAATCACATATTGTTTTAATATCTGATTTTATACCTCTTACATGTTTTTATATGAAATATCTATATATGGTATGTATAATCATGGCCTTTTTATTATTGAATGAAGGAGATACACTGGGGTTGTGTTTTGTCTTTTCTCCTGTCTCATCCACAGAAAACAGGGACCTACAACAGCCTCTAGGGGCTGATCGCAGGAATGGAGCCAGATAAGATGTGCAACCCGAAGAAGTGACACCCACATACCTCCATTTCCTTTGTGTAACCATAACAGCTGGACCAGGGAAAGATAGAGCATCAGACTTGAACGGATGCTGGAGCTGTCTGCTGGTTGGGGAAACATAGTCTGGTCGAGAGCTCTGTAAACAATCTATTTTTTTAATAGTATATTTTACTGTTTGTGTTCAAACGAAATATATGAAATTGATTTGGATGTCTCCTGCATCCTTTATCAAACGAATGTGTGAGTTCACTTTGGGAACTCAACACCAGGTAGGGTTAGGGCCGAGCGAAGCAAACCATGTTGCTCTTCAGTGCTTTTTCAGCCATTACTCAAATGACAGCTACAGCGCCACACTGGTTCCGATGAACGACATGAACTATTGACTTGAAAAAAAGATTCGTTCGTTTTACTGAACGAGATGAAAAGACCGGAGTCAGTAAAAGGATCCGAATCACTTCCCGTCACTACCCGCCACACAAACGGTTGCGTCGCCGCCTTGTGGTTAATCTGAGCACTGAAGAAAAAAAAAAACACGGACACGTTTTAAATGCCACCTATAGGTAATAAAGTATACTTTATTTTAGTGTGTGACAAAGTTAAATTAAATACTGATTTTGAACGCACTTTAAAGTGGTACTATCAGCAAATCTTTCTTAAATAAAGGAAAGTAGTAATGAAGTACTCAAGAATGACATGCGCTACCGATTCCACTTAACAATCAATAATTTAAGCGTCCTTCAAAGTCCTGAAGGATGTTCGTTTTTATATGGAATAAATGAGTAAATATGGTGAAACATGAGATACAACTTGTGAAGTACAGGAAAATAAAAAAAACATTGAAATAATAATTTATCTTATTTGCCGCATCTTTATATCATGTTCATTATATAAAAAATAAAAAAATATATAAATATGCACAGTTTCTCGGTTTGTTCACAGACACAATTCTGTCAGGTAGTGAAATGTCCCTTTTAGGAGGAGCACGTGAAGGCAGCACTCCTCCAGGCCCGCGCTAGTGCCACGTCAAACGTGACGTAGCCGGAGGTGTAAGTCCGGCTGGGGAGGCGTTTGGTTGTAAAGAGAGCAACATACCACACACGGACAGCTGTTCCTGAAGGAGCCCACTGTGAGAGGTGAGAAATTAATTTCTCATTCAGCCGTCGTTTATGTCTTCAGTTAGCCCCGCAGTTAGCCGGATAGCTGCCTGATGGTGTCTGAGCTCTGTCACTCGTGTGCTGCCGCCGCTGCTGTTGTAAGACGCTAACGTGGTGTTAATAAAACAGCTCGACGGTACATATCAAGGTCGGCTTTATTTATGACTGTGGAACTTAACATTAGTTACACCGTGAATGCTTCCTGTTAAACGGAGCATGCTTGCTGTGTTGTGGGTGAGTGGAAGGACATAGCTTTGAAGGAGTTGACACAGTCCACTGGAAACGCGAAGCACAAGCGTTTTATCAATATATTATAAACCAAAACATATCATGCTTGTTTCTGACAAGAACCAAAAGGGTAATGTAAACCATCAGCTTCAGTGTCCTGCTCAAATGCTCAAGACGTGATGATTTCCTCCTCCAACAGGCTGCACCTTGTGGACTTGGTTTCATCGCCACAACTTTACTATTTCAATAGTTTCTTTCTAAGAAACTATTTGAGTCAGACGCTATTGAAATAGTTTCTGACTTGTGTACAGATCCTACAGATTCAGTTCCATCCCTCAATATTATGAGCGCAGGTTCTGTCAGTCAGACCGGTGGCAGCCATGAGTCAATTTTCTGTTGGACTACTCCACCCAGCCAAAAACATTTTAATTAGCCACAAACTAGCAACGGAACTATTTCATTTCTCCTTCATCTTCCTTCATTATGGCCAGAATCCAATTATGTTGAAAAGGACATCCAAACTTCTTTCCTGTAACTGAAACTAGTTTCCTCCCTAAATCTGATCAGTTTCTGTAATTAAATTTCTTTGTTCATTGTCATTGAAGTTTCATCGCTATTCAGAAACCTGAAGCATGACCTAGGTGGATCAGTGACGTTGGTTGCCATGTTTTCATCTGTATTTTTATTGTTAATCAAGGTAGTAAGAGCCAAGTTGATCATGGATTCAGCACCAGCGGACTCTCTCAGGAGGTTGGCTGAAGCTGGCCAGTCTCACCTCCTCCAGTTCTGGGGCTGAGCTGAGTCCCGAGGAGCAGGTCAACTTGACCAGGACCTGCAGGGATGGCCTTTAAAGAGATCAATGGACCTCTTCCAGAGCGCCATTGAGACTCCAGCAGTAGTAAACATGAGAAGATGGATGCCCGCATGGAGCCCAGTGCTCGGGAGGTGCTAGGGAGGTCACAAGGTACGAGAGTGTCTCAAAGACTGGGAATTAACTGGTGAGCTCATTTAAAGTGTTTCCTCCTTCGTCTTTTTTGGGAATGTCCGCATTGTTTTGGATTATCATTTCAGTATGAGGACTGAGCAATTACCAGCTAGAACCACAGTTTAGCAACTAAGGTATGCACAAGAAAATATTCCTGCTAGCGCCTTGGATGAGGATTAAAAATATCACATGCTTGATGTTGAGCTGGGTGTGTAGACATACTGATGATAATGGCCCTGATACTTAGGATTGACCTGCCCGAGTAGCCTCTTTAATAGCTTGTAATGAGGTCACTAGTTGAGACGTGTCAGGAATCTGCAATTTTTCCTCTGTGTGTGTCCTAAACGTCACTCCTCCCCATTCTAATACCTATTAACGATTTAAGTGTTGCCATTCTTCTTCAATTGTGCATATTCAAAATAAGAGTGTAGCCAGATCATGGGTGTTCATTATGCTTTTTGCACAATTCCACTTGCAGTGGGGGTCTAACCATTCAGTGAGTGGCTGGCTTTTTTTTTTTTTTCCTCAGTCCAGGGGGAGGATGACAGTGGAGGTGGGCAGTGGAGCACATCTGGTTTTGATCTGAGTCTGACGTCAATAGAGTTGTTGCTTGACCCTCATTCATGAGGTCACCTCGCTTTGTTGGGATCAAATATGTGTACAGGGTGTGGTGCATGCGTGTCTGTGTGTTAGCTGACTTGGGAGGGTAGTCAAAGTCTAGCTGGCATGGCCAATGCAACGATATAAACCTTATTTTGGCAATCGCGATCAGCTGTGTGGATATTAAGTCACGTATTGGCAATTTATGTGAGATAAACCATTATCATCATTGAACTGGTGGACCACGGTTATTAAATTTCAATTAATTGAATTAATTTGTTGCATAGCCAGAGATAAGTATGATTATACTAATCATAAGATGTTGAACACTGGTTTAATTGAATTTATTAATAATTTTTTTTAATCAACATTTAGTTTTACATTATTTATTGGAGATGCTTTTACACAGGCGATTCAAAATGCACAGTGCCCATCACCAGAGATTAGC